>NC_054741.1:62041196-62377446 GCF_018143015.1 Lytechinus variegatus
ATTGCTTTGGAACAAATTCTCCCGATGCATGTGATTTTGGAGCTCAAGCTTGCTTGCTTGCTTAAATGTCTCCCTCTATAGGTCAAATTATACAGTCTCTTTGCAAAAATTAAACCTACCAAATTATACACGCAATTGAACCGCGGTTCGAAACTTGCATTAAAATAGATGCTCATAAATTCGCGCTCGCCAATCTTGCAGCGAAATCCGCGATAATTTTCACACCGCGAAAATGTCCACTTTTACAGTATGAAATAGAAAACTGTTATTCAAGATTTTAATTTCTACCTGTAGGAATACAGAATAATTTGCGCTGAGTAAAGGTGGCTTTGAACCTTAGTTTTGAAAACATACAAAAGCAAAATTTTATGTATTGATCTTCATGTTAGTGATACATTTACGACAATCCAATCAATAAAAAAAAAATGATTAATAGTAATGAGAATGATGATGATAACAATATCAATAATAGTCTTTTGTATAGCATATTTTACCTAGGACTGTACATTAGTTAGTTGAAAGCTTTTCTCTTAATGACCAAAAATGCTATTCAAATTTGTAAAGCGATATCCTTCCCTGCTATGATCATAACACAAGTTACATCAGACAACCTCAACTACTCAATTATTTGTGTTCTATCTCTGAAAATACCAAATAAACAAGCATGTTATGAGTCATAAAACCACACGACCCGTCTCTGCAAAGGCGGCAGGGGTCTGGGAAGCTACGTTTGTAGCTTGTCGCCTAGCAACTAATGGAAGATACTAAATTTTATTAGCATAGTCACTCCAGTGAAAACAAATATAAATAATTATATTACACAATTGCAAACTTTGAAAGTGTAGCCAAGTCTTCTTTGGGTTAACAATTTTATTTTCTAATGTACCAAAACCTCAAAGTATTAAAAAAAAGAAAAATCTTCCACCCCTGCTTGATTCTCTTAGACAGTAGCTCTTAAAGACTGTCTTGCCAGTAAATTTTAACATGTCACCTAAACCTATCAATTTTGCGCAATGCTAATTTTATTATTTTCAGAGTTATTTTGTCTGTAGTTAAGACTTGGTAGTTAAGTAAATATAAGTTAGGTGGTTCAGTTATTTAACTAGTTTTATTTAAATTTGTTAATAATGACAAACTGATACAGATCAATCGAATCCCCTTACCCTCATCTCTGATGGATGGACAAGAAAAACAAAAACAAAACAAAGACATGTACTTCAATATGCACCAACCAAAAACTGACATCGACATAAATTTGCTTGTCAAATTCTATGAGCATTTTTGGTCATCAGAGAAAAACTCTCAACTATTGACCCTACCTATGCTGGGGAATTTCGGGAGATCATAAGGCTGGGGGGAGAGGAGGCCCTGTGAGCCCCCCCCCACTTAAGATCTTATAGGTTGAATGAGCGATCATGCTGAAAATTGGCAGGCATATTGCCTGGGACATAGCCTTCAAAACTGTATATTGATATATAGCATGAAAACTTCTATTGATTAAATATTCTAATTTATGCATAAGTAGTAAGCAAAACCATACTATTTACACTAATTCCCTAAATGAAGCTCCAAATGTACTAGTTTTTGGTTTAGAAACTCTATGTCATGTTCTTAGCAAATGCACATAAAAAAATTTGCGATCAGATCAATTTCATATGTATTTCATTGTTTTTGCAATTTCTTTGTGTTTTTGACCCTTTTTAAAATTGTGTTTTCCATACACTTTGTCGGGGGCTCTTTTCTGATCATAAACACCATAACATAAATCCATTTAAAGCAGTAAAAGTAAAAATAATCATACATTTATGATATTCGATTGAAATCACAATTTGCAATGACTTTGTACACAAAATCTTGTTTTTGAGTGATTTTGGGTCTGACAGCCACTTAAAAAATGTGTACCCGGGCGCCGCAAATTAGGTCTTAAAAGATGCAGGTGACTTGAAGGAGAAACAAGTGGACTGCCACTGGCGGTCTCACCTGCATCACGCGATTAATATAGCAGCAGTGCTGACTTTGAAAACTACTATAAATTAATTATTCACAAAACACACCATTGATATATAATTATACAATACTACGTTCATTGACATTTGACCTTGATCATGTGACCTAAAACTTGTCAGTGATACTTGATTACCCCTATATCCACATTTTATACACTACATCTATAAACTTTGAAAGGTCATGTGACCTGAAACTCGCAAAAGATGTTCAGTGATACTTGGTTACTCTTATGTCCAAGTTTCATGAACCATATCCATAAACTTTCAAAGTTATGATGGTAATTCAACAGATATCCCCCACATGGCCAAAGTTCATTGGCCTTTGACGTTGGTCATGTGACCTGAAATTCGCACAGGATGTTCAGTGATACTTGATTACTCTTATGTCCAAGTTTTATGAACTAGACTTTCAAAGTTATGATAGTAATTCAACAAATACCCCCAATTTGGCCAAAGTTCATTGACCTTACATGACCTTTGACCTTGATCATGTGACCTGAAACTCGCACAGGATGTTCAATGATACTTGAGTACTCTTATGTCCAAGTTTTATGAACTATACCAATAAACTTTCAAAGTTATGATGGTAATTCAACAAATACCCCCAATTTGGCCAAAAGTTCAATGACCTTAAATGACCTTTGACTTTGATCATGTGACCTGAAATTCGCATAGGATGTGTAGTGGTACTTGATTACTCTTTAGTCCAGATTGGAACTTGTTGTTTGGAAGTGCCCTTTCCCAAAAGCTAACATAGAGGGCACATGTCTCCCAATCTCTAATCGGCGCCAATCTACCTATCTTGAGTAAAGATGAGTAGATTGGCGCTGATTAGAGATTGGGAGACATGTGCCCTCTATGTTAGCTTTTGGGAAAGGGCACTTCCAAACAACAAGGTCCAATCTGGACTTATTACTCTTATGTCCAGGTTTCATGAATCAGATCCATAAACTTTCAAAGTTATGATGGTAATTCAACAAATACACCCGATTTGGCCAAAGTTCATTGACCCCAAATGACCTTTGACCTTGGTCATGTGACTCAAAACTTAGGCAGAATGTTCAGCAACACTTGATTAACCTTATGTCAAAGTTTCATGAACTAGGTCCATATATTTTATAAGATATGCTGTCATTTCCAAAAATTAACCCTAGGTTGAGATTTGGTGTTGACGCCGCCGCCGACAAAAAAGCGGCGCCTATAAGACAAAAAATTGAAACACAGTGGTGTAAGCTTTACGCGTTCCATAAATATTTTGCAAAACATTAAGGGGGGGGCCTCTGAGGCAAACCCCACCCCACCCATATAGGATTAACGTTCTATGTAAAAATCTGCAGTCTTTGAAAGATTTAAGTATGACTTAGGGGGGTTTGGAAGAAAATATTTGCGATCAATTGCAAATATTCTGTTGCAATTTTACAACTGATAGATCAACGCTAGCTGTAGTAACTCAGATTAAACTCCTTGTTTCAAGGAGCAAATTAGCAATCAATCACAAATTTGCAATTTACTGCAAGACATATGATTGATTTAGGGACCGAAAATTGACTTGCAATTGATCGCAAGTTTCTTGCAACACCCCATTAGAGTTGCACTGAAATACCGAGTTGCGTATGCTATGAAAGGCTTGACCGCATTGGTCAGATCGTGTCATGAGGATGCGCACTACTGTGCATTAATAAGACTGCGCATTGCAAACCACGTGCACGTCGGCATTAAAGTGCGACGTAAGTCATATTTAAATCTTTGTGACACACCCCTAGGACATACAAATGAATGATAATGACTGGAAATGTTTGGATGGATGGGTAGTACTTACTTAGAGCCCAAAGATTTCTGTTCCCTCTCTGGGGGATTTGATGATGGAGGAGCTGCAGCAGCATCCTTGATGGGAGCTTTCCTGGTGGGTGGATTGCTGATAGCCACGGTGATGGTATGCTCACCAATCTCAGTGTTATCTAAACCAATCACAGCCTTGCTAGCACACGCCTTGATAGAAAAGGAAAATGTGTTTAGGCTGATATGTGTGTCAATTCATTGTGAGATAAAACGAAATAGTAAAATTATCCATTCCACACATACTGTATGAACAAGGTGGTACACGAACCACTAGTCTCGCCTGATACTGCCATCAACAAAATAGGCAATATGATCTCTTGTCCTTATTATCATCATGAACATACCGGGGCCCCATTGCATAAAAGTTAACATTATGATAACTCTGCCACCCAATGGTAACTACCATGGTAATGCTATATTAATAGAATCAGAAAGTTTTTTATTGATTATGATACAAGTCATACTGCTGTTAGGTCGCTTGTTACATCTAGATTGGATTATTGTAACTCTCTATAATGGTGTCACCTCTCATAACCTAGATCGTCTACAGAAATTACAGAACAAAGCAGCTAGGGTCATTTACTGTCAACCATCATATACACAGACAACCCCCCTGATAAGAGAATTACATTGGCTGAAAGTAATAAATCGAATTGAGCATAAGTCTCTGACTATCACATTCAAATGTCTTAATGATCAAGCTCCATCATACCTGTCAAACCTCCTAACAGTTCGCCAATCAATGTACAACACTCGGTCATCATCACATATCCTTTTTCACATCCCCTGGACATTCAAATTAGTAGGTGATAGGTCATTTTCTGTGTTTGCCCCCAAATATTGGAATAGATTGCCCCCTAAACTTCGACAATGTTCTTCTACTGATGTGTTTAAGAAGATGCTTTAATCTCATTTGTTTTAACATGTTTAATATATTGCAAGTAGTGTTTCATTTTGTGTAGTTTTGTTTTAAGTTTTTACCGATTGTATTTGTTTTGTCATTTGTACAGCGCTTTGTAACTTTTGAAAAAGCGCTTAATAAGAAGGAATTATCATTATTATTATCAACAGGCAATCAAAATTAAGGATTCCATGCAAGTTGCCATTGCATGGCAGAGTTTATACCATAATGATAACTTTTATGCAAAGGAGCCAAAGTGTGGTATTAAGGATCATTTCTACCAAGTGTCAAAACAATTGATGTAAAAATACAAAAATGAGAACAATTTGAACAAAAACTTGACTTTTTGACCGCTAGATGACCTCTGACCCCATCATCTCCATTGACACTCATGTGGTATTACCCAAAGATTATTTCTACCAAGTGTAAGCACAATTGATGCAAAATTAAGAAATGAAGGCAATTTGAAAAAAACTTGACCTTTTTGACCCCTAGATGACCTCTAACCCAATCGTCCCCACTGGCACACATGTGGTATTACCCAAGGATCATTTCTAGCAAGTGTAAGCACAACTGATGCAGAAATAGAGAAATGAAAGCAATTTTAACAAAAACTTAACCTTTTAACCGCTAGATGACCATCGACCCCATCATCCTCATATACACGCATGTGGTATTACCCACGGATCACATGTACCATGTGTAAACATGGCTGATGCAGAAAGAAAGAAATGAGAGCAATTTGAACAAAAACAAAAACAAACAACATTTTTGTAATAGAAATGACATGTCATTTGACACTTTGACCCCTAGATGACCTTTGACCCTATCAGCCTCATGGACACACGTGTGACATAACCAAAATGTCATATTACCAAGCATGAACATAACTGATGCTAAAATAATGAAATGAGAGCAAGTTGAACAAAAGCTTTAACATTTTTGTAACAGACCAATAGACCAACAGGAAAAGTGATTAGTACGTATATGCCGAACCTCACTTAGGCGAGACAAAAATAGAATCAGAATCTTTATATAAATGCACATGGATCAAATTTACAATAAAAAATAACTAAAGTAAAGTCTGTGACCATATAAAGCATATTTTTTGGTAATAAAATAAATCATGGAATTGGACATAGATTTCAGTATACATTTTTTCTACATGCAGCTTTCTGACATACAATAAGTCATGGAAAGGACATAGATTTTTGTATACATTTTTTTTCTGCATGTAGCCTTCTGTTATACAACGTCTAAATTCAAAGACTAGTGTTCAAAAATAGTTGAAGCATGTTTCTGTTGGATTGTGACAAATAATTGGTATGAACCCTTCATCTGTTTTGGTAAATGCTCACTAAACTCACCTCTTCTTCGAAATCAACATAGGCTAATCCTTTGGGCACTCCGCTCTTGTAGGTCACAATACGCACATCCTTGAGCTTACCATACTACGAAACAAACATAATTACAATGCATTATATTCAGGGAGTAATGTATGCTATATATAATTGGTGATATCAATTGTGCGAAATTGCATACATGGCTATCCAGCAAATACCCCAACTAAAAGTCATGTGAGGCCCAATTCTCTGAAGATGCCAAACAAGTCATTAGGGCTTCAATAGTTAGGGAGGCACAAACTATGTATGATCTGTGATTGACTGTGTGCAAATAAAGCTAGTCTTAAAATGTACCTCTTGGAATAACTATTAATATTTCAGTGACTAAATTAGCCTATACATGTACCTTCACTTGTATAGAGAAACTAATTTCTCTCTACAGTCAGGAAAAGTGCTTGTGTATTATAGCACTGTAATTTTTCTCCATTCAATCTTGTTATATGGGTCTCATAATTGTTCAACTTTAAGATATTAGATTCATTTAAGACCCGCCTATTGAAAATATATATTAAAAGCAAAAAATTTTGATCTGCTGCCTTTCTGAGGGTTTTGAGCTAGACGGTGATTTTTTTCTTTTATGTTTTGTTTTATTGTAAATTTACATGAATTCAGAAAAGACGGAAAGACCACACCCCCGCAAAACTACAAATAAGAACACCCTCATACATGCATGTCTACACTGGATTTCATCAGTGTTTTCAGACAATTCTGAAGAGCAGGAGGCAATGTTATGACTGTTTCCATGGAAACCACACATCACCACACTCTCTCCTAGAACAGAAATGCAATAAAGAATTATTAAGTAGTTACAATAGAAATACACAGAATCGTTTTTGTTTTGTTTCATATGGAAGCCAGTGCATGCATCACAGGTTGTGTTATCTGATGGAATATAGATTTAGTTGCACTATATTTTATTTACAGTAGTTAAAGATACTTCTGCAATATTGAAGTGATAGCTAATAACTAAAGTGATTATTCACAAACAGCAACAAATATAAGAAGTGAATGTGAAGAACATGTAAAAAAACACACTTTCATTTTTTTTTTTTTCATTTCTTGCGTAAAAAAAAATGGTGTAAGGAAGACATGCTGAAGGATGAACAAGAGAGAGAGGGAGAAAATGAAGGGAATGTGCAGAAACAAGGAGGGGGGAAGGAGGAGAAGAGGACAAAGACGGTGACAAATAACAAGGAGACAAAGGAGAAGAGAAAGAAGAAGGAGGAGAAGGAGAAGAAGGAAGAGGAGGAGAAGCAGGAGGAGACGGAGGAGTAGACAAAGGAGAAAACGGAGGAGAAGATGCAGAAGAAGAAAGGATAAGAATGAGGAGACAAAGAAGAAGAATTACAACAACAAAAACAATGAAATGAGGGAAAGTTAATTAAAGAAGATGAGCAGAAGAATGAATTTAGAAAAAAAGAGGAAAGATATTGGAGGGAGAAGAAATAACAGAAAATCAAGATGATAAAGAGGAAAGAGGACGAAGATGAGTAGAAGAAAATGAAGAAAAAGATGAAGAAAAGAAGAAAGCGCAAGGTGGAGATGATTTTTAGAAAAAATATATAGATGTAAAACAATAATAAAGGGAGGAAGTGGAAAATGATGCTGAAAATATTGTTTTCAATAAGTACCGAACGGAGAGGAAGAAATGAGGGAAAGGTAGTTAAAGAAGATGAGCAGAAGAATGAATTTAGAAAAAAAGAGGAAAGATATTGGAGGGAGAAGAAATAACAGAAAATCAAGATGATATAGAGGAAAGAGGCGAAGATGAGTAGAAGAAAATGAAGAAAAAGATGAAGAAAAGAAGAAAGCTCAAGGTGGAGATGATTTTTAAAAACATATAGATGTAAAACAATAATGAAGGGAGAAAGTGGAAAATGATGCTGAAAATATTGTTTTCAATAAGTACCGAACGGAGAGGAAGAACAAAAAGACAGATGTTGTTGCAAAATAGCATGAAAACGTAGAATGAAGTTAAATTCAACCATAATTAGGTTATTGGCTTATTTGATCCTCAACATAGACATGTATGAATAGGAACAAAGTTCTTTTTACTCACCTTGCTAAAAGTCTTCTCTAGCTCTTCCTTGGTGAGTTTTCGAGGGAGGCCTGTCACAAAGAGTTTGTTCTTCTCCATCTTGTTTTCATACTGTATTTGTGGAGACACATGAAAATGGAAATATTAGTTGAGGTAGTAGTAGGGTATTCAATTTTTCTTTTATTTCCATTATTACAATTACTATCGCGTCTATCAATAGTTGGTGGCTTGATAATTAAACTTCCATTATTAGTTCTTCAACAGAATATTATAAAACTCTCTATATATATAAAAGTAAATACAATAACTCACATTGTTATTACTATTATTATTATTATTAAATACGACTTACATTGGAGACATTCATTCCAACCAAGAAAATCTTGAATTAATCCCGAGTGCCCAATCAATACTCGCCATTATGGTCCGTAAATGGCAATGCAGTCCAAAAGTAGCAAGATCACTGATTCACCAAGAAACATCATACATTGGATTCATTGTTTTACACTGCCTTTCTCATTCAATTATACAATAATCTCTTTGGAGATAATAGTTTTTCCAAATTTCATTTTTTAACAATGATTTGAGTATGATTTGAGGATCCCTAACACTTCCTTACCAAGAACTTATTTTCCTTTGTGGCAACCGACTTGTCCTTTGAAGGGTCAACATACATTGGTCTGTTGTTGATGGTCTCTCTGTCTTTCTTCAAGGCTTTCTCGGCAGATTCCTGTTCACAATTTGAATTGGAATTACTAGTTTATTTTATCAAACCATTTAGGAAAAACCAAAAGCAGTTCACAAATCATGAATATATAAATATCATTAATAGGTTAGGATGCCCCCAAACAGCCTTCTTGATAAGCAAGGGGGCCTCTACATACAGAAGTACACATAGTTTAATGCAAAAGAGTAAACTTAGAATACAAACAAACTTTTAAAGAAAATAAAAAGTTTATCCCTACAGAGAAGAGGGAAAAGTTGAGGTAAGAAAATGAATAGGAAGTGAGGATAAATTGTATTTTAATTTGGATTATGTAGCTAATTTGGGAAGTTTAAGCTTGGCTATTCAGTATCAATTACATCAGAATTATTCAAAATGTTTGAAAAGTGATTATTAACTGTAATGAATGTGAGTATGAAGATTCACTGGCAATTTATGGCCCATAAACTGAACTCGGGTTTACTTTAAACTAAGATCTAAAGTTTTGGTTTAAACTTATGGATAGCCAATTCTGTTAATAACAGTTAAGATTTCATGTGAAAGCCCATCGGGCACTCCCTTCTTTTGTAACTGTTTTGGATGAGTGAAATAGTTTTCACCACGGAAGCTTGAAAAAAGAAGTGTATAGTCTTAATATTTTTTTCAAATTTTCATTTATCCATAATTTATGCACAGAGCTAGACCATGGTCAAAGTGAATCCATTTAATGACATTAAAACGATAGTACAGTTGTGAGAAATATTGAAATAGTAATCATGATGTATTGAATTCTGTCTATGAAATTGAAACAAATATCTTTAAAAAAAAGTCCAATGCAACCCAACAGACTGCTCTTCAAGTTGCCCTATATTCCTAATATGTAAAATAGCAGAATATTACAATTGAAACCCATTTCAAATACAATTTCAAAACTTCAGGATATGCTTTACAAAGTAGGGTTACAATCTGAAAATTAATTTTGGCAAAATCATTGGGGTTTTTAAAGCATGGAATAAAAAAAAATTTAAAATAAGTTCGAACTTCATACCTGATCTTCAAACTCGACATAACAAAAACCTTTGAACTTCTTCTGGTAGTTGGTCACCATTCTTACATCTTTGATAGCACCACACTGTAGATGAAAGGCAAAAAGTATAGATTACAAATATGTAAAATACCCTTCTAAGATAAACAAAGATAATAATTAATAATTGGCATTTGTATAGCGCTTTATCAATCTACGACTGCTAAAGCGCTTAATAATTATTATTACCCAGTCATTGGACTCATAGCATTTCAAGCAGCCTGTTAGGTGCACACTTGCTAAACTAACCACAATGATGGTTGTTTCCTACCAGTACACAATTAGCACATGGGTGAGAGCGGCAAAGTGTGGATTGACTGCTTGCCAAAGGACGCTAGACCTCTGATTACAAGTCAAGAGTCAGAACCGCTACACTACGGCGCTTCCACAAAGATGTATCTATATGTAAGAACTCTCATATATTTGTTCCAACTGTACTGTAGAACCATAAACTTTCAAAGTTATGATGGTAATTCAACAGATACCCCCAACATGGCCAAAGTCCATTGGCCTTTGACCTTGGTCATATGAACTGGAAACTGGCACAAGATGTTGAGTTTTACTTGATTACTCATATGTCCAAGTTTTATGAACTAGACCAATAAACTTTCAAAGTTATGATGGTAATTCAACAGATACCACCAACTTGGCCAAAGTTCATTGACCCTAAATGCTTTTTGGCCTTGGTCATGTGACCTGAAACTTGCATAGGATGTTCAGTGATATTTGATTATTTTATGTCCAAGTTTCATGAACTAGGTCCATATATTTCCTAAGTTATGATGACATATCAAAAACTTAACCTAAGGTTAAGATTTCGATGTTGACTCCCCCAACATGGTCTAAGTTCATTGACCCTGAATGACCTTTAACATTGGTCATGTGACCTGAAACTCAGGCAGGATGTTCAGTAATACTTGATTAACCTTAGTTTCATCAACTAGGTCCATATACTTTCTAAGTTATGCTGTCATTTTAAAAAACTTAACCGTATTGCGGTCTGAAAAGCGGCACCTATAGTCTCACTCTACTATGCAGGTGAGACAAAAATGGGGTCGGACGTACGAAAAGGTTGATAATTTTATGGAACTGTCCATATACAAGGCTCCACATTAACTTTTTTTGGTGGTGGCCCATTCGGGCCACCAAAACCTTCAAATAATTTTTTTTGGTGGCCCATTAGTAAAGTTTGGTGGCCCGAAAAATATAAAGAAAAACATTAATTTAAAATGAATAAAACAAAGTGAAATATTCTGCAGTCACTAGTTAACACGTACCACTATTCTTTGTACATCTTGTATGTAAATCGTGCTTGCTGTTATTTTACTTTGCTTATTTTGTGGTAATATATAAATTGTTCTATCATTGTAAATATGAAATGATTGAAAGAGAATAAAAGAATTGTATTGTTCCCAGGTTGTGCATTTTTAATCTCCGTGTCGACACACACTCATAATGGTAAAGTAAATAAATAGTGCATTTAGCAAACTCAGATAGATTTACAAAACAATTATTTTTCCTTTCTTCCTTTTTGATCATAAAACCTAGATTATGCAGGCCCCAAATCCAGTTTATTTTCTCTTTTCCAGCATATTATAGCAGGAGAAAATCACAGAAAAATATGCTGCAGAATTTATAGAACAAAAGAAAAAATGAAGAAAGAAATGAAAACAAAGAACAGGAAAAAAACATTTGAGAAAAAAAACAAGAAAATGTAACTTTGTAAGAAAAATGAATAAGACAAAATTATCAAAAAATGGGGAAAATTATTATTATTATTATTCAGTAGAAACATGTTCTTTAATCAGGCATATTCAATGGGAAGGGGTATAAATGGTTTAATCACTGTAAAAAAAAATGAAAGAAAAAAAATGAGAAAACGGCAAAAATTATCTGGAAAAAACAGTGAGAAAATTCCTTCCCTATATTTGACAAAATGATGGAAAAATTCACATTTCATATCAATGAAATGCCTTCCCAAAGTATTTACTTCCTTAAGAGTGGTTTAAGAAGTCATTTGTAAACAAGAAAGAAAGAAGCTGCCTATTTATTTTTGGCTAGAAGAGACACAGCTTCGAAATAAACCAAATATCAACATACATACAAATGCACATACGGGACTGTGATGTACTCACCTATGTGTTATATGTGTATTAATGCATTTGGAAATCGGTCTTTTTGAGTCAAAAGAGAGGTCATAATTCCTCCTTATAATGCTTGCAGATAATCAGGTTTCAGTAATACGGACTGTAGAAGGGCATTTCATTGGTGTAAAATGTGACTTTGACGTAGATTTTCAGAGTTCTGGGGAAGATTTCTTAGCAGTAACATTTCGTATCGCAGCTCCCTGAGTCTGAATAGTCTGCTCGTGCACAGCTAGCTGCAGTGGTTTCATGCATGCAAAGCTCAGCCAGACAGCAGGCGCGGCCGGCTGAATAATAGTTACTGTATGCTAGCGGTAGTAGGCCTACGTACTGTCATGACTATGCAATCTTTGTGTGTGTGTATTTGTGTGTAGATTAACAAAAAAGGCGCATGACGAATTGGCTTGCAATTTGAACTGCAGAAAGTTGATAAATACATGCAAAATCGGGAGAAAAATTGCGCTACTTTGAAAATTATTGGTTGCCCGATTCGGGCCACCAAAACTTAACATTTTTTCAATAATGGTTGCCCGAGATGAATTTTTGGTGGCCCCGGGCCACCGCTAATGTCGAGCCTTGCCATATATGTCATACGAAATACCAAAGGCTACGAGTAAGGATTTACAAACAAAAAAAATTACAGAACTGAACGATAATTCCGTGCAAGCAAAGAGGAGAATAAAAGTTAGTCAATAGAATTAAAAGCAAGGTCTCACAAAAACTGCAGCATTTAAATGAGGATTGTAATCACTTTGGAAGAGAAACACAGTAATTAATACATGCATTGCATACTTTTGTCTACCAATCTATCAGGATTAAAGCAGAGAGTGACGTCGCAATAACGGTGCAACTTGAGCACATAAAGCATGAGACGCACAAATTTCCATCTACTTCCCAAGACAGATTGACTTAATAACAAGTAGAACAAGGCAAGAGCGATTTTGTGTCTTGCCCACTTGTGAAAATAACCAGAAATATCATGATTTGCGAGGGCACGCAACAGAATTGTATCGAAACTTCATTGTGAAATGATTGGGATGATAACACTTGTCATAAGAGCCTTGCACGCAAACTTTAATGTTGACCTGAAAATGACCTTTGACCTTACCATGTGACCTCCGACTGCAGCATAACATGCAGGTCCCCCAAGTCCATCTACCATCCAAGTTTGGTTGAAAAGTGACTTACAGTTGCAGAGTTAGGTGTCATAAGAGAGTCTTGCATGTAAACTTTAACGTTGACCTAAAATGACCTTTGACCTTATCACGTGACCTCCGACTGCAGCAAAACATGCAGGTCTCCCAAGTCCATCTACCATCCAAGTTTGGTTGAAAAACGACTTACGGTTGCAGAGTTAGGTGTCATAATAGAGTCTTGCATATAAACTTTAACGTTGACCTGAATATGACCTTTGACCTTACCATGTGACTTCCGACTGCAGCAAAACATGGAGGTCCCCCACATCCATCTACCATCCAAGTTTGGTTGAAAAGAGACTTACGGTTGCGGAGTTAGGTGTCATAAGAGAGTCTTGCATGTAAACTTCAACGTTGACCTAAAATGACCTTTGACCTTATCGCGTGATCTCCGACTGCAGCAAAACATGCAGGTCTCCCAAGTCCATCTACCATACAAGTTTGGTTGAAAAGAGACTTACGGTTGCGGAGTTAGGTGTCATACATGTAAGAGAGTCTTGCATGTAAACTTTAACGTTGACCTGAAAATGACCTTTGACCTTACCACGTGACCTCCGAGTGCAGCATAACATGCAAGTCCCCCAAGTCCATCTACCATCCAAGTTTGGTTGATAAGCGACTACCGGTTGTGGAGTTATGTGTCATTAGGTTTGTGATGGACGGATGCCAGACGACATTTGGATCCCTAAGTCTCGCCTTCACCTCTGGTGGGCGAGACAAAAACAGCAAAAGAAAAAATACCTGACCTGATCCTTACCTCTGAAAAGACATTCCTAATCCTCTCTTCAGTGAGATTATAGTCCAGATTCTTGACAAAGATCGTCCGGCGGTCGTTGTTGCCATCACGCTCGGGTTTCTTCTTCTTGGGATTCATATGCATTTGGAATTCCACTGATTGGTCAAGGAGGCCCTTCTCTTCCGGGATATCCTCCATATCAATATCCTTCACTCTGTCAGAAACTGCTGCATTAGGATAGATGAAGGTTTGTTTATGATATGTGACCCTGTCACCCCCAAACCAACAATAAGTCCCCCAAAATGAATTTGAGATATTAATTGATCTTGATGAAACACATCCTAAACTTTAAGAGTTATATATAACATAGAAGAAATCAGTGAGAGCAATGACAGTGAAAGAATAAGAAAAACTCAAGATTTGTTATCTATTTCCCATGAAATTTCAAGACAGACTGATTTCAATAGTCAATAATTAAGTTTATGTGGGGAGCATTAACAAGTGTTTTTAACCAATCTGATAGTGTTAATTCAGAAGAAGTTGACCTTGAGTAAGTAAAATAATCGCTGAAGTAGGAGCATTTTTTCAGAAAATATTTAGCAAAATGGGTGTTTTCTACCATTTCTTGGTCAAAAAATATTTCTGAACACTCAAGCAAGTAAAAGTATGCCTTGTATAATAATAATCAACAATGCTCTGTACATATTCACATTTTTATCTTTATACAAGGTTGATGACACATGACAAATCATGACAAGAAGTGTGTGTGCTATATTAACTCAATAATAAAACTACTAAAAGGAAGGTTACATGAACTCACGTTTTGCACCTTCATCATTTGGCTCTAGTCTAGGTGCTGGCAGTTGTGGAACTTTAAACACATGTGCAGAGGCTGATGAAGTGGATGAGGAGGAGGTTGATGGTCCTGCCCCTCCATCCACTCTGGATTCAGGGCTCGGATTGGAATCTGGCACGGGGTTCCTCTTCTGTTGGACAATAGACGAAAATGGAAATTGAACATCATAATACATAAGTAACGTGTATCTGTCTCTGATTTAAATGGTTGACGTAAAAATAGTCTTTACAACAGTGATTTTTATAAAGTGATGTTCAATCATTTTCTACCAAGTATTATTTCATGGGCAATAGAAAATTTAATTGATTGGCTTTATAATGTTCAGGTGTTACTGATTACATTGGCATGATTTTTTTTCCCCGATAATCAAATATATATGAAATAGTGAGCATTTGATGTCACTGGCACCCATATTTGCATAATGTAAGCACTGTGTAAAGAACTGTTTTATGACAGTATTGCAATACTATAAAATATCAAAAGCTTTTAATGTTACATCCGACTTTGATGAAAATTTCAGTGTTCCGCTTATTTGATTTTTCTCCCTATTTCATAATCATCTTGTTGTTGAGGTGTACTTGGCCTTTAAAAAATACAACCAATTATTCTAATCATATTTCATGTGTTACCTGTTTCTTGTGTGATTGTTTACTAGTTCCTGGCTCATCGAACGACCTCTTTCCTCCTTTCTTCTCATTTCTTTGCCGACTCCTGTTCTCCGATGCTCTCTCCTCTGCTTGCCTTGTCCATGATGCTTCTTGTTCTGCCGCCTAAATATACAATTATCATTAATAATAATAATACATGAGACTTGTATAGCGCACTTTCCATCTTGATTAGATGCTCAAGGCGCTTCAGAACAAAACAACTAGACAAATTACATATAATACAAAAAGCACTCTTATACAGGTATGTTTTCAGGTTGCCCTTGAAGGTGGTCACTGAAGTCTGGGTTTTCAAACTCTGTGGAAGAGAACTCCACAGGTTAGGCCCTGCATTTATATTCAAACATTTCATACTCCACTAGACAGCTTTTCAATTTACCTGTTCAGCCTGTGCACCCGGTTTGTCTTGAAATACCACTGTTTTTTCTTTTGGTTACAATCATTCTAAATTGATTCTTGGACTTATCAAATGACTGACCCGATGTTGGACCTTGATACCCATATAATAAATACTCAGATCAAGGTCTCCCTTCTGTATGCATACATGAACCACAAATGATCTTTTACCTATCAAACAGGTTTTAAGTTATTGTGATATCAAATAAAGGACAAACAGAAGCAAAAAAAAAAACTTAGTGAGCAGGGCATTAAAGAAATGTCAACCAGTTTCAGTGCTTACTTCAGCCCTGAACCAAACAAAACAGACCTTTAACACCTAGATTGTCATAGGAAGAGTAAAAGTCATTTAAATCTCAAGGCAAAAAGTACAAAATGTCTTGCTTTACTTTTCATTAGGAATACGATACTGGAACTCAATTACAGGTGCTTTAACAATGGTTCTGGATATAATAAAGTGGAATAAAAAAGGCCATTTGTAAGTTCTTCTCCTTGTCTAATATGGTTAAGTTATTGTCTCACCACCCCTATTATAAAATTTCTCAAATCAGAGAAATAAATGCCTGTGGTTCAATTTGATGTTAGAGCAAGGCCTTGCATAGCACAATTGGCCAAGTCCCAAATAAAATGTATACAGGAATTAACTAGGATTTCTAACTGTTATCAATGTGTAATCTACAGCACAAGAAAGTTCCATACAGACTGAGTTTAACTGGATCTTCCAAGTACTTCACTTTTATATCTAGCAGAATGGGTGATTTCAAGTTCGGTGTTGGCCTTGGTGTTGAAATTTCGATTGCTTCCCCTAGCTCCAAAAATTATTAAGAGTTTGTAAAATTGATCCAGATCACATTATTGACATCTCAACAACTAGTAAATGACTTTTCGGGAACATCTTCATTTCACGTTTTGTGTAATAATTGTGTAAAAACTGACCCGACACCAACACCAAAAGGTCAACACCATACTTGAAAACACCCATTGTACCTACCCTGTTTCTCTGTTCTGTGACTCGTTTCATCTGCGTTTCAACCCTCTTCACCGCCGAGCACCAAGTGTCCAGTGTCCCCTCCTCTCTCTCAAAGTTCAGGAATGCTTCAAAGACCGTCTCGGGCCAGTCACTGACCGAGTGAATTGCACGGTGAAAAGTTTTCCTCACATGTTTGGTATCGCCAAAGCGTCTATGAATGGATTATACAAGAATGAAAATGGTACTGGAAGTGAGGGAGTTGTGAAGGCCAAGGTAGATCACACTAAAATGAACAGTTTTCATTAATCATTTATGAATTTCAAACAACACAGGATCTTATAGATATTTTGTTCTTATAAACGATTTGTCTAACAAAAGTCATGGTTTGTCACGAACAGCGAAATGCAAAAAAAGATCAAGAAGCAATCTTATTTTCTCCTTAAATTTTCTTAAATGGTGAAGCGCAAACATAATGCCAGTAATCCCCTCCCCCCTCAGTTTCCTGAAATATACCTTTATGCCTACCTTTCTAGATTGACATATTGTAGCCACATTTGAGCTTGGTTAGCATGACCCATAGACATGATGTCATTCCAGAGTTCTCGCATTCTTGTCACATTCTGGCAGTATTTAGCCTAAAATAGCAAAACAAAAGGGAAAAGGAAAAAGGGAAAAAGATATGAAAGAACAGGGAAAAAGTACATGGGGGCTTGGGACCATTTTGCCACCAATATGCCCAAAGAGCACTGGAAACTAAAAAGTGGAACGCCTCTGGCAGTGTCACCTGCATTACTCGATTTGATATAGCAGCATTGCTGACTTTGAAAAACAGCTATTGAATAATGATTCACAAGAGAAAACATTCATATGATAATAAAATACTATGTCCATTGACCCAGCATGACCTTTGACCATGATCATGTGACCTAAGTCTTGTGTAAAACACTTGTGCAAAACAATCATTCAAGCACTCATGCTTGATCCATCAAGCATCATAGCTCTCATTTATTCTTATTTATTTGTTATACACGCAAATACCTTTGAAAAGACTCGAGCTTTAAATTTCAATTCCTTCGTTATCAATAAAGAAAATAATTTCAAAATCATTTAGGGGGAGTGAACTGTGAGTGGTCTCTCATTGACTGTGTGTTATAAAAACATAGTCTTTATACAATTTCAAATATCTACTCATACTACAGAGAATAAATTTACCTATAATTGTATTTATATAGAGAAAATAAAAGTAATTGTTTTGCTACTTGTTAACATAATTATTGCGGTACAAATGTTTTGAGTAGTTGACTAGCATGTTATCATTCAAGTGGGTCTATATTACTAGGCTACACTAGCATTATGGGTCAGGAAACTGGCCAGGTATGAGTAGTTGAGGACTCAAGATGGCACTATTGGTTCGTATCTACGTTAAACAAAAAATACTTCAAAAATCACATCATTCAATTTTCAGCATAAAATCAGTTTAAAGTGCGATTCTACTGCAAACCATAAACATCTCTAAATGCAGATACTTTACCTCAACAAACGCTAGGTATTGCTGCAAACTTGATGAGGGATCTCCTTCAGCATCAAAATCTGAAACAATAACATATCAAGTAATACGAAAGCTAATAATACTCAAAATAATCAAACTCCATTTCTCATTTTAAATCAAGCATGTCATGTTAAATGAAATAAATTTAAACTAAGTCACATACATGTATAACATGAAAGTGTATTTATGAATAAAAGATTATCCAATATTCATTCATTCACATCATATCAAATCAACATCAATGAATCTACATGGCTTGCATACTCACACTTTGCCTGGTAGATGATTGCTCGCTCCATCGTATTCCGAAATATCTCCATGTCTTCCTCATACTCTAAAAAAAAAACAAATCCACACAATATCGTAGAAATCATAATAAAAAAAATCCACAATCAACATTTAAAAAAAAAAAGATATGAAAATATCATTCTCTTCCTCACTATTTCCTGCTAATTTCCTATGGCAAGACATTTGTTATCTCCAGTCACTATCATTATGATTATTTGGATGATGACGATAATACAATTCACTTGTTGACATTAAATCATTAATTAAATACACTAATAACATGTACTCTATTCAACAACTATATCTTTTGTCATTTATAAAGCCAGGGATAACTTTACAAGCAACTTTGTGAAACAAGTGTTCAGTAATATGATTGACTGATTGATTTTGTTTTATTTCTGCATTCAAGATAAATATGCAACATAATATCTACTAAGGTGATACATTTAAGTTTTACAAAACAATAATAAAGTAATGAAAAATAAGTATCAACAAGAAGCATTATTCAATTAAAAGAAGATATCATTTTAAGCGAAAGCAAGAGACCGCCATCATGAACGGTCAAGCTTGAAAATGATGGTGGCCTTGTAAAAATGGTACATCATTGATCAAGTGGGTGCAATGCAGGTGTAGGTGAAGTAGAGTGCAGGTGAATTATTAACTTGAAGAGGGGGATGCATATGATTCGATGGATTTTCTTTTGATTGTAGCTATCAATGAGTATATTGTTGAACATGACTTAACACTGTCTAGAAAATTGTTCCAAATTGTTTGATTGCATTACCTTGGTCCCATTGAATCCTTCTCCTCAGATAGTTAACATAGGTCTGCCATAGCTGAAGGTAGTCAGATGCACCTGAAAATCCTGCAACCAAGGCCTTCTCAAACACAGCTGTGACAGCACAAGTGATAAAGATAAATCTAAAATTACGTTATAGGCCCTGTAACACAAACTTAGTGATTAATTGTACAGTTGAGTTTTCATGTTTATTATAATTGTATTTAATGCAATCAATCGTTAAAATGTTCTGCGATGATTGCTAAGCTAAATTCACCTCTCTCCCCCAAGCCAACATAAATGGACAACTGATTGGAGAGTCAAATTATATGCTCCAGAACCTTATCATAGTAGCCATGCTAAAGTAGAGGTGATAGTATTGCCAATCAGGGAAATAATTTTCCTGGTATCGCACCGCCACTGGCTCCACATCTTGCTTAAGACTGCTACACAAAAAATCTTTAAGACTGTACAGAACTTAGTTGAGAGCTTTTCGAGTATGACCAAAAGCACTGATCAAAGTTAGGAAGCAAAATAATTCCCTGCTTCCCATTCATATTAAAGGGATGGTCCGGGCTGGAGATATTTATATCTCAATAAATAGAGTAAAATTCACAAAACTGCTGGAAATTTGATCAAAATGGGATAACAAAGTTATTGAACTTTAAAGATTTGCATTAATCTGGTGAAACAGTTATAGGCATGTCTTTATGAATATTCATTAGGTGGGCTGATGTCATATCCCCGCTTGTTCTTTTGTATTTCATTATCTAAAATTAGGTTTATTCCAAAATTTTCTAACAAGAACTAAAAAAATTGGTTGACAACTAACTAAGTGCATCACTTATTTATTGTCGCAACTCATTTAATCATAATGGAACACATCAAGTACACATGTATGAAAAAAATTATTTATGATTTCATGTAAAAACATACGAAAAGGGAAAGTGGGGATGTGACATCAGCAGCCCACCTAATGAATATTCATGACAATGTGCATATAACTGTTTTCACAAAATATTGATGAAGTTTAAAATTCAATAACTTTGTTATTTGTTATTCGATTTTGATGGAATTTTCAGCATTTTGCTCAGTGAATTTTACTCTATTTATCCAAATATAAACATTTTTCAGCCAGGACAATCTCTTTAAGAGCTAAATAAATTGTGTATAAATATCATTCTCACCCTGTATTGAGGTGAAGGGTTCATTGTGTCTCTCTTGTGCTGTGAGATAACCTTGCCAGAGTAGGAAGCACCAAGGGCAGTTCCGGACTGCTCGTTCATAGACCGGCAATACCACCGAGCTGATCTTCAGACTCTCACCCTTCCAAAACAACGCAACAGAGAACACACTTACGAATAGACTTGACACTGACTGTATTCAACTAACTTTTAAAAATCCAGTTAAATTAAAACCCCCACAACACTGCAAAGAGGTCTGTTTTAGTTTCTTCCCGACTAATGTCATTTTTATTATCAATATGTTTTCATTGTGATTTGGCAAGTGCAAGGTAATGTGTAAAACCCGAAATAATGCAGAAAAATTAATCAATACTTCATTATTTTCTGCATTTAAATCCCCCCCATGGCTATATAAAAAAATATGGGGGTCCACACACTACAAGAATGTGCTTTTTAGTGGATTCCACCATTTTCTCAGATCTTTAAAATGTAGATGATAATTTGCTTTTATATAAATTGTCTTGTTTATGAAAAATATCATACATTGTACCTTCCTCAATTAATGTTTGTATAAGTTTCATTTGCAAATGTCATTGCAATTATTTACGACCATTTTATTTTGTTCTGTGAAAATGAATAAAGCTAATTTGAAAAATGTAGTTTACAATAAAAAAATCCACTCCACTGGAGATGGCCCTAAAAGAGTTGAAAATGGTAAAAGAAGGTAAATTACCAGATATGATGTATATTCCTTCCACAGGGACATATTGAGGCAATTGTCAACTAAAGCTCTCTCATAGATGCACTGTATCCTAGCGGGATTTCCTTGCTTAAGCTCATGCTCTATGTAAGTAAGATACTCGGTTAGTTTGGGAGCCTCGGCCGTCAGCTGGAAGGGATAGAATAATACAAGTTGAGTGAGTTACGGGAAGGGAACAGGTAGAGAATCACTGAGCATTTCAATAGGTTGAATGGAATGGAATTTAATTAATTACCACATTTCATTTTCAGGTATATACATGCATGAAACAATACATCACATATCAAAACATTTGGTAACAAAATAGCAAACGGCTAAAGGAGATTAGTCCCAACAAATAATGTTGTTATTCAACACCAGCTTTGACAAAGATTTGACGAAGCCTCTTGTCAGCTTCTTATAAAGAACGTTTTCTAATGTTGTTAAAGTTTAAACAATTATTGCACACACGCAGTCCTTGCCCTAAAGATGGGGAGGGGAAGGGGAGGGAGGAAGAGGACATGTTTTATAATAATTATAAACAGTGATTAAAATGAATGAAATGTCTTACAAGACTGTCTTCCAGCGGTCTATAGGTGTCTAGAAGATCAAGAGCTTTCTGATAGGACTCTTTCACAGTGTTTGGTATCTCTTCCCCAATATCTGACATCCATTGGTCATACTCACAGAATGTTTGCTCCATATCTATTGAGAGTTAAATATCAGAAGGAAAGCATCATTTCTCACTTAACCCTATCTAGGCCGGGGGGGGGGCCTCGGAGGCCCCCCCCTCAACGAATCGCTCTATATTTTCGCCGTGCGAAATTTTTTTACCACGCCACTCACTGAGTTTTTACTTTCAAGTCTTGCGCAACTTTTGAGACCAATTTTGCGTCACCCGGGTATGTGGTTCCGAAATTACGCAACATTATGTAAGTGCATGTCAGACCGAAAATTGCTCAAAAACGTGATTTTGTGTACAAAGTCAATGCAAATTGTGTTTTCAACCAAAATTCATAAATGTATGATTATTTTTAGTTTTGCCAGTCTAAATGTATTCATTTTATGATTTTTATGATCACAGAAGAGTCCCCAACAAATTTCATTGAAAAAACAATGAAAAACAAAAGGTCAAAAAAACAAAGAAATACATAAGAAATTGCAAAAAAACAATATAATACATAAGAAAATGATATGATATCACAATTTTTTTCATGTACTCTTGCTAAGGACACCACAAAGAGTTTCTATACCAAAAATTAGTACATTTGGAGCTTTATTTAGGGAGTTAGAGGAAAAAGTATGATTTCGCATACTAATTACGCATAAATTAGCATAATCACTTAATAGTGATTTGCATGAAATAAATTACTATACAATCTTGTAGATTATGTCCCAGACAACCCGCGTACCAATTTTCGGCGCGATCGCGCGGTCGACGGCCGAGATCTTAGGGGGGGGGGCCTGGGAGGCCCCCCGGCCATAGGAACTCCAAAAATACCCTGGCCTAGATAGGGTTAAATCACATAAAAACATTAAAAATAGGTCCATTTTAAAGTCTAGCTACTATACTCAACTGTGATCGATACATGAGCTGAACTACCATAGGCGTTAGACAGTGTTGAAGTGCCTTGATGCTCGGCCTTGGCCTTAAGGCGCCTTAAGGCCTACTTTTTCAAAGCCTTGGCCTTGAACATTCAAGCCTTGGCCTTAAGAGGGCCTTGGCCTTGGCCTTGAGGATTTTGAGCCTTGAAATTTCAAGGCTTTTTCAAGGCATTTTCAAGGCTTTTTCAAGGCATTTGGTATTTTGTACTTTTATAAAAGTAAGTATATATGTTTAAATTGTTCTGCATATCTAATGACACAAATGGTCAAGACTACCAGTCAGCAGTAGTAGCAGCTGTAGTACTAGCAGAGCCATCAATTGTGACTATCACCATTATCAAGAATTATCATCACATAATTATATAACAAAGAGAAGTGATGAAAATAACATTATTTATTGGTAATATCATGACTAATGATGATAATGACAATATTAATAATAATGATAATAATGATTATGATAAAGATTATAGTGATTTTATGACAGGAATAATTGTAACAGATCCGACTGCAATTTCGACAATTTTCAGACTTTAAAAATAGCTAACTCTAAAGAAGGATAACAAGGTTGATTTCTATTCCATTATGGTTTTCCTTGTATTATTTTCTTTGACCAACAAGAATATTTTAAGTCTTAATGATTATCTGAAAAGATTTGATAAACTTGAACACAATCTTTAATTTCCAAATAGGATATCATATGTCAATGGCATGATGAGCCAAAATATTGAGGAGCTAAGCATGGCATCTAGAGCAAAATTTCTGCCCCAAAAAGTCGAAAGCGATTGAAGCGAGCACAATTTTTCACCCTTATACTATTAGAAAAGCTAATTTTGTGATATTGTGACAATATGTTCAGAAAATGATATCAAGTTCCTTTTATATGTTTATTCTTGGTGGTGGAACTTCTTGTCTCGCTCTTTTTTTCGGGGGGGGGGGGGTCCTGTTATTTATTAAACAGGCGAGAAAGAGGAATGGGAAGAGAGATAGAGAGGAGAAGGGGGGGGGGGCTGGTTTGGCAGAAAATACTGCAAAAATCAGTTAATATGTTGATTGACAGTACATCTAATTGAATTGTTTATATTTTGTTTTGGGTCTAGTGTCTCAGATTGACAAAACAAAATATTAAGGAAAAGCTACTTATTTTTAATCATATGGTTTGACAGTGAATTTCATTTCACTAGTTTCAAGGAAATAAACAAACAAAACTGACAAGATTCCTAAAAATGACTCGTTTTCAGGTCAGCATTTGAACATTTCAACTTGTGCTTTGTGCTCTCTTCCCCCCCCCCCCTGAAAAATTCTCTGTAGGTAAAAAAATGCCTATTTTCCAAAATCAAAAATACCTTTTTTCCCCAAATTAAATATGCCCTTTTTAAAAAAGAAATACATTTTTTTATAGTAAAACATGATACATTTTAGGTTACAAAATCACCAAATTTTGGATCGCGCTCGGACGCATGAATTATTGTTAAGTAAGGTTATCTTTTTGTTCCCGTTCACACACAAATAACGCTAAGAATGTCCAGTTTTCAGGTTGGAATTATCAAATTTGTAAATTTTGGAGCTCGCGCTTAGCGCTTACATAATTTGATTGGTGAAATAAGTATCCTATTTATGAGTCAATGAATGTAGTCAAGAACAGCTTCCTTTCTGGTCACTAAAAATTTAAGCTCACGCTCAATTCTTTAGTAAGATGCACATCTTTTTCATGATTACAATAACAGCTCAGAATATTTCATTTTCATTTCTTATTACACGAAATGTCCAGAAGTTTGAGCTTTTGATTTGTGCTGGCAACATCTCGCAAGGCTGCCCTTTTAACAGTGATTATCGCAATAATTGACCAAAAATCGAGTTTTACAACTTCAGAATTGATTTGTTTTTTTTCAAAACCGTATCTGTCCTATCAATTAGAAATCACCTAAAAAGGCTTTGCTGAACTGAAATTCTACAAAACACACAACTTCTTCATGCAGTTGTTAATCTCATTTGAAAATATCTGTTTGCACTAAATGCTATTTTTTTAGCTTTGACCCCGGCCCTCCCCCAAACAAAAATATGTTCTGCCTCTCCTGTCTCAGGGAGTAGAGAAAGACAAATGTTGAGATTGGTCATGCCAGGATCAGATCACCTTGGTAATAATAATCAATGCAATGTAAATCGCCTAGAAAAATAATTAAATGAACAAAGGTGACTATATCATTATTTTAATAACATGTCTAAATCTATCATGAAATTATTTTCATTTATGTACAAGGGTTAAAATTTTCACTCGCTCACACCTTTTATACACTTTGTCTTGTGCGTCATGTCTGACGCCTAAGAATTGTTGTCCCATTGTTACATATATTCAAAGTTTGAAAATGCCTTGGCCTTGGCCTTAGCCTTGAGGTTTTCAGGCCTTGGCCTTGGCCTTGGGTTTCCATGCCTTGGCCTCAGCCTTGGTTATTGAAGCCTTGGCCTTGGGTATTAAAGCCTTGGCCTTGGCCTCGGCCTTGGAGGTTTGAGCCTTGACTGAACTGATAACACTGGCGTTAGAGCATTCAAAGAATAATTCTATTGGGTATCCATGCACTACACTTGGGTTGAGTGCTGCGCAATTGAGATAAATTTCTTGTTGAATGAAACAAACGGGACCGTTTCATCAACAATTATGAATGACAAGTTGTCATATCTGACATCTTTCCTTGATTCTTATTGGCTGAGAGGCACTGTTACTATAGTAACTATCAGATGAAATGGGACTTGTCGGATAAAACATCTGACAGGTCCTTTTCGTAAAAAATGCTCCCCTGGACTAGAATTTGAACCCAAGACCCCGAAAGGCAAGAGTGAGAACCACTACGCAAGTATGCCTCCAAGTTTTGACTAGATTATTACAATCAAGTAAACAGTCAAATATCATGTTTCGGTTTCGTTAATTTTATACTGATAATAAATACCCAAGATATAAGTCACTTAAGTGAGTTCTGTACCATTTCATCAGACTCTCTCAGCATTTTCTATATTACAAAGGCTTTGTTTCTTTATTTCTCCTATAGTAAATTTTGCAATGTAAGTATTGAACATGTATAACAACGGTTACTCTTTTAAGTTTGTTTCTCATGTTGCTCTTTCATCATTTCAAACTTTCTTTTATTTTTTAAAGTACATTTATTTCACATTAGTATTTCCAACTGATTGTTGATGGAAAATGAACACTCAATCAGTTTGTTGTCTGTATGTTTATATTCATTTTCGATCATGCTAGAAATTTTACAATATCGTTTTTAATTCTGCATCCTTCACAAGTGATTAAAAATTGTAATCAAAGTCACTAGAAATATGTTTTAAATAAATCTATCATTCAGTTTTTTAGTTCATTTCTTAGTGAGATCTAGAGTTTAGCTCACCCATTAATGGAATCGCTAACTGCCTTTTGAAGATACCAGATATTCTGTTCATCTGCTGAGTTAATTCCTTCTGCTGCTCAGCAGTCGGGATGGACCCAGGCTGGGGCTATGAGAAGAGTGAAAAAATAACACATGTAATCATATTCCACATATTATGATTGTTGCTGTACAAAAGGTTAAAGGTGAGTCACATTATTTGTAGATTATCTCAACAAGTTAACAGTAACAACTTTGATATCATTCTAATAATAATAATAATTGGCATTTATATAGCACTTTTTCATTCTACGACTGCTCAAAGCTCTTCCGTTCACTGGATTCGTAGCATTTCAAGCAGCTTATTACGTGCACACAAACCAACCACAATGACAGTCGTTTCCTACCGGTACCCAATTAGCACCTGGGTGAGAGTGGCAAAATGTGGATTGATGCCTTGCCAAAGGACGTTAGGCCATGGTGGGATTCGAACACACGACCCTCGGGTTACAAGGCTAGAGTCAGAACCCAAAATATCCTAAAATTCCCAAATACAGACTTTCCTGACTTATTCTTTTTTGTTTTATAACAAACAAATTAAGTGGCTCTGGTATGTAGTACTTAAATTTCCCATTAATGGCTAAAAAATATGATTTTGTGTATAAATTCAAATTGTGTTTTCAGCCTGAATTCATTAGTGAATAATTACTTTTGCTATCACCAATTAATGTTCATAAATTTCATGCTTTTGTAAAAATATAAATGTAAAAGGTATATCTGTATGTTATTGAAAAAATAAAGAAATATAAAAGAAATTCATAAAACAATAAGATACATCAGAATTAATTTTGATAGCGTAATTTCTTTTCAGAGCAGAGCAGGAAGACTGCAAACAGTACCTTGACAAACAATTTCGTATTCAGGCCAATTTGTTTCTTGACTTAGAGCAAAAATTCAAATTTCATCAATAAATCATGCTGGGAACATATGTTAGCAAAGGAATGCTGGAGGAACTTTTTAATTTGCACCTGAAGTGTTGAAAGCAAGGCATTCTCAAACTCTCTGTAGACGGCCCAGATCATACTGCCCTGAGCAACATGGAGTCCCGCAGCCATGATGGCTTCCTCAAAGACCCTACGGGCGTTCTCAATCCCTTCTGGAGAGCCGATGCCACCGATAGAAAACTGGCAATACTCCAACCACAGATCTACAGCTGAAAAGACCCAAACATATAATTCCTTTTATTGTGTCATCCACTGCAGAATAATCTAGAAGAGTTAATGGTGTCCTCTAAATGTTTATTTTTTCTTAAACTATACCATCTCTTGACAGTGTGCTTTTGACCATTTTGTCATTCTCTATATTGTTACACCTGTATCCCTGTTTGAATATCATTGCACTGTTTAATATTCTCTGATTATTTTAGGGTTAAGTTTAATAATAATATCAAATATTAGATTTACGATTTAAGGTTTGTTCGTTTCACTTTGCTCTGATATTAAAAAAAAAATCATTTTTGGTTCTTGGAAATGGGCTTACCATACAAATACAAATACCAATCCAAAAGTTTCAAAGTATCATATCTTCAAGCACTCATACACATGTTTCATCTTAGTTTAAATCAGCTGCTCACAAAGTGCAATAATCCATTAAGTGAAGATTGAGTGTCATTGTACACATATTTACCGTTGATAAATATAAAGTAGTGCACATCCCCTGAGCATGATGGAATTCAGGTGCAACTCTTTTAACACTTATAAAAAAAAATTCAACCCCCCCCCAAAAAAAAGAGAAAACCCCACAATAATCTGACTGGGGAGGGGGTGGTTTTTAAATTGCTTGACTTATCGGCAATTTTGGGGTAGAGGGCACGTACATGTAAAGCATATACCAACCTAGATAATCCTTCACAGCTCTGTCAAAGAGTTCCATGACCTTTTGTCTATCGTCACCACTCTCCATGAGCTTAAGCTCATCTTGAATCCACTGCATCCACAGTTCTAATGAAATTGAAAAAAAAGTAGAAAAGATATTTTTACCCACTGTTAAATGAAACTTGATGGTCACTTTTCTGACTTGAGAAATCAATGGACTCATAAATAAAGTCACGTCATTTCCCTATTTCATTTCCTATTTCACCATCTTTAGGTTAGATTGATTATTTTTATTCCATCTTCCTTAATTTTTATATGATACTATTTGTTACTATCATCATCATTCTTCATTATTATTGACTGTATCTATAATCATAATCAATATTCATCATTATTCTACTTCTACTTTTAATTACCACCACCGTCATCATAATCATCATCATCATCACCACCACCACCATTTAAATCAACATCAACAGTTTTAAATCATGAAAAAAAGATTGTTCAAAATATAGCTTTTAAGATTTACATGACTTCATGATTCAATAAAACATACAAATATTACCCAAAAAAAATAAAAATTACATTTTAAGACAAAAAAATATGATCTAAAGCATTGCTGTGGATTGTTTTTTTTTCATTTGGCAGTCAGTTTCACAGACATGGAATGTGGAAGCTGCAATAGAAGCCTTGATTTTGGTCGGCTGCTGAGGCCAGTTACCATGGTGGTTACCACGATGGCATAGTTATCTTTGTCAGAGGTTCCTTATATGAAACAGACCCTTGGTGCAATAATCTCACCTCCAGTCAGGGGGAATAGCTCACTCATGTTCTGCCTTGCTTTTCTTAGCTTCTCCAACTCTCCCGCTTGCCTCAGTATTGTGATCAATTTCAGATGTGCATCATATTGATATGGGTTGCTGTTTACCTGGAATATCAAACAAATAAAAAAATCATTCAAAACTGATCCTTCATGGCAGAGGGGTGAAAATTGTGACAATTACAATCAATCCAGAACACGGCTGCACAGCACTTTTCATTGGCATGATTGATGAGCCTCCACGGACCGAAGCCGGGGTCTAGCATCGTACTTCTACCGGTACTGCTTCTTCAACTAAGTCTTCCTCAACGTCTTCAAGTTCAGCAACAAAGAAAAGAGCTAAGTATACACAAAATTTTTGTGATAATTGGCTTACAGATCCCAGCTTCACAAATTGGCTTAATGTTAAAATGTTAAGACGGAATTGGGTAAAAGTTACCAGTATTGTAAATACTGTAAAACAAAGGTAGGTTGTGCAAAAACAGCACTTGTGTAAGACATGCAGGGACAAAGTCACATCAAGAAGCTTCTAAAATGCATGCCCATCTTGAAAAGTCACAACCCAAAATAAACTCAGCGTTTTCGACATCAAGAAACTCAGAATCGGCTGCAAAAATGGAAATAAAGATTGCAAGTTTTCTTGTGGAGAATAACCTTCCAATTTCACTATCTGATGATTTTCTTGCATTGATGAGAAGTCTTTTCCCAAATGTCTGTACACTGAAACATGTCACCCTTGGAAAACAGAAGGCAACAAATACAATTCGCCAGGTTTTGGGATTTCATTATGATAAGGAAGGCATAGATCAGCTTAAGGAAAACAAGTTTTCATTGATCATTGATGAGACGACAGATAAGTCAACCACAAGCCAGATGGCTGTAACAGGAATTTACTTTGACAAATCAAACTTCAGAATGAATAATGTGCTAGTAGATGTCATCAGTATGCCTGATGGTAAAGCCAATACAATCTACAGGTGTGTTGTGGAATATCTGAGAGAAGAGTATTCAAATGAGAAATGTGATAGGATACTGTTCAGATACATGTAATGTCATGTTTCGAGCCGATCATTCTGTGTCGCAATTACTGAAATTACCCAAATTAAATTACCCAAATTACAGAAAATTTCCCATGGATCATACAAGTGAAGTGTTCCTGTCAGTTGATTCACCTATGTGCCTCAAAAGCAGCAATGAAACTTCCTACATGTAAGTCACTTGAGGATTTGTGTAGAAACATTCACTCACACTTCACTCTTCACAAAGAATTTCAAGAGTTCCTGGACATCGAAAAGCACCAGATTCTGAGAAGTGGACCGACCAGATGGTTGTCAATGAAGCAGTGTATTGATAGAATCCTTGAAAAATATGATGCCCTTAAACTTTATTTTCAAGGTATTGCATTAAATGATCCAACTCACACAAATGACGGTATCTTGAAAAGTCTAAACAATAAGTACACATTAGCATACTTGGAGTTTATGGCATTTGAACTTGGTAGATTGACGGATTCTAATCAACTCTTTCAAAGTGACATACCATTGCTGCATTCCCTGAAGGAGGAAGTTTCGAAACTGGTATCTGCTTTGGCAGGAGACTCTTTAAAGCTCTCATATCTTCGTCAGAGATCTTCACTACATGTTGATGTTAATGACCTCCAGTCTCATGTCCCTCTTTCTCAGGTGTATGCAGGTATGAAGGCAACTCATACTATTAATGAAATTGCAAAAGACATAGGGAAAGACCATCCTAATATACAGTTATTCTATAAGAACTGTAAAGACTTCTTGATGGAATGTGTGACCCAGATCTTATCTAGATTCAGCGGTCTGGATAAGTTGAATTTCCTGACACGTCTTTCACACTTTTAAACAAAAGTTGTAAGAACCCCAATCTACCCCAGTCCCGTGCGTGTCTGTTAGAGTCTAAATGCATGGTGGACTCCTGGGCTTCGGCCCAGGAAGCGGGCCGGAGCTCCCTGACCCTGGCCCCTTTGGCCTTAGAATCTTTTTTTTTCATTAAGTTTTTATTGATCGATAAAATGATTACACAAATATCAAAGTACAATCGAAATCAAAAACAATAAAAAAAAAAACAATAACATAATCATAATGAATCAGAACAAAGCAGTATTACATGGAATAGAGGAGCTCAGCTAGTAAACAAGTACATCATGTAAAATCACAAGATACCATATCTAGCAAATAAGAGCTTGTATACAAACAAAGTGAGCAATTAACTGCTTTGAATTTAAACATATTACAAATAGGGGAGGGGGACAACAACAACAAATTAGCTAAAATCGATAGGAGGGTGCAAATGGCACCAAGAATAGTGGCCAGTGACTTCAAATCAGTCTCAGCCCTGGTCCAAAGGTGCATACAACGAGAAATATGAAACAGCTTTGAGCAAAATCCACTGTGTAACCACAAAAACAAACAAAATGGACTCTCTGAATCACATATAAATCATGATCTACAAAGGGGCATAATAAAAAAACACACAATATATCATCGGCAAAAGTCAGTAGCCAATACAGAAATCAAAACACTCGTACATGTATGATTTACAAGTAAATCGGAATAACAAAGTCAATATATAAAAAATGTTCACAAATGCCTAGAGTAGCTTTATGGGGGAAAAACATCTCTTGGGAACACACTGTAAACAAAAAAGAAAACAGTGCAAACAAACAAGAAAACTCTTCAGATTCCCATCACAAAGGAGAGTAAAACCAAGGGGTAGTAACTTGAAAATATATCAAAGTGTACATTAAAACATGTGCACATTATTTTCAAAAGATATGAAAAAGACCTTATAAATAATGTGATAAAAATGTCACTATGGCAGGGAGATAAAAATTAGCATTAAGCTTCACTGATACACGTAGTATCTACACATGAGATAAAGAAGTGTCTATACAGGTAAACTTCAAAAAATATATATATCAATACAACAATAAAGTTCACTCCTGTGCACATGTAGATGAGAGATAATCAGTATCGAAAATAAGTCAGTTAAACAGCCTGTATTCAAAGATATAAACAAATAAGACGAGCCATAACAACAGCTGTTCTCACTGTACTTGTTAAAAGGTAAAAAATTATTCAATATCATACAAGATTAAACAATTTCAGACTTCAGAGTCCATAAATATCACTTAAAAAACATAATGCATGTGCATTCAGTTCAACCTTTAAACATGTGGAAGAGTGTTCATGAGATCCATTAGTAGATGTTTTCATTTCAAAAAGACATTCTGTAATACAATAGGATCAATCTGCTGAAAAGACATTCCCAGTGGTTGGGGCTCTGTACCAAATTTTGTCTGGGTATGCGAAAAAAGGCTTTTTTCCTTCTGATCGTAGATGCTTGAACTTCTCCTGCTTCTTCAGGAGATTCGATCACAAATCCACACGGCGAAATTTTGCTTCAAAGCAAGGGATACAAAAATTACATCTTGAAAGACATTGTACAAACAGCGCCCTCTTTGGTCTTAAAATCTTAGAATAGATTTAGAAACTTACATTTGGCTTTTTTTTGTGATTTATGAATTTTATTTCAAATTTTTTCAAATTTATTGACTTGTGTCTGATAAGATTGTATTCATGGAAACTGTTAAGTAATATGATCCACTACAACATAATCAGTTAAATTCTTTTAAGCCTTGCTTTTATTTTGGTGCGCAGACATGGGGCCCCTTTTTTCATAAAGTGGTAGCAATACTAGCATCCATCCATCACATCAAAAGAAATATGTGGGACAATTAAAATCATCATGACCATTGCCAGGCATAATCGCACTCAACACGTTCCGACACTTTTGTACTTCCTCACTTATTCATAAAAATGATTTACCTCATCCAAGAGCTGAATAATCTCTTGGTCATCAGCATCCTCATCATCACTATCGTCGCTCGAATCTTCGGAGGTAGCGCCTAGCTCTTTCTCTTCCCCCATTTCTACATTTTGCAATTCTGTAACATTCGCAAATTCCGCCATCTTGATTGTTGGAAACGCCCTCTGTTGAATAAAAATTACATAATGTGGTCCTGGGAATCCAGCCTTTGTTCATATTTTCTAAGCCGTTATGTTAGAAAGGAGAGAAATTGATTAAAAAAACACGGATTGGTGAAAGCTTAAAAGAAATCAGACAAGCAATAAGAAAGTTATGGCTGTTTTAAGAGATTCCTTAGAATATGTAAATTTCAAATTGGCAACTGGGCAAGTAAATTATGACAGAGGCCCAGAGGCCCGGTCAGGCAAGGCCATATATAAGGACAACTTTTCGGGCAACTTTTCCATTTAGGTCCAGTCAGGGGACGGTGGATCCAGGATTTTCGAAGGGGGGGGGGCAAAAAACAACGTTTTCACCCTAAATTGGGGGTCATTTCGTCCGAGTATAATTGGAAAAAAATGTTTTCACTCAAAATTTGAGGTAATTTCGTCCAAGTAAAAGCAAGCAAAATAAAAGGGCCTCACTTGTGTGTGAACCACATATACCTTGATATTCACATAAAAATGTATGTAGTTTCTTCCAAATGGGGTGGGGGACACACTTGTTTATTGTACATATTTACATTAAAAATTTTGATTATGGCTCTCAATTTCTCAAAAAGGGGGGACCTGATGGCTCCCACCCCCCCCCCCCCTCCTCCGAAGCCGGTGCATGGACCCAAGCCATACTTAATTATCAGGGGTTTATTGTTTTCAGTGAAGTGCCGATTCCCCGGTCTGAGACAGTAAACTAAATATAACCCAGGTCAGTACATTATTTTATGTCCTCATGAAAGAAAAAAATAATATGCACTAGGCCCTAATTTGAAAAAAATGGCGTTTTATATATTGGATTTTGAGTAGTCATTGTTTTATCACTTTGACAACACAAATGCGCCTAATTTGAAGTCTCCATGGGTATAGTGATTACCGTTAAAAATGCATAACTTTACATGTTTGTCGATATTGTTCAAACTATCACCTATACTTGTTTCATTTTTCTTTTCCCTTAAAAACCAAGTTTTTGTTTGGGTTGAATTCCCACTTAAGTTTAGCATATGTGGACGATCGAGCCATACCCAGTGAACCCTGTCCTCGAGAGGCTCTCTTTTATAATACCAACCCCACTCTTTTCGTAAAATCTTCTTTCTTTTACTTTCTGTTATCTTTATCCATCCGATTTTTTTTTCAAACTTTCCTTCTTTTGCTTCTCTTTCTCTATCTTTCCTGTTCCTTTCTTTCTACTCCTTCTTTTCCTTCTCTCGAGTTTTCACCCTTTTCCCCTTTCTTTTTTAACCCCCCCCCCCCTTTTCGTTTCTTCTCTCTCCTTTCCCATTCCCCTATGGCCTTTTCACCTTCTTCATTTACTTTTTTACTGATCTCGATGGCCGCGGGCTGCATGGCCCAAATGTGCACATACATGCTAAACTTAAAGAACAAGTCCGGCCATCGAGAAGTAGAAAGGGAAATAAATGATCGAAGGGGGCGAAAGGGGGAAGGGGAAATAGGAGACGAAAAAGGAGAGGGAATAAAAGAAAGAAGGGAAAAGATAACAGCTGAAGGAAGAGAAGGTTAAGGAAGAGAGAAAGAAAGAAACGGGACAGATATATAGAGAAAGAGATGAAAAAGAAGCCAATTTAGAGAAAGAGAATAATAAAGATAATATAAAGGAAAAGGAAGGAGAATGAACGAAAAGAGAATAGGGGATTTTTTTTATTATCTTAAAAGATAGCCTCTCGAGGACAGGGTTCGCTGAGTATGCCGGGACTGCCGGGACCGACGGAAGGAAAAGGGAGAAACAAAGAGGGGAAGAAACTAGTTAAGGTCGTGCCGAAACCCTGCACCCCCTCAACCATAGAGTAGCGAGGGGGGGGGGAGGTTTACATCAATAGACACTGAGCCTGTGAAGATGGAATGAAACGAAGGGGGAGATGAAAAAGAAAAGAATGGAAATAAAGATAGAAAAGATACTAGATGAACATGTTTACTTCGATAGGCATCGTATAACGTGATTACGAAAAGTGCTAAAAAATGTCCCGTCTTTGCGGTTTTAGAAGTCAAACGCCAAAACGGGAATTTGTTCCAATGTATCGTTCATCTCGTCACAGGCCCCATATCACTTACACCTCCTATACAGATCCGCCCCCCCCCCTACACACACATACACTTTGGGATCAAGCCACCGATTTTTACGTTACTTGTTTGGACCCGTTTAAATGAAATCAGTTAATATGCAAATCAATTTATTTGATAACTTATGCGGCGATTTATATCAAAATAAAATATATTTTTGCCTCTTGAATATATAAAACTATTACCCGATAATGGAATGGCTGAAAATTCAAGGATTTGATCTTTGTTTGTAAATAAATGGCCCATGGAAGCGGGGGTTTGCTAAAATGTTGATTTGTCCCAAATCTCCCTCATTTGGGAGCACAACCCCCCCCCCCCTTTATTTTTTGCTTGTCAATAATATGTTTTAGCCACTATCACACCTTCATTTGGAGGGAAAACCCATTTCACTTTTATTTTGCTTGTTAACAGAACGGCGCCCTCTCTGAAAATCATTCCAGGATCAGGAGGACCCTGCAAGAATATCAGTTATGAAATTTACGTTTTTGACTGTGACATCTTGACAAGTAGCTGTAATACATTCCTTCACCCCCCCCCCCCCCCCACAGAAACATACTTTTCTATGGAAGTTCAGTTCACTTTCAACTGACGTGTACAAAAACATTATTAGTACCATCTGAATGCAAATTCTTCACACGGTCGGTGCTTGCCCCCCCACACTTCCATCATGGTTTAAAATTCACAAAAGGTGTACTCCCTTGGACTCGTCTGGAATTTAAATATTTTGAGAAAAAAAATAAGGAAACCCAGTAAGCTTCCTTCTTTCAAAGATACATTTCCCCTATTCAATAATCATTGCTGCTTCTCAAATTTCTGCCGTTATTACAAATGAAATGATATTAGGTTGGTCTTCCCTTTTTGTACAAATGCACCTCAATGCATACTCATTCATTCTTTTTTCTGTCAACACAAAATACATACAAAATAACTCCTGAACTACGAAATTGAAGAATCAAGATTTATCATAGCATGGCAGCTTGATTTATAAATGTCTTACCTAAAATATATACATTATACATGCATATACAGTATAATAAATAAAAGAAATGTGTCAATATAACAAAGCAAGATGATGACAAATCAAATTACAGTTTCACATAATTGCAGCATGCCAGATTTGTACAGAATTAAGTTTCTTGTGAAATTATTTTTGACGGCTCTCACAAGGCTACATAAAATAAATCTCCATGTGCTTTGCACCAGTACGAGTCATTAAAGACACTTCATTTACTGTGTACTATTAATGTCACTTTTAACATCATTTGCCAGACAAGAGGGCAATGATGCTAGCTTGAAATGAAAACAGGAATGCCAGTAAAAATTATACTACTTCTAGTATTCCACTTTCATATAGCAGCGTTTAGCACTTAATACATCGGAATGAGGTCTCAAAGCTCTTTACAGACATATACCAGGGTCATCCTGGTAAAAATTAATTCTCCATCTTTTCGTACATTTCATACATTTCTAAACTAAACTATGCCATATTTTACATTAGTTTTAAAGACCCAAACGCTATGATTAGAGGATTATTTAAAGTCACCAAGAGCTTGTACCTAGTAAACTTGAAGAATAATCGCTCACATATATTATGATAAGGTTTGTAAGGTTAAAACATGATTTTAGTGAGAAAATGTCTTTGAAAAAAAAATTGCACAACTAAGACTCTTGATGGGGTAAGTTGTACATGGGTGCTACATGAGTTGAGCCATATATCCATAATACAAGAAAAATTTAATAAAACATTATTAACAATATTTTTAATTAACACCATTTTGTTTTATTTAAAACCTTGACCAGACCCAAAAGTGAAATTGAAATATCATTTACCAATTGAAAGGTTATAAACTACAAAACACAGCAATGCAAAGATTTATGAATTTTTACCACTTTCGCTAGTTGAGTATTTTGCACAAGAGTAGCTCCAATTTTCAGGCTTTGAAAATAAGTTTTATAGTGGTCTCCACCGTCCTAAAGTCTGTGATGTCATTCCGTGTCAGAAGCAACATGATTCCATATAGGTTGGGTGATTTTTTTTTTGCTTTCCAGAATCCAGATTTCACATTTGATTTTCATTACTTCTTTCAAAAACATAAATCATTAATAGCTTTTCCTAATCCTTAAATTGATTACCAGTAAACCTACAGCTTTGGACTTTTTTTTGCCTTGTTTTATTTCCTGCTCTCTTGGCACAGCTTTCCATTTCTATCTTCATTCAGATTATATGTAACAGTTTCTCCTGACATAATTCTGGCTAAATAAGAGCCAAATAAAGAAATAACAAAAACCTATTCAAGAGCTCCTGGGTCCCGTTTCATAAAGCTTGTTATAATAACAAAATTGCAATAACAGTTTAAAGCTACCGAAATCCTGTAATTTGATTGGTTGATTCAAAATTTGTCATAAAAATTTTGCACTTGTTACTGTAACAAGTCTTTATGAAACGGAACCCTGGTCTCTTTCCATTTGACTACAGATTATCAGTGTCAATTTCCTCTGTAAAAAACTCATCAGATTCATATTTTGGAAAGCAAGAAAATTGTCAGACTTTTTTATGTTCAAACCTTTATAATCACTACCCTCCTGCCACAGTGTAATGTCACATAATTCAGACTGTTAAGGAGCACAATAAATAGTTTATTTTAAAACATGACTTTTTCTTAAGCGAAATACTCGGATGACAAGCAATTAATATTCAGGGAACTTACATTGTATTACTGTGCAGCTTATAGAGTTTTTATGCATCAATTTCACTTCTACATGTAGCACCAATCTGGGTTTATAACAAACTATCATTGATACAGCATGTCACTTTGTGAGCAATAACAGGGGAGCGTTTCATAAAAGGACTTGTCAGACGTTTTATCCGGCAAGTCCCATTTTATCCGAAGTTACTATAGTAACAGTGCCTCTCAGCCAATCAGAATCAAGGAAAGATGTCAGATCTGACAACTTGTCGGACAAAAATGTTGATGAAACGGTCCCCAGGAGAGTTGCATAATGGAAATACTGGCAAAAAGAAATGGCATGGCAAACTTTGGCACAATCACATTAGTAATTTGGCTATCATAGTGAACACCACTATCAAATGTTTTTTGTGTTTATTTTGCTGGAATGGCCTACATTGACCTCAATCAAGCAATCAACAAAATACACATAATGAAATAAGAGTAAAACCCCCCAGAGATCATAGCAAAGCATCTATTCTAAAATACATCAATGCCACCATTGCAACTACCCTATACACTGAAATGGCACAGATCTAGTAAAGGTGGCTTTCATAAAAATACAAATTCTAATGTCCAGATTTAGTGTTTTGGTAAATGAATGCCCATTTTTTCAATTATTATTACTATTATTATAATTTATTCGGCCATAAAAACACACTAATTACACAACCTTCATACAAAAATACAATTTGAATTATTGAATAAAAATAAGCAAAATGACTGAAAATGAGAATAAGAAATGGTTTTCCATGTAATGCTTGTAACAATAAAAATTCAATACTGTTGCCAGGAGGAATGCGAGCCCTCACCAAAAACCATTAAGAAAATATTGCATAATTTACTGGTGTATACAATTAATTAAATTTCAGCTTCAAAACATTCAACCAGGTCGTTATGGCGACTGACAAAACAAGTCTGTAGAGTAATAATGGCAAAATATTTGTTATGTAACATGAAGAAAGGGGATGATTAGAAAGATTTGCAAACCCATATCAAACTTTAAACTTCAAATATGATGGAACCACGTTAGTTCCATGGTACAATTCATCCTCAATGTGGCACAAATAGCACCACACCATGGCCACACCATTTTATACACACAGCTTGCCTCATACAGAAAATCACATATGCATTGTCTTTGTGCAATGGGTTTGTTTAAGTTCATTTTCTACAAGTGATTAACACATTATCATTTGTGAGATAATCCCTTCTTATACATTTACATGGGTTTTTTCATTTGTGTGGTGCCTGAGATGAAAGCTTTGTGGATTTATTAATTCATTTTGTTTTATTTACCCAGGGTAGTCTCTTCAGTACAAAACTGCTTTACAAGAGAGCCCTGTGGATGCCTGTCATTGTAAACATATTCTTACAGTCTTTCAAATAATCCAGCTGGACTTGGTCCTATTTGAGTTAGATGCGGATTTGTTTTCATTTTTTCTGTTTTTTAAATTTTTTCAAAGTGAGAATATTCACTTCTCATGAATGTGTGTTGAGTTAGATACGAATTTGTTTCATTTTTTTTTTTTTTTTCAAATTTTTTCAAAGTGAGAATATTAAATTCTCATGAATGTGTGTTTGGAGATGTTTAGTAAGATTACATTTAATTAAAAAAATCCTTCTTACAATGAAAACCTTCAAGGGTGTTCCTCCTGTGTGTGTGTTAAGAGATGTTTAGTCAGATTACATTTTATAGAAAATCCCTTGTTACACTGCGAACATACATAAGGTTTTTCTCCAGTGTGGGTTCGGAGATGACGGGATAGGATACTTTTTTGAGAAAATCTTTTTACACATTGTGGGCATTCGTATAGCATATCTCCTGTATGTGTTCGAAGATGATAAGTCAGATTAGATTCATGAGTGAATTCCTTAGAACAATGTGGACATGCATATGGCTTTTCCTTTGTATGTGTTCTGAGATGATGAGTAAGATGAACTTTCTGAGGAAATCTTTTAAAACAGTGTGAACATTCATATGGCTTTTCTCCTGTGTGTATTAGGAGATGATGATTAAGATTACTTTTCTGAGAAAACAACTTTTTACAGTGTGGGCATTCGTATGGTTTTTCTTTTTGTATGCGTTCTAAGATGGTCAGTCAGATAACTTTTTCGAGAAAATCGCTTGGTGCAGTGTGAGCACTCAAACGGCTTTTCTCCTGTGTGTGTTCTAACATGATTACTTAAATTACTTTTATCAAGAAATCTCTTATTACAGTGAGAACATTCAAATGGTTTTTCAGGCATTTCTCCCGTGTGTATTCTGAGGTGACGAGTCCAGGACCTTTTTTGAGAAAATCTTTGCAAACATTGTGAGCATTCAAACGGCTTTTCTCCTGTATGGGTCAGAAGATGACGTTTCAAATGGCTTTGCCGATAGTACGCCAATTCACAATAGGAACATTGATATGGCTTACGTCCCTCGTGAGTTAAGAGGTGAAGCTTTAGCTGATTTTTCAGTGAAAATCTTTTCTCACAGAGTGGGCATTTGCATGGCTTTTCTCCTGTGTGTGTAAGAAGATGACGCTTCAAATCACATTGCCGATAGTGTCCTTTTTTACAAAAGCAACATTCATAGGATTTTTCTCCTGTGTGTATCCTGAGGTGACGGGTCAGAGTACTCTTTTGGGAGAATCTTTTCATACATTCTGAACACTCGTATGATTTTTCTCTGGTGTGTATTTTAAGATGACGGTTTAAATCACACTGTCGATGAAATCCCTTCTGACATTGCGAACATTTATATGTCCTTTCTTCTGTCCGCGGTTGGAGATCATATCTACAAGAATACTGCCGCATCATACAATTTAAAAATTTATTTCCTTCTGGACTAGATCTCAACCTGCCCTGACAATTTGCTTCAAGACACTGATGCTGCTTTCCTCCGGAATGCATATTCCCTTGAGATTTGTTGCTACTGTCGTTGGATATACCTTGTTCTATGGAGGCCTGTGCATCACCAGCATCATCTGGTAGTAAAAGAGATAGAAATTCATTTCATCAACACTTAGGCTTTGTTTGGGATTCCCATTGGAACCAATCTCTTTGGAATACATTCATAGTAGGTATCAAAGTCAACCAAAACTGTGCAGAAACTAGTCTGATAGGACCCCAAAACTCTAATGTATTTTCCATCAATCAAAATGGAGACATACAGATGGTTTTACTCCCATATGTACTCGGAGATGACAAGACTTATTAGGCAGGGAAAATTTCTTCATCCATGTCGTAATTTCCTTCAGCAAGAAATTTATCCACATTGTGCTGCACTCGACCCAGGTGAGGTGAATGGGTACCCGGTAGGAAGAAATTCCTTGAATGCTTGAGCGCCCGATTAAGGTAGCCGTGCTAAAGCCGGGATAATAATAATAGCAGGGCCTGCTGGGAGAACAGTTTTCGGAACTGAAGTGGCTACCCTGGGTAAATATGCCATTATATTATTGTTATAATTATTATATCCAGAATGGACATTCATATGGCTTTTTTCCAATGTGTATTTGAAAATGGCAATTCAATCAACTTTCTTAGCTAAATCATTTCTTACATTGTAAACTTTCAAATGGCTTTTCTCCTGTGTGTGTTTGCTGATGGATAATTAGATTACTTTTATCAGAAAATTCTATGTCAAATTGTAAACATTTATATCTTGTTTTTGTGTGTATGTGTATTGTACCAAGGTGCTTGGCCAAATGACTTAATTTTCCAAATTTTGTTACAACATAAGCATCCATATCGCCATCCTTCATTCAGGTCAGGAACTAATAATTTACATGGTAGGCCTATACCTTTTCACAACAATGGTGCTACTTTCCATCAGTATACTGTTTCATCAGGCTTTGTTGATCCTATTAGGATTTGTTCTCATCTACTCCTATATATCATCAGATTTGAATCACTTTACTTCAACACATTTCATTTTAAAGATCATAGAAAACGTATTAGTTATTATCATGATGTTATGAAGATTCTTATTAGATTATACATCAGAAAATTCCCAATTACAATAGGGTCATTCATATGGTTCTTTCCCTATGTGAAATTTAAGATGATGGGTCAGATCACGTCTGTCAGCCTGTTTTGTTACGCTGTGAACTTTTATGTCTTTTTCCCAGCATGTGTTAGGAAATGACGGGTAAGATTACTCCGAAGAGAAAATCTTTTCATACAGTATGAACATTCAAAAGGCTTTTCTCCAGTGTGCGTTCGGAGATGAGCAGTTAGAGTTCTTTTATCAATAAATCTTTTCATGCAATGCTCACATTCATGTGGCTTTTCTCCAGTATGAATTTTGAGGTGCCTGGTCAAATGATTTTTATTGGTAAATCTATTTTTACATTCCGAACATTCATAGGGCCTTTCTTGTGAATGTGTTCTGAGATGCCTACTTAAACTACTTTCCTTTATAAATCTCTTGTTACATTCTGAACATTCATACGGCCTTTCTTGGGTATGTACCATGAGATGCCTATTTAAAATGCATTTATTGATAAATCTCTTGTTACATTCTGAACATTCATACGGCCTTTCTTCTGTATGTATTCTGAAATGCGTAGTTAAATCGCTTTTCTTGACAAATCCCTTTTTACATTCTGAACATTCATATGGCCTTTCTCCTGAATGTATTCTGAAATGCCTAGTTAAATCATTTTGCTTGACAAATTTCTTGTTACATTCTGAACATTCATACGGCCTTTCTCCTGAATGTATTCTGAGATGCCTAGTTAAATCGTTTTGCTTGACAAATTTCTTGTCACATTCTGAACATTCATATGGCTTTTCTCCTGTATGAATTCTAAAGTGTATTGTTAAATCATTTTTCCACAAAAACTTTTTGTTACATTCTGAACACTCATATGGCCTCTCTCCTGTATGTATTCTGAAATGCCTAGTTAGATAAGTTTTCTTTGAAAATCTCTTTTTACATTCTGAACATTCAAACAGACTTTCTTCATTCAGGTCAGGAACTGAATAACTGTCATAGCATATCTTTCCACAAAACTGGCGCATCTTTCCTCCAGAATGAATATTTAGACCAGCTTTCATGCTGCTGTTGTTGGATATACCTTGTTCTATGGAGTCCTGTACATCATTAGCGTAATCTCCTGATAATGAAAGAGAGAAAATTGATTTTTATCAACTCTTCAACTTTGTTCTTAGCTTCATATTATGATTGTGACTGATATCTTGATATCATATACAGAGAACATATGAGCCCAAAATGAATATGGCAAAAATGTGTTCCTGATTAGTTATCCCTAAGAAGACCAGTGGAGGGCCGATTTAACCGCCACGTAAAAACTCAGATATTGATCTCGCAATCGCAATAAAAATCAGCACTCACATCATCCAAAACATCTAAAATATCGAATAACTGTTCAACTTCAACTTCAAATCTCTTCTTCAGTAAATGATACTGATCAACACATTGAATTCTAGAATATATCACAAATAGTGCTAATTCTTGATCTAGACATCCTTTTTAAGATGACAAATTTGTTCTCAAATGTTTAAGAGACTTAAAAGTCGAGCTTTTCATGCTACATGTAAATACTAAGATGGAAGGGGCTCCTAGTCTTGTTCGGGAAGAGATAAATACATTGTATGCCATCAATAGAAAAGGAAGTCAAAAAATATATATATTGGCGAGACCCTCAGCTACTTTAATGGGAATCAACCCCTGAAATGACACAAATGCATTCCATATCAATTCTAAAAACCCTAAACCTAGGTATATAATCCATGCTTATAAATGGAAGTTCGATAATTTATACTCATAGAAGCAGCATCCATATGGCACTCACTGCATTATACATTTTGGACATGTTCATGATTAGTCTAGATACATGTACATGTATATAACTGGTATGAACATTTTCCTCTCTTGTTTAAGATTACTGCAGTGTAAAATTCACTTCATTGATAAGAGTTGATATTTAAAAATGGCATTCAAGTGTTGATTCTATGTGTCCTACACATCACTGTACATATCTAAATGTACATATATTTTCACTCTACGATGTTTCATACAAAATTTTTCCAATATATTGCATGTCCGAGAATTGTTTGATAAAAATATAACAACAAATGAAGTGTAATCTTGCAAGTTTTGGGGTAGAATATACCCAATGCCAAGAAATCTTTTGTAGGCAGTATGAAAATATGACCATGGCTCAGTGTGAAGAATCATTTTTGGATTTTCTCCCAAATGTTTAGAAATGTGGAGTCAGATTTCTTATGGAATTTCCTTAAACATTCTTGCAGCTTAATCTCCTGTGTGTTCCCAGATGGTTCATCAGAAAACCATTATGGGTGCGTCGTAGACTAGTGGTTCTGACTCTCGCCTTTGAAACAGAGGGCCGTGGGTTTGAATCGTAGCCATGGCGTGTTTTCCGTCAGCAAGAAATCTATCCACACTGCTGCACTCAAACCAGATGAGATGAATGGGTACCCGGCAGGAATAATTCCTTGTATGTACTGAGCGGTGATGGTAGCTCGAGCTAAAGCCGGGATAATAATAGCAGCGCTTTGTATCCTCAGGAAAAAGCGCTTGATAAATCCAGCTATTATTGTTATTATAAAACATTGTAATGAATGATTGTCAAGAAAATGCCCTTGTGCGCAAGACAAATATGACACAATATCATACCATTACCATAAAATTGCCCTCTTACATACCTCAACATCTTTTTGAAAGGATCTACATGTGACAAAATCAAATGCAAACATTTTCTTCTGCATGTTTTCGGAGATGACTATTCAGGTTACCTTGGGCTGAGTATCTTTTATTGCAGTGCGGACATTCAAATGGCTTTTCTCCTGTGTGTGTTCGGATGTGACAGGTTAGAATACTATGTTGAGAAAATCTTTTCATACAGTATGAACATTCATATGGCTTGACCCCTGTATGTGTTCGGAGATGACGGGAAAGGATGCTTTGCTGAGCAAATCTTTTCATGCAGTGTGAACATTCGTATGGCCTTTCTCCCGTATGTGTTCGGATGTGTTGAGTCAGATACACTTTGGTGGAAAATCTCTTATCACAGTGTGGACATTCGAATGGCTTTTCTCCCGTGTGTCTTTGGAGATGGCTAGTCAGATTACATTTTACGGAAAACTTCTTCCTACAGATCGAACATTCATACGGCTTTTCTCCTGTGTGTATTTGCAGATGGCGATTCAAAACACTTTCTTGGCTAAATCTCTTCTTGCACTGTGAGCATTCGAATGGCTTTTCCCCACTGTGTGTGCGCTGATGGATGATTAAATTAGTTTTATCAGAAAATCCTTTGTTACATTGTGAACATTCGTATAGCTTTTCTTTAGTATGTATGCTGATATGCCTGGTCATATCACTTTTCTTGAACGGTCTTTCTTCATTCAGGTCAGGAACTGAATAACTGTCGTGGCATATCTTTCCACAAAACCGGCGCATCTTTCCTCCAGAATGTACGTTTAGATCGGCTTTCTTGATACCGTCGCTGGATATACCCTGTTCTATGGAATCTTGTACAGCATTAGCGTCACCTCCTGGTAGTGAAAGAGACAAAAATTTCACGTGTGACATACCCTTGTAGGAAATGAAAGTTTTGATGACTCTATTTGACAGAACGAATAAAAATTAATTTTATCATTCCCTAAATAAAAATGTATGTCCACTTGATCTGCATAGTGAAGCACATAGGGAAAGATGATTACTAATGCCTTCTGGCCTATTTGAGGATCCTGTACCAAATTTTAAATCTAAATTTCATTGGATTTCTGTTGTGTGCTGTCACTGCCTTGCACCTGAAAATAGGCTTATTCTCTGAAAACTTGTTCAAAAGTTATGCAACATTTTAAAGAAGTTTAATCTAAACAAATGTATCACTTTTTTGTGTATGCTAGGGATGTTCTGTTGCTTGTTCGACATTTGAGAAATTAAATTTTTTTCTTAGATCATAGCCAGAAGGCAGCTGGGTCTTGTTTTGTAATGCATTGTTGGATGATTTATTTTATTTGTTTACCAACTCAAAGGATAGTAAGCATGTAATGTTCTGTTGTTGTTTTTTAACTTGAGTTAAACCTGTATTAGTGGCCAGTCTTTACAGGCCACCAAAACTGTCTCCCGTTTGAATGGAATATGTGTCAGAGAACCTGAATATGAAGGCCACCTGTATACAGCATCCCTGAGGTGGCCTCAAGACATGTTTGGCTGTCTCTGTAAATGCTTCAAAGTGCCAATAGAAAAGAGTGAAGGGACCAACTTTAACCATGATCCACATGGGGTAATGCATTGATTTTCAAATTTAAATTGTGATAAGCTCCTACATGTAAGAAAGGCAGCCTCAATAAGCGATACAATTCCTAATCAATAAACTGAAATCTGTCTGCAAGGCAGTCACACCCAAATGAGTATTTCTCAAGTATTTCATCGCTTGTTTGAAGAGACAGCCTTCAAGGTAAAGTTTTATCAATCAGAACAAAGGTAAATTTGCCCAGGTTGAGGGTGATGTCTCCCAAGCTGCTGGAGAAGAGGAAAGCATGCTCCCATACCCTAGAATAGGACACACAGCAGCATCTACATGTATGCTCGTTGCCTAATGAAGTCCAGCAGTAGTGGACGAAACATCGCTTTCCTACGTTTGAACCATCATGAGACTGATTAAACTCTTCAACTTCAGGCTAGACCGTGCATCAAGCAGCGTTAAGCTGAGACTGTCCCACAGTTGTGAAGGAGCAGCAAAGTAATCCAATGCTGCATAAAGATGATGCCAGATCAAGAATATGCAAAAGCTACAGAACTCCTGGATGGGAGATTTAGAGACAGCTTTAAAAGTTGGAAAGGCCTGGCTAATGAGAGTGACTGACACAGTTTTTACAAATAACAGTAAGCAACTGAAGGAATGCGAAGCACAGAAACATGATGGTGAGAGCATTGGGTATCATACAAGAGACAAGTTTGAGACAAGGTGAGGTTAATTGAGAAGCTATTCTCTGAGACCCAAGTTAAATGCATTTGTGACTCGTTAAGACCACCTATTAAACATATATAATATCATTGCACATGTGAAGAGTGCTACTGAAGAGGTAGGGGATCCTGTCTACAGAGAATGAGTAAGGATCACCAGATGGTTGTAGCTTCGAAACAACAAAAAGACACCTTCCTAATCCTTTCATCACCAACATCATCAGAAGTCAAACTTATCAACTTGTCTCAATTCACTGACATGTATCATCCATGGTGTAACTCATGGGTTCACACCAGAATCTGTATCTCTTCTGGATATGTCTCTGATCACTCTGGACAAGTAGATCAAGTCAAGAATTTCTGAAAGCTCATGGGAATAGAATATCTCTATGAAGAAAATAGAGGCATATCTGTATCCACAGAGAGCAATCAAGGAAAAGGATATTAATTTAGCAGTGGAACTCTGCAGACTACAAAGATTTAAGCTTAGCCTAAATTGATGAGTAACAACCTTGCTGTTGTGCAATCCATACCAGTTGATGAGAGAGCTAAGAATTTGACTGGAATGGATTTGAATCATAATACCCTTCTAGCTGATCTTGCCTGTAGATATCAGCTGGAATGTTGAAGCAGATTGCTTTGCTTAAAAGATATCATCGAAGAACGAAACCTCTCACAAGACAAGGATTGTTACGTGAGGGTTCAGAATAATTCTATCAGAAAACCTTGCTTACAAGGAAAACATGTATCTTTTCATTCATTTGTAAGTGTTGCAGATGATCATTCAGAGGACTGGTCTCAGGAAATTACTTGTCACTGTATGCTGTGTGAGTTTTGAGGTGACGATTAAGTGTGCTTTTTTGAGAAAAAGTTTTTTTACACAATGAGCATTCGTATGGCTTTTCTCCTGTGTGCGTTCGAAAATGTTCAGTGAGACCATGTTTATCGCAAAATCTTCTCTGGCAGAGAGAACATTCATGTTGTTTTTTTCTTTTGTGTATTCGGAGATGACGGGTCAACTTGTGCTTTTGAGGAAACGATTCCTTACAGTGTGAACATTCATATACTGCTAACTTTCCTTTATGTGAGAGGAAATGTCGGGTCAGATTGCTTTTTTTAGCAAACATCTTCCCACAGAGTGAACATTCATACGGCCTTTCTTTGGTATGCGTTCTAAGATGTACCAGCAGTTGGTTTTTCTGAGGAAATCCCTTGTTACACTGTGAACATTGATATGGCCTTTCTCCTGTGTGTGTTCGGAGATGGAGGGTCAGAACACACTTTTGAGAAAATCTTTTTATACAGTAAGGACATTCATAGGGCTTTTCTCCTGTGTGCGTACGGAGATGACAAGTCAGGCTACTTTTAACGGAAAATCCTTTCTTGCAGTGTATACATTCAAATGGCTTTTCCTTTGTATGGGTTCTCAGATGAACAATCAGATGATGCTTCTGAGAAAATCCCTTGGAACAGTAACCACAGTCATACACTTTTCCTCCGGTGTGTGTTGGGGAATGACCAGTCAAAACGCTTTTTGGAGGAAAACTTTTTTCAGAGAGTGAACGCTCACATGATCCAACTCCTGTTTGCAGTTGAACATCACTTTCACAAAAAATTTCATCATAGCTACATATATTTGCTCTCAAGCTCACGTCAGCAGGAACTTTTTTCTGACTTAAATACTGAGGCTTCTTTCCTCCAGTACGTGAGTTAAGATGGAATTCACCACAACTGTCCATGGACATACCTTGTTCTATTGCCTCCTGATCATATTCAGCACCATCTGGTAGTAAAAGAAAGAGAAATTCATATCATTTGGACTTTGATATACATGTACATATCACTGCAAAGGTAAGGAAACAATTAGTAATTTTTTTTTTAAACGTGAAAGTTGACATGAATTACGACAAAAGCCATTACTGATGACTTTTTTATGCAAATGAAAAGATCATACCTACATACTTGCAAATACAAAGGGACAATAACAGTGTTTTTTTCTTTCTTTAATCTCCAATTTTTTGTAATGACAGTGTACTCACGCATGACACAATTTGACACACCCTTCATGAAAGGACTTGTGCTTTTTATTCTATTAAGAAAAGGAACTGTGTACCTTGTCTTTGTAAACACATTTGGCAAAGAATTTTTTCCCTACCTGTTGGTGCAATGTTTGACATATAAATTTCTAAAACACTCCAAGAATCAAACCTTGGTAATAAAGTGTTATGTTTGACAGATTAAAAAGAACACATCACTACTAGGATCAAAATTTGGTGATTAGATTATGATAAAGGAAAGGGCAAACCTCCCATTTGATTTGTGCTTGAAGAGCATTTCAATTCCCCTTTAACCCTAAATAACAGACTGGGCTATTTTGACGCCTAAGAAGACATCAATCATAATGAACATTGGCACACGCGTTACCCATGGAATAATCTACAAAACTATTAGGTCAAATTCTGTGAAAAATCTCATTGCTTATTAATTATGTTTCATGCCAATTTATGCATAAAATCAAAATTTTTCCCTAATTAACTAAATAATGCCTCTAAGATGCTAATTTTTGGTTCACAAACTTTTTAAAGGAATCTGATCAACTGAACTTTAAAAAATCTCAACATTACATTTATTTTCTAAATTATTATTTCCTAAATTTCTTATGTATTTCTTTGTTTTTGGAAATCTGGAAATTGCTGGGGATTTTATTTTGACCATAAACAAATGGAAATAATTGATTTTGATCAGTAAAAGGAAAAATAATGATACTTTTATGAATTTTGGCTAAAAACATTTGCATTGAATTAGTACATGAATTCATATTTTGGAGCAATTTTTGGTTTGCATGTTCTTACGATATTTTGCGTGTTTTCGGAACTGCATACCATGGTCTCAAAAGTTGCACGAGACTTGAAAGTAAAAAGTCAGCGAGCGCAGCTGTCAAAAAAACTTGCACAGCGGATTTATCACGTAAAATTGTCCAGCAGTGGGCTGAATCAGCCCCCCCCCCAGTGTTTTTAGGATTAAGGGATAACAAGTGGTGAAATTCAATACATGTATGTCAGATTGTTACATTTACCTTTTAGTGAGGGTTGTTCTGAATCCTTCCAAACTCCAACACAACTTGTTCCAGGTTGACAAGTTGAATCATCTGTTACTGCCTTGATTTTCCCTGAAATGATACATCATTACTCTCAGACTAGATCATTGTACGCATTCATTGGATTTAATTTTCTTTTTGTGTGATGTTTCTGTTTAAAGATGTTATAACCCGAAATGTAGCCTCTGTTCACAATTTATGCTTTGTGCTGGTGATGCAGTCTATGCAGGGCTGCCAACTTTAATTGTGAAAATATCCTATTCTCTATTTTTTTTGTTATCCTAGTTTCAAGCCTACAATTCTATTTCTCTTTCAAATTTTGAAAAACATCCCAAATACCATCATACTAATAAAAGTTTTAAAAATCCTATTTTAGGGTAGAAATCCTATTCAGTGTCATTTTCCCTTAAAAATCCTACTAAATATGATGAAATCCTACTAAGTGGCAGCTCTGTCTATGTACACATTGGGCAGGATTCCCCCACTTGCAACTTGGTAGGAGTCTCTTTGATAAAAGAGACCCATGCCCAAGAGCTGCTTACGGAAGGAGAACTTGTAGTCTCTGAAATATATCAACAAAGTCTTAAACATTACTCTTCACTTTATACCTTGGCAACCTCACTCTTGTACATATAAGAATCGACCCACCATTGACTTGGACTTAACCTTGAACTACTTTTACATCCTCTGACATTACACTTGCTCAAAATGGCAAATGAAATCGGAAAACTATAGCAGTCAACGATTCCAGGACTCTAAACTGTGATTGTGTATATTATGTACACAAAAAAAATAATGAAAATTTGTGAAAAGCTATATTTTGTACCTCTATCATCGGACATCCATCCATCTGCTAAACCGTCAAAGTGTGCCTCCTTCTGTCCCTCCTCGTCTTCTTTCTCCTCCATCCATCCTTCATCTGTGAAACCAGCAGTGTGTGTCTCATCCTGCACATCTCTTCTCTCATCCATCCAACCTTCATCTGTGAAATGATATATCTCCTCCTCTTCTTTCTCCTCCTCCCCTTCCGGCACTTCTTGCTTTATCATGATCATGTCTGTATCATCTTCTTGCTTAATCCTGATCATGTGTGGATCATCTTCTTGCTTAATCATGATTGTGTCTGTATTATCAACTTCCTTGATCCTGATGTCTGTATCATCTTCTTGCTTAATCCTTATTATGTCTGTATTATCATCCTCCTTAATCCTGATCATGTTCGCTTCATCTCCTTGCTTAATCATGATTATGTCTGGATTAACAACTTCCTTGATCCTGATGTTTGTATCATCTTCTTGCTTAATCCTTATTATGTCTGTATTATCAACTTCCTTGATCCTGATCATGTCAGTATCATCTTCTTGCTTAATCATGATCAAGTTCGTATCATCTTCTTGTTTGATTCTAATCATGTTGGCATCTGCGATCTGTCAAAAGAATAAAAGCATTTAAGATTTCAAGTAAAAATGAGGTTAGTTCATGCCACTGTTACCAATGTTATCCTTATGATACAGGTAGGCCTACATGGACATTACAAAATCATATCTAATTTAAACAAATTGGTCAAGAGAACATGGAATCAAAAGACATGAATGGAGGAAATATGGGAAAAGGACGATGCAGTTCAAGGTCGGGAAATCCAGAGAAGATGGGCTAATTCACTGTCTTTTGAATTAATTTTCAATCTTTCCATTAATGTATGTTGTATATTTTTATTTTTATCTGGTATAATACATATTATCTATCATTATCTAAAATAGGCATATAAACAGAGAGGTAAACGCAAAAATCTAATAGAGAATTTCATCCCAAGAAGTTAAGTATAAATGCCAAATTCACTGCCTAATCCCCATGTAAATATTTAATTGAGATGCAATTTGTCATTAACATTTTCGATTGGAATGAGGTTGGATTCTTTTCTTCAAGAAAAAAGGCCGGAGACAGCATCCCTTTTTCACCGTTACGCACGAGCTATGTGAACATCCGGGTACTTCTGCAAATCAAGACCTATCGAGCAATGGCCGACCACGCTCCGCGCAATCACAGACGTTAAGTACGCGCGCCTAAGGCGACTCCGCACTCTAGCGTAATTAGTATACATCTTTACGACTATGAGATCCCCACAGGCAGGATGGTTGCACTAGTTCACTGCAACCATCTTGCCTGTGGGAAATGTACAGGTAGGACTATGGTATGCCAATGCATGCTGTACATAACACACTTTGAAGAATCATTAAAATATCACTTTTGTGACCAAAATTATTAAATACCGGTACTAATTTTCATACAGTTGCAATTTATTTTTCATCAGTAACTTGGGAATAATTTTTGTATTTATCAAAGCGCCCTAAAACTTGAATTTCTGGCATATTTTTTTTATGCCCTCTATTGGTGGAAAGTAACTAATATGGCAAGAAAATTTTCATTTTTCAATCTCTATTTTTAATTAAGAAAAAATGACTTGAAGAATTAAATTTACATAAGTTTAAGAGCCAAGTTAGATGAATAGCTGTAATGGAAACTGATAAAATCAAGCATTTGTCCCATAGCCTGGCGGGCATAGCATAGGCCTAGGCCAGCCTACTCCATAGCAAAAGAGAAAAAAGCCAAACATTGCCACCCTTAATTATTTTGCCACACATGGAGATGTAACTGAGAACAAGGTTATATCATAACCTTGTTCATTGAATGAGTGGATGGTTGCAGTGAACAAGTGATTGAGAACAAGGTTATCAGACCAAGGAGCTTTGGAATTGGAAGCTCCTTGATCAGACATAATTAATACTTAAGGTCAAGTCCACCTCAGAAAAATGTGGATTTGAATCAATAGAGAAAAATCAGACAAGCACAATGCTGAAGATTTCATCAAAATCGAATGTAAAATAAGAAAGTTATGACATTTCAAAGTTTTGCTTATTTTTAACAAAATAGTTATATGAACGAGCCAGTTACATCCAAATGAGAGAGTTGATGATGTCACTCACTCCCTATTTCTTTTGTTTTTTATTGTTTGAATTATTCAATATTTCAATTTTTACGAATTTGACGATTAGGACCTCCTTGTCTGAATGACATCATCGACTCTCATTTGGATGTAGGCCCTAGCCTAGGCTTTGTAGCTGGCTCGTTCATAAATTTAAAACTGTTTTGTGAAATGAAGCGAAATTTTGAAATGTCATAACTTTCTTATTTTACATCCGATTTTGATGAAATTTTCAGTGTTATGCTTGTTGAATTTTTCTCTTTTTATTCAAATCAAGTTTTTGTTGGGGTGGACTTGTCCTTTAATAGGCCTACCGGTACCTTCTTCATATGACCTTGTTCATTGAACGAGTGATGACTGCAGTGCGGTAAGCAATGAATTCCAATGCCCGGAGTTAGAAATAAATATTCATTATGAATGACGTATTCTGTAGCGCGCGTAATTTGAAAGCGTTGTACGCGTTACGTAGAGAGACGTGATTATGTGGTGCCAAAGAGAACTCGTTTTTTGGAGAACGGTACGGTGTAGAGAACTTATGTTGGTTACCACAATTATTTTAATTTCAGTCTTCTCGATCTCGGTAGGCCCGGGGGGGGGGGGCACTCAAATTATTTTTTGATGAGGTGTGCCTCACGAAACTCTGAAATGGGGGTCTAAGGAACTGACTAAAAGGGTAAAATACGGGCCGTCTTTTCATTTTTTTATCTCTATTTTTAATTAAGAAAAAAATGATTTAAAGAATCAAATTGAAATAAGAGCCAAGTAGTATGAATAATAGGTGTAATGAAAACTGCCAGTGTAAGAAAATTAAGCATTTGCCCCAAAGAAAAAGAGAAAATAAGCCAAACATTGCCACCCTTATTTTGCCACACATGGAGATTAACCGAGAACAAGGTTATATTTGCTTTGCTTACTTTGCAAATTTGTACCCCACCTAATGTTAAAAATCTTCCTAAGCCTGTGGATGTGCAGTGTAGTGGCCTGGGGAGGGGAGGTAACAGGGTTAACGGGTAACCACACGCGTTACCTGAGACCTTGACAGGGGGGGGGGCCACTTCCATTCACGAGTGGATACCATGCGCGACCATGGGGGTCTCGAAAAGCACCCTAAACACGTATATTTCCATTTTCTGAAAAGCACCCCTTAACAAGTATTGCCGTGTGAAAGCCTACCCTTAACAAGTATTGCATGGAAACAAAACAATACTCTTATCGGTAATATTCCCTGAAATGAATCCCTAAACAAGTACAGGAATGTTTTGTTACAGGTCCTTCGGTCGTCGGCTTTACCTTATTTGATTTAGTACGACCCCACCTTCTACACCTCGAACAAATCGGACTCTAAACACAAAGTTTTGGGGCAAAAAGGACATCCTTTATAAAACATATTTTAATTTTGTTTTATCATGCCCGCATATTCGACCCTAAACACGTAATTTTCCTAGCGAAATAGATACCCTTTTTTCATTATTTTTGTGTTTTTGACACCCTTATCACGTTACGTACGTAACTTGCCCTATCGTGAAAAAGACATCCTTTTTACATGTTTTTTTGGTCGCACATGGTATCCACTCGCCAATGTAAGTGGCCCCCGGGGTCTTGAAAAGGCCTCGAGACTTGCAATATAGCTCTTTGGTGGCCCTTAGCGCAAAATCCAATCACATAAACCCCCAACATCGAGATATATGTTAAAATTTCATCTTTTCTGGATACATTGATAGGTGTCACAGCTGGTAAACGTTTCCCAAAAGGCTTGAAATCGGCCCGTACATTTACGTGTAAACCATATGGGAGCTGAATTACTAGTGTGCCCCTTCAGAACCGTTCTCCCTGTATGTGGTATTTTGAAAAACCTTAGAGAAACATACATTTTGTCTCATTGAAGCTTGAAATAAAAAGTACACCAGAAAGAGACATGTAAATGTAACAAAAATAGCATTAATAAGCATGGTCAGTGAAAATGATAAAACATTAGCTTCAAATAGATAAAAAGATCGCTCTTCAATTTGTTTATTGATTAATTACCATTGAAACATGAATTCTTATGTGGTTTAATAGTCTTTGTATATAATATATATTGTGTTTTTAATTTTTTCATGGAAAATAAATCTTGAACTTTTGATATAAAAATGAAAAAAATGACACTTTACATATTCATATAGGATGACAAAATATAGTTTTAATAACACAATCATACAGAAAAGACTTACAAATACAGCATGTAAATCAAAATCATATTTTATGTAAAACACGCAGGTGTTTATCTTGTTGCCCGTGTCGAGTTCTACAATTTAGGATAGGTGGTTACCCTGGCTAGGCCGTCGGGATATCCCTTGGGGCCCCTTGAAAAAAATACTTTTTTAATTAAAAAATGGTCTAAATAGCCCTATATTCCCTTTAATTTTGTTAATTTGAGCCCCCTTAATGTGCATGCGCCAGGTCAAGCAGGTGTTTATCTTGTTGCCCGAATCAAGTTCTACAATTTAGGATAGGTGGTTACCCTGGCTAGGCCGTCGGGATATCCTTTGGGGCCCCTTGAAAAAAAAATTAAACTAGAAATTTCCAACCATTTTATTCACTGACTAATGTCCACTAAAACATCCTCGTATTAGGGCAAGCCAGCTATTTTATGGTTGCCCGAGACGTGCTCCACCTTTTAAACCCCCTAGCTAGCTTTCAAAACCCCTAATTTTTGAATATCGAATATTGAATATCTGTCAATTTTACACGCGTTTGAATATCGAACCTGAATATCCAACCAACTTCACAGTTTGAATATCGAATATCTAACCAACTTCACTCCGGTTAAAATACTGGTAACCCTAATACCGTACGGTACGTCTCTACAACGCTATTGCACGTACGTCACGTCGCTGTAGTTAGCTAGCTAGCGCTACAACGCTATCAAATTACGCGCGCTACAGAATACGTCATTCGTAATGAATATTCATTTCTAACTCCGGGCATTGGAATTCATTGCTTACCCTGCAGTGCAGAGCTGCACAGTCGTCATGACAGTAACACAGATTAATGCCTCGTTCTCCCTGCACATGCACGGAGTTAAGTGAGATCATTTTTTTTTGGGGGGAGGGGGTCCACTCTTACCTCATCCTTCCGAAATCGACAATCCCGAATTCAGTAACTCCCGTAAAAATCACAGCAATTAAGTTGACGTTTCGAACTTTCGTGGACTTTTACCTCCGGCCGGCCAAGAGTATCTCACCTCGTAATCAACGTAGAGGGCGTCTACACTTCGCTGCTTATACCCGGTAATTAAGCTTAAAGGGACTTAAGTCCCCATTTATCCCGGCTTTTGTCTTGGTACGGGGGGGGGGGGGGGGGACCAGGGGCTGGAAAATTTGACAAGCGAAAAGAAAAAAAAAGGTTATCACCCCCAATGTTAGGTTATGTCGACCAAAATTTGACAAGCAAAAAAAATTTTTAAAAAGGGGATCACCGTCATCTGGACCAAAATAAATTTGAAAAGCAAAAAGAAAAAAAAAGTTATTCACCCCCAATGTTAGGTTATGTCGACCAAAATTTGACAAGCAAAAAAAAAGTTATCAACCAAAAAATTAAGGTCATCTCGTCCACGTTTCGTTTTGAATTTTCGAATTTGAATGTATTTCTGTCCATCATAAAAGACTAAAAAATAGGGGTCATGATAATCCTGCCCCAGACTATTTTGGGTAGGGGGACGCGTCCCCCCTGTGATTTCCGCCCATTGTGGGTAACCAAACATGATATCATTATCTCTTTTTTATACTGGAAAAAATTAAAAGAGAGAGAATTTTTTTTATTAAAAGAGCACAACAAATATTTCTTCTAGTAAAAGATGAAAGCAGTAATAGTTATAATCACACAACACGGAAATTGTTCAAATTTCTAAGTCCTTGACACAGAGTATGACCGGACTCCCATTCACTCACGTGATAAATCACGTACAGCTAAAAAAATACCATCTATAGGTTTCGTTTTAATTTATCACTTAATTTACATTACGCATAAAAAAAGGACTGAGAAGTTTACAAACTTATAGTGTATTTATAACCCGGAATATAACATGCTCGAATATAAATCAATATTCATTCCGTTCGTCTGACATTCTGTCTTATTAGTTGTCTTGGTTTTTATTTTGGCAAAATAGTTTGCAACTTGCTTTCTTATACTTTACTTTTGGATTTGTTTTTAAAGACTGAAGAAAAAAAAGATAGTATGAAAACAAAGAGCCTAACAGTAGGAACATTATTTTTAACAGCATGATTGCTCAAACGTCGTGGGTATATACTTTCCGACATATAGGAGTGACCACCCATAAACTTATGACTGTATAGGCCTATATAATAATACCAACGGACGTTATTTGTTCTTGCTATAGGCCTATAGCTCAGCCTTGCTTTTGATACTTGTGTAGAGTTGTAGTAGTGTGAACAGGGTTTCAAGAATAGTTAATGTTATTTTATAAATGTCTTCTTCATTATTCTTGATCATCCTCTCTTCTCTGTTATAGTCATCAAAATTCCAGGCTTTCATCACCTTCTTTACATTCCTTTCAATATAGATTCACTCTTCCATTCCTCTCTTTTATTCATGCATGCTCACATTCACACATTATTTGACTCTTAATTGCTTATAGTTCTTATTCTCTGATTAGTTCTCTTCCTCTGACTTAAATGAATAGCAGCTATTCATTTACCATGTATATTCACTTTGTATTTCTTTTATTTGCTACCTTTGCTATTTGGATTAATATTCATTATTTATCTTTGTTATATAAATCAAGGATGTAAATATCTTATGCCAAATAAACCCTTGAGGTTCAAAGTTGTTTAGCCCATGCAGGGCAGTTCATCACAGGCAATCTAATCATCGAGTAACGTTGTCCACTTCATGTCTCTGCAAGTTACAACCACGCCCTTTGCCTACCGCTCTGGGGCCCGTTGCAGAAACTATAGTTGTGTTTAAACGCTTGCAAGTCCAAAAATCAATCGCAAGCGCGCTGTTGATTGGTTGAAAATGAAGTTGCGCGTGATTTTTAAAGATGCGATTGATTGCAACTCTTTCTGCAACGGGCCCCTGGCCACTCTACAAATTGGTGGCAGCTGTGGGATTCGAACCCACGCCATTTCAATTATGATTATGTAAATTCCAAAGTCATATGCACTAGAAAATATGAAATTGATAGTGCTTAATTTCATACTCATTTAAAAAAAATACAAAATTTTCAAAATCAATAGAAAATGTACTTTAATTTGCCTATGGCAAAAAAAGATCAAACTTTCATGTCTTGAACAAATATTCATGCATAACCACAAGTTGCTGACTTTTTCTAGTTGATTATTGCATTAGGAAAGTCTATAATAGCTGCTATTTGAATAAAATGGTAAAATTTACATCTCATCAATATATCCTATTTTTATTGCTAGGGAAATCATTTTTGGTGTGGAAATGTTGATAATATCTTATTTTTTATTTATGGTTTTGCAAGTATTATATTTCCTCTAATATTCAGTCAAAATTCTCAGATTTCTTTACTCCTATTTTAAGATTTCATAATAATATTCAATTAAGAAACTTTGTCATAATTTCAGAAAATGTGGCTTATTTAAATTGTCATCATCTGAATATGTTATTTGCTGAACTTCATATTTTTTTCAATTTCCAAAGTTCAGTAGTATTTTATATTTATTCAGTAATGTTTTGATCTAATTGTCTTGTAGTGCTATCATATGAGTTACCGTTATTCCATTTTTGTTAGAATCCAGGTATCATTTTTCCAGTTGGCAACACGTGCATAATATTAGCAAATAAAAAAAATATATAAAACATATATATATATTCAGTGATTATAACAAATTTTATCTCTTCTGAAATGAAAACAAAAATGTTAAATTCTTGTTGTTTTTTTCTTAAATGGTACAGTATTTTTCTTTTCATTTCTCTTTTTTTACCATATTTAGGTAGTTAAACATGTAATGCAAAAAAATAAAATAATGAAAGGTTTTCCCAAATTCTATTATATACATATTTTTTAATTAATCCTTAAACCCCTCCTTGTCATCACATTTATATATTGTAAATATTCAATTATATCATTATGTGATTTTTGTTTGAATATTATGTCACGAATAATGTTAGATATTAAAATCTGGTTTTGCAAAAAAACTAATGTATATTTTTGTTCTTTGCTTTTTAAAAATCGACGACAAATTTTTGGAAGGAGAAAGTTAATGTAGGATGGTTATTTTGTCATTTTCCTATTTTGTTTATCTCCTTTAACTTGTGTTTTCTTCAGCTGTTTTACATTTCTGTTCCGTCTATATAGACCCGGGATATAGACTTGAGTTCATTTGCCTTTCTTTTCAGTTCTGCATGCATGTCCTTGCAGTCCGTGAACTTTTTTTTTAGTTTAATGATATTCAGTTGTCATTCATTCTACTCCGAATGCCTTTCCTCTGATTCTCTTTTGTCATCTTTCCTTCTCTATTCTCTCTTCAGATGTTCCACTCATTCCATCCCCACCTGACTTCTTAGTTTCTACTCATATGCCTATTACACAATCACCCAGATATCCTTTATCATCTTCATATCATTCCTTATTGAATTATCTTCTGAATTGGGTTCTTACATGTTAGTTCGATCCTTCCATTCATTTTATTTTGATTGGTTGACTCTACTTGATTTAAATATTTATGTAAATTAATTTGTGATACCTAGTTTAGCTGAGGCAAGGTAGCCCATGCAGAAAACAGTGCACTACCAGACTTCGGTTGCAGTTCTGTTTATTTGCATTTTTACTTCAGTTTCACGTACATTTGGTTTGATGATTGATTTTTAGTTTGCTGATAGAACTTATCTTATTTTTCACTACAAAACTTATCATTTTCCAACCTGGGGAAAAACCATGTTGGCCTATGAATTAAAATGAAATTCAAAATATGCAGCCCAGTATCTCCAGATTAAGACCGCTTAAATTTAAAAATTAATGTCATCATTCATAATTTGATACACAATTATTTTGTCTGATGAATCTTCTTAAAGCTAATCATTCATGTGCATGATCTTTTACTCAGGTCTGTCCAAAATACATTGCGCGAGGATGAGTAACTCACAAAGAGTTATATAAACATATGTAACTCATAACATGTGTCCTGCATATACTAGGCCGACAGATCAGTAGGTCCTGCATGAATGCATATTCTCTCACCCTCCCTATAATTCTCTCCCCCCGCCCCGGCAATTCTATACATTCTCTTTCGTTAAAGGGCACAATTTATAAAAAGCTGCAAGTGAGCGAAGCAAAAATAATAATCTATTTTGTTGCAGTTTGAAAAAGGCACATTTCACCTTTTTTCTTAGCCCCTTCTTTGTTTTCTCCTTCCTTAGTTTAAGAAACGTTTTTGGAGCTAATCGCGACCATGGCCCCCGATTTATATGCGCGACATCTGTACACCAGCAAGAGATGTGCGGACTGAAATTTCAAGTGTTGGCATCGTACTAGAAAGCCTGAATTGAAAATGAAAATAAGCCAGTTTGTGGACTCTTTGTTATGGAAGCTTAAAAGTGCCACCGAGATGTTGAGATAATTATCTCGGGAAGTCGACATCTTGATAGCAAAAGATAAGATGACAAGATCCCGAATCTCATCATGTCAACATCTTTTAGAAGAGATGATGAGATGACAAGATCCCGGATCTCATCATGTCAACATCTTTAAGAAGAGATGATGAGTTGACAAGATCCCGGATCTCATCATGTTGACATCTTGTAGAAGAGATGATGAGATGACAAGATCCCGGAACTCATCATGTCAACATCTTTTAGAAGAGATGATGAGATGACGAGATCTTGGATCTCATCATGTTGACATCTTGTAGAAGAGATGATTAGATGACATGATCATGGATCGAAGATCTTGTCATCTGACCATCTCTTCTAAAAGATGACGACATGACGAGATCCGGGATCTTGTCATCTCATCATCTCTTCTAAAAGATGTCAACATGATGAGATCCGGGATCTTGTCATCTCATCATCTCTTCTAAAAGATGTTGACATGATGAGATCTGGGATCTTGTCATCTCATCATCTCTTCTAAAAGATGTCGACATGATGAGATCCAGGATCTCGTCATCTTATCTTTTGCTATCAAGATGTCGACTTCCCAAGATAATTATCTCAACATCTCGGTGGCACTTTTAAGCTTCCATACTTTGTGGTTATTGGTTATATTTCCTTTTATGAATTTAATTTATCAATTCTTATTCTCCATTTTACACCGGGTTAAAGAATACCGACAAAATGAAGTGGCATATCATTAAACAAAAATGCAGACCAATTGGCTATGACAAATTAGTAATAAAAATGAACGAAGTGGCTATTTTACTTATTGGACCAATTTACAACACCCCATAAAAATAGACCCCCCCCCCAAAAAAAAATGAAAAAAAAGTTCAGTGAATAAAACCAGAGCAGAGACAATACGGCTTGCCATAATCATCTCGGTCTCGTGACTTCGATCGGAATCGGATCAAAATCAGAATCGGGCTAGGAATTTTACAATCTCATGTTATCAAATCAGGCCTGCGAAGTATTAAATAATTTTATTATACACGGCAGGGTAATTTCCGGCTTATGAAAGAAAAAATAATAATTTCGGACAGCTCGGCAGCCCGGCAGCAGACCAGGCAGAAGGCGGTACCGTGTACTCACTCTAATCTCCCCCTAGGCCCCGGCGTCAGTCTCACTCTCAGCGCAGCTCCGTTTATTCTGGCATTTTGATCTCGGGGCCAGGCCAGAGCCAGGCCAGGCCGAGCTGACGACTAGCGACTACTAGTTAATGTATCTCCGCCCGGCGACGGATGCTGCTGAGCTGAGTGCTGTGACGATAATGCAAATCAGGGAACACACTACTCACGAGTAAGTTGCATGCCACTTGCCAACGTATTTCAAACAAAGAAAGAGTGAATTCCACGGCAGAAAAAACTTAAGGGAATTGGAAAGACTAGCACCAATGACACCAGTCCATTTCCCCTCCGGCTCCACTCTACGACTACGTTACAGTTAAACAAATTAGGAGATCTAACTTTTAACCCCCCTCCATTCCCTCATTAATCTAGCCAGGAGGCTTCTAGAGAGTATTCATTTACATTTCTACACTCTTGTTGTTATTTTTTTAACAAGAATTCATAAAAAAAAATGAGAAAAATATTGTGAAAAGACGGAAGAGACTTGCCCGATGTTTACGCCGCCATCTTGCTTCCTATTGTTCTTCGCCAACGTTAACCGACGTACGCGTCTGAAGAAATTTGCCATAGAATAAGTCTATTCAAATTCATTAGGTCTTTAGGAGTTATCAAATTTCAAATTTGTTAGTTTTATCACTCCTCTATTTGAACCTTACTTTTGATACATGTAGTTTGCTAACATGTTATTTTGACTTATTGATGTTACAGCTACCAGTAAATAAGTCACGGTAAAAAGAAGAACAGACTGAGCAGAGACATGAGTGAAGAAACTGGAAACTATGTTGTCGATGAACGACGTGGTAGACAATGTTGCATGTGCAAGGTGGCGGACTTCAAGTTGACTTGCAACAAACTAAGTGATGTCAGTTGCTGCCAGGTAGGGTTACATGCTAAGGCACATTTAAAGGGGGAGTGAACTGTGTATGGTCTCTCATTGACTGTGCGGTATAAATACAAAGTCTTAAAATATACTTTTTCAGATATCTATATTACTACAGAGAATGAATTGACCTGTAATTGTATTTTGTATAGAGAAACTAAAATGTTTAGAGAGGAAAAGTAATTGTTTTGCTACTTGGTAACATAATCATTGCGGTAAAAAATGTATTGACTAGTTTCAGATTAACATGTTATCATTCAAGTGGGTCTATATTACTAGACTTCATTAGCATTATGGGTCAAAACGCTGGCCAGGTATGAGTAGTTGAATCGAGATGGCGCTATTGGTTTGTATCTGCTTAAAACAGAATTTGTTTTCGTGATACTGAAAAGCAAGCTTAGTGCTTAGCCAGTGGCTTGTTTGATGAGGGGAAAAAGCCTTCTTTCATTTTGTTTGTGTGTGTTTCTTTGTTTTATAAGATATTTCTTGAGGTAATTTTGTTGAATTTTGTAGAAGCGAGGTGCCAAACTGTCCTGTATTTTAATGGGAATCTAGCTGCCAACAAGCACAATGAAATTATTCAAAGGAATGTAGATGTAAATGGGTGCCAAGATATGGAAACTTTGATTCACATGTTGAATAGATACAAACAGTGGAATATCTAGCTGGCTTTGTAGACACAATGCTTTTTTTTTGGGGGGGGGGCTTATCATTGTAGCAATTGAATGAATAGAACTTTCTTGGCTATAACAGCTTTTGTAACAAAGAGCCTATTTTTTTTTACCTTTATTTAGGCCTACATGTAATTGTAACTTCTTTCATTTCTAGGATGGTATGCCGTTTTTCATCTATTGCTTCTACCGCTTTGTCGTCGGTGGCTATTTCTTTGGGTTTCTCATCTTCTTCATATATTTTTCCAGCCAAGGAGTCTTTGGTGTCAAATTCCTTATCTATCTGACCGATTGGACGTACATGCTTACCACATTCTATTTCTGCACAGCTACCATTAACGTTCTCCTCAACTTTGTATTGGATAACAGAGGAGTAGGTGGTTCTAATGACAAGTGTAAGTTTCTTGATTTTGTATTTTATTTTCTCCGGTTTTGGTATAGATTATTTTGGGAGAAATACTGACAGCAGTTTCTTTGCTCTATGTTGTTTTGTAATCTTGAAAAATGCAAACAATCGTTGCTCTGTCAGCTTACTTGCGCAGCGCTAGCTCAGGCAATAACGCCGCAGCATAGCTCCACAGCGCAGAGCAGTGCCTGGTGGAGGGGGGGGCAAAATGCCTTGATATTAGATCAATGCAGTGCCTTCGAACACCAGTTTACGAAATAATAAAATAATCGATATGACTAAGGCTCAAGCATATTAATAGCGATACCATGAGAGTTGCAAGTTTCTGAACCCTTACTTTTGATACTTTTTTTTTCTGTATGGTATCAGGAAGTGCTAACGACAACTACTGAACACTTGTAAATCGGATATCCAAATATATAGGATAGATACACACTTCTACGCTCTTTTTTTTTTTTTTTAGTTCACAGAATCCGTCATCAGCTGCAGTGGCTCCTCTTCAACATTGCAATAACGTCCTGTCTGATTGTAACTCTTGTGTACTGGCCTATCCTCCGGCCGATGATACCAGATCCTGAGAAACCACCTCTCTACCTAGACATGAGCATCCACCTCTTTACAAGCATCTTTTGTCTCCTTGACCTCTTCATCACAAAGGTCACCATCCAATACCTCCATGTCCTCTATCCCGCCCTCTACCTTTTCACCTATGGCATCTTCGCTATCATCTACTGGGCTGCAGGTGGGACGGACCCCTATGGGAACCCATACATATACCCCATCATCGACTTTGAGAATGCACCGGGAATCGCTGTGGCAACTATTTTTGGCATTGTTATAGCAGTGTTGCTTGTGCATGGGTTGGTGAAGCTGCTGTATTACTTGCGGGTGAGGTATGTCGACAGACGCCATGAGACCTCTTCGGAAGATGAACGCGCACCGCTGAATCCCCAAGAGCAGAGATCATATGCGGTGCTTTAGGATTATTTTTCAGGTTTTAACCAGTGGAGTCACTTTATAGGGAGCTTAAGATTTGTCACAAACTTTCTGTGACTCTTTTATTTTGAAAAAATTCTGTTTTGCACATATGCATGTGAGAGAAGGTGTATTTTTGCATAAGTGTATCACAATATTTTTACCAACATAAAAGAAGTTGCATCACAAAAGATGCATCACATCTTAAGCTATCTATTCTGGCTTCTGGACCAGTTAATCATTACCAAAATCATAGAAAGTTCCAGAGTTTAATCCATAGGATTAAACTCAGTATTTTAAGGTTGAAGTGAAGTAGATTCTTAAATTTCAAGGACTCTGATATTGTACACCAGCCTTTATGTAAAAGGAAACTAGTAAAATGCAAAAGTGGCCTTTCAATCTCATGAATAGAGATATTTTACAATTCTATTTTGTCTGTATTTTGATGTAAGCAAGGGAATGCTTTCCAAAATATTAGAATTTACCACAGAAATTTAGTAGTTTTAAATTGTTGTTATGATCATGTGGGTCCCTTTTTGCAAGATGATGACTCATTTCACAGTATGTTTTAGTGGACATATTTGTCCCCAAAACATAAAAATATTGGGGTAAATTGTATCACAAAATATTCTTATTTTATACAAACCCAATTCAAGTAATAACTACCAATTTTGATGGTGAGATCCTATACTAAAATTCTACTGACAAAAATTTCAAATAGGTTAAGTGGTTTAACCGGAATTGAGATCTAAAAGTATATCAATCGATGAGTTAATGATGTGCTGGAAAAAGGTTCTGAAAAATTCCAACCTGGGGTACGTTTCATAAAGTACTTGTCAGACATTTTATCTGGAAATGAGATCTCAAAATTCTATATCAATCAACGATTTTGTGCTGTGCTGGAAAAAGATTTTGAAAAATTCTTACCCGGGATGAATTATATCTCTATTGTTGAGCAGGCATCTTTTATTCAATTTCAACTTCATTTACATATAAACATAGGCAGGGGCGGATCCAGGATTTTCCAAAGGGGGGGGGCACATTTTCCATAGGAAAAATTTGAAAACAAAAAGTCTTCACTTTCAAAAGGGAGGGGGAGACACTTCTGTTTTAGCAGTTTTTTTACACTACAAATTTTAACTGTGCCTCTCAAAAGGGGGTGGGGCACGGGCCGGCTTTGCCCCCCCCCCCTGATCCGCCCGTGAACATAGGAGTCTTTTACTGTGGAATTAAAAAATGTCTGACTTTTATAATTGTGTACAAGACTATGCAACTGCTGTGACAGATTGAGTTCTGTATTTTAAACAGAGATTCAGATGTTCCTTTTTTGCAGTATTTTATAGTTTTCTTTTATAGAAATACTGCAGGGTTTATGGAAAAATACCCTTTTAATACTCGAAATGGTAATTTCATTGGAGAAACTTGTAAATACTATTCCTTTTCATCCCATATGCCTTTTTCGTCCCTCAAAATACATCAATTCTGTTTACAGGGGTCAGTATTCCTGGACATGATAAATCATGTATCATATTTACTATGTGTATGTAAAGATTTTTATAATCTTTTTCAGGATTGTATGCTTCTTGTTCATCAAATGATATTGAGACAATCATGTTTTGATATTGCAGTTAGAATTGGGAAAGAGGACTACATGTAAGTCGCCCAGAATATTAAAGAGTTTCATGAGTAAGGCCTTAGATAGCCTTAGGTTTTTGTCTCACCTGCGAAGCAAAGTGAGACTATAGGCGCCGCTTTTCCGACGGCGATGGCGGCGGCGGCGTCAACATCAAATCTTAACCTGAGGTTAAGTTTTTGAAATGTCATCATAACTTAGAAAATATATGGACCTAGTTCATGAAACTTGGACATAAGGTTAATCAAGTATCACTGAACATCCTGCATGAGTTTCACATCACATGACCAAGGTCAAAGGTCATTTAGGGTCAATGAACTTTGGCCGAATTGGGGATATCTGTTGAATTCCCATCATAACTTTGAATGTTTATGGATCTGATTCATGAAACTTGGACATAATAGTAATCAAGCATCACTGAAAATTTTGTGCAAGTTTCAGGTCTCATGATTAAGGTCAAAGGTCATTTAGGGTCAATGAACTTTGGCCGAATCGGGGTATCTGTTGAATTACCATCATAACTTTGAAAGTTTATTGGTCTAGTTCATTAAACTTGGACATTAGAGTAATCAAGTATCACTGAACATCCTGTGCGCGTTTCAGGTCACATGACCAAGGTCAAAGGTCATTGAACTTTGGCCGAATTGGGTGTATCTGTTGAATTACCATCATAACTTTGAAAGTTTATGGATCTGATTCATGAAACTTGTACATAAGAGTAATCAAGTATCACTGAACATCCTGTTCGAGTTTCAGGTCACATGATCAAGGTCAAAGGTCATGTAAGGTCAATGAACTTTGGCCATGTTGGGGTTTTTTGTTGAATAACCATCATATCTCTGTAAGTTTATTGGTCTAGTTCATAAAAAGTGGACATAGAGTAACCATGTATCACTGAACATCTTGTGCGAGTTAGAGTAGTATTCAAAGTCAGCACTGCTGCTATATTGAACCGCGTGATGCAGGTGAGACGGCCAGAGGCATTCCACTTGTTCTATATTGTGTAGTTTTGCAATATTCTGATTTTTTATTTAGATTTTGATACGGATTTATTTGGATGTAATGAACTTATTAACCATGATATCACTACTGAAGAGTATTTTTAATATGTAATTAGGTGGTCTGTCATGAATATGACAGATCACCTATTATATTCGTCAGAATTTTCTTTATTTTTATTGCCAAAGCTAGTAACCACTTTATCTCAATATCGGGCCTGTCAATTTCCTTGATTTTCATGTCATGTATGGCAATCATTATGGACATGCGAAACGAAACTTTTCAAGGTTATCAAATCATGATGACGTCATCTAGGCGCCATTTTGTGAAATTAAATGATTGATCATATCATCGCAACTAATCATAAAAAATCATCCATATTTGCATCATATCAAGTTCAGGTGACAAGTCATCAGGACATGTCAACAGAGGTCATGCTAAGGTCACGACGCGCACGTACGCGCGCGTCAAAATTTGAAAATTCTCCAAATCAACCGTGGTCAAGTTTGGGTACGTTTTAGGCCATTTTGAGCATGTCAAGAATTTGCGCGCGCACAGGTATGCGTGCGCGTTCTTGCTCCTATCATCGCTATGCCTCTTCGAGTCGTCATTTATTTTATGTCTGTCCATTGTCCATGATCTTCTGATTAATTTGATACCTCATTCAGCCTCTTACGACCAATAATACCGGAATGCGCGTCCATTCAAATTTGCATTGCACGCGCGTGCAAACTCGCAAAATAAGTCATAAGTGGGCAAAAATATGCCTATATAAAATTCACTGTAGCTCTTCAGGGAGTCCGTTGACCCCCAATTTTTTTTTCCTATTCGAATAGAGTATGAATAGGAGATATGATTTCATGACACATTTGACCCTTAAAAACACCGTGACGTCATCAAGATGGCGTCTGAACTAAAAATTAACGTTTTCTGTTTCATGATATCACCACACTCATGTAAATTCATTCTAATTCCGTAAATATTGGTCTTTTCTCGCCAAATTTTCAATATGTTTTAGCTTAAAATGTATCCTTTAGGTAATATGTCCATTGGTTTATTTTAAAGCTTGTACTACTCTCAAAACTAGAATTTTTAGAGGTTTGTCATCATGCCAATTTTCTACTTGGAAAAATTTACATTGACAATAAGTTTCCCGTTTTGCACAAGCAGTTCGTCGAAAAGAATTGTGGTCGACTGGATAACGCACCTGACTGGTAATGCAGGGGCTGGTGGTTCAAACCTCGCTCGACTCTTTTTTTTTTTTTTTTTTTTTTAACCCTTTTTAGGTGGTCTGTCATGAATATGACAGATCACCTATTATATTCGTCAGAATTTTCTTTATTTTTATTGCCAAAGCTAGTAACCACTTTATCTCAATATCGGGCCTGTCAATTTCCTTGATTTTCATGTCATGTATGGCAATCATTATGGACATGCGAAACGAAACTTTTCAAGGTTATCAAATCATGATGACGTCATCTAGGCGCCATTTTGTGAAATTAAATGATTGATCATATCATCGCAACTAATCATAAAAAATCATCCATATTTGCATCATATCAAGTTCAGGTGACAAGTCATCAGGACATGTCAACAGAGGTCATGCTAAGGTCACGACGCGCACGTACGCGCGCGTCAAAATTTGAAAATTCTCCAAATCAACCGTGGTCAAGTTTGGGTACGTTTTAGGCCATTTTGAGCATGTCAAGAATTTGCGCGCGCACAGGTATGCGTGCGCGTTCTTGCTCCTATCATCGCTATGCCTCTTCGAGTCGTCATTTATTTTATGTCTGTCCATTGTCCATGATCTTCTGATTAATTTGATACCTCATTCAGCCTCTTACGACCAATAATACCGGAATGCGCGTCCATTCAAATTTGCATTGCACGCGCGTGCAAACTCGCAAAATAAGTCATAAGTGGGCAAAAATATGCCTATATAAAATTCACTGTAGCTCTTCAGGGAGTCCGTTGACCCCCAATTTTTTTTTCCTATTCGAATAGAGTATGAATAGGAGATATGATTTCATGACACATTTGACCCTTAAAAACACCGTGACGTCATCAAGATGGCGTCTGAACTAAAAATTAACGTTTTCTGTTTCATGATATCACCACACTCATGTAAATTCATTCTAATTCCGTAAATATTGGTCTTTTCTCGCCAAATTTTCAATATGTTTTAGCTTAAAATGTATCCTTTAGGTAATATGTCCATTGGTTTATTTTAAAGCTTGTACTACTCTCAAAACTAGAATTTTTAGAGGTTTGTCATCATGCCAATTTTCTACTTGGAAAAATTTACATTGACAATAAGTTTCCCGTTTTGCACAAGCAGTTCGTCGAAAAGAATTGTGGTCGACTGGATAACGCACCTGACTGGTAATGCAGGGGCTGGTGGTTCAAACCTCGCTCGACTCTTTTTTTTTTTTTTTTTTTTTTTAACCCTTTTTAGGTGGTCTGTCATGAATATGACAGATCACCTATTATATTCGTCAGAATTTTCTTTATTTTTATTGCCAAAGCTAGTAACCACTTTATCTCAATATCGGGCCTGTCAATTTCCTTGATTTTCATGTCATGTATGGCAATCATTATGGACATGCGAAACGAAACTTTTCAAGGTTATCAAATCATGATGACGTCATCTAGGCGCCATTTTGTGAAATTAAATGATTGATCATATCATCGCAACTAATCATCAAAAATCATCCATATTTGCATCATATCAAGTTCAGGTGACAAGTCATCAGGACATGTCAACAGAGGTCATGCTAAGGTCACGACGCGCACGTACGCGCGCGTCAAAATTTGAAAATTCTCCAAATCAACCGTGGTCAAGTTTGGGTACGTTTTAGGCCATTTTGAGCATGTCAAGAATTTGCGCGCGCACAGGTATGCGTGCGCGTTCTTGCTCCTATCATCGCTATGCCTCTTCGAGTCGTCATTTATTTTATGTCTGTCCATTGTCCATGATCTTCTGATTAATTTGATACCTCATTCAGCCTCTTACGACCAATAATACCGGAATGCGCGTCCATTCAAATTTGCATTGCACGCGCGTGCAAACTCGCAAAATAAGTCATAAGTGGGCAAAAATATGCCTATATAAAATTCACTGTAGCTCTTCAGGGAGTCCGTTGACCCCCAATTTTTTTTTCCTATTCGAATAGAGTATGAATAGGAGATATGATTTCATGACACATTTGACCCTTAAAAACACCGTGACGTCATCAAGATGGCGTCTGAACTAAAAATTAACGTTTTCTGTTTCATGATATCACCACACTCATGTAAATTCATTCTAATTCCGTAAATATTGGTCTTTTCTCGCCAAATTTTCAATATGTTTTAGCTTAAAATGTATCCTTTAGGTAATATGTCCATTGGTTTATTTTAAAGCTTGTACTACTCTCAAAACTAGAATTTTTAGAGGTTTGTCATCATGCCAATTTTCTACTTGGAAAAATTTACATTGACAATAAGTTTCCCGTTTTGCACAAGCAGTTCGTCGAAAAGAATTGTGGTCGACTGGATAACGCACCTGACTGGTAATGCAGGGGCTGGTGGTTCAAACCTCGCTCGACTCTTTTTTTTTTTTTTTTTTTTTTTAACCCTTTTTAGGTGGTCTGTCATGAATATGACAGATCACCTATTATATTCGTCAGAATTTTCTTTATTTTTATTGCCAAAGCTAGTAACCACTTTATCTCAATATCGGGCCTGTCAATTTCCTTGATTTTCATGTCATGTATGGCAATCATTATGGACATGCGAAACGAAACTTTTTAAGGTTATCAAATCATGATGACGTCATCTAGGCGCCATTTTGTGAAATTAAATGATTGATCATATCATCGCAACTAATCATCAAAAATCATCCATATTTGCATCATATCAAGTTCAGGTGACAAGTCATCAGGACATGTCAACAGAGGTCATGCTAAGGTCACGACGCGCACGTACGCGCGCGTCAAAATTTGAAAATTCTCCAAATCAACCGTGGTCAAGTTTGGGTACGTTTTAGGCCATTTTGAGCATGTCAAGAATTTGCGCGCGCACAGGTATGCGTGCGCGTTCTTGCTCCTATCATCGCTATGCCTCTTCGAGTCGTCATTTATTTTATGTCTGTCCATTGTCCATGATCTTCTGATTAATTTGATACCTCATTCAGCCTCTTACGACCAATAATACCGGAATGCGCGTCCATTCAAATTTGCATTGCACGCGCGTGCAAACTCGCAAAATAAGTCATAAGTGGGCAAAAATATGCCTATATAAAATTCACTGTAGCTCTTCAGGGAGTCCGTTGACCCCCAATTTTTCCTCACTCGTCAATATACTCAATATCTCATTTGGAAATTGCTTAAATACCACAAAATTGCTTAAAAAATAAAAATTACACATTTTCGCAACATACGTCAACGTATTTATGCATATTTGACCGTATCTTCATTATTAGTGGTCAGTTTTCTCTCAAATTTTGATATGATGTAGTCGAAAAAATTCTCTACAAATAACGTGGAATAATTTTCACTTTTGACCACAGCATCAATGTGTTGTGACCTGTTTAAGTTTTTCCAAATTTTTTCTGGGCCTATTTTTTGAGAATTTTCTTAAGAAAATATTTTATTAATCAATTTTACGGTCTTCCTATAAATTTCAAGCCAACTGGTTTTGCGTTTTTTCACGTAGGACATTTTTGTAATTTTTCCGGAACTTTTTAAGAGGTAATTTTAACATTGTAGAACATCATTTATGTATTTTCTTTGTAAACGCTACAATATTGAAATGCTGTTGTGTTGAAAAATTTCATTCCGGACATTTTGTGGAAATTTCCGGATTTTTGTTTTATTCGCTTTTCACTAAATATAACATATAACAAATTTTCATATGCCTTCTGTAAAATAAAAAATTATGCAATTTACTTAAATACATATTTTCCCGAAATTTTGCGGGAAAATTGCCTGTATTTGAATCTTTCACCTGAATTTTTTCTAGTAAAATCATTAAGAAAGAATTTTCAATTAAAAGTTAAAGTCATACACAATTAATAAATGGATATTGAAAATTCTTGACGGAAAATATAATGTGAAATGTAACATTCCCCCCCCCAAAAAAAAAATATATTCCTTTCATCTAATACATGACTGATGAGTTTTGAAGTGAATGCTGTGAAATTGTAGCACTGTGAAATTTCTCATTAAAAATAATTCAAATTTAGCAAAAGTTTTGAATAAAAATATTTAAGATATTTTAGTTTTCAAAAAGTATCATGAATTTTCACGCATTCTGTGAATTTGATACCCACTGACATTGTGAAAATTCTTGCTTGTAATCTTAAAAGAAAAGTTGCTTACTGAGTAAAGAATTTTAAAAAAGATTTTGCAAAAAAAAACATAAACTGTCGATTAAAAATGAGCTGCTCTGAAAATGAAGGCTCCTTTCATAGCGCAATTTCGGAAAGCCAATTTCTGAGTTGTTTTTAATGCATTTTACGTGCACCAAACTTCATTTTGTATTGCATTATCACCAACATATTTATAAACATCACGTTTGTCATCACACATTACAGAGTGAGTATTAAGCACCGGGAATTAGCAATGGTCAAAATTTACTCCCATGATGTCTATGATCAAGATTGTCTAATGATTTAGTTCATACATTAGCCGACACCTAATGAAATTTCATGACAGACCACCTAATTCGTCCTAATGACGAATTAAAATCTAGTTTTAATCTTATACTTGTACATTTATTGGACTGAAGGCTAATTAATGCCAGACCATTCCATAAAATTTTGGTTTCAGACATCTATTTCATAACAAATAGATCATTGCTTTCTGACATTTTTATTTGCTAAATTATTGATAAGTCTAATGATAGAGAAATATTTTAATGTAAACTTTTTAATGACAGAACAAAGAATATATATATATTGTGTGTACATGTATATAGGTTAAAGCATAGATGCAAAGTATATTCTACTCATGTGTATTTGTGTTATTTGTATTGACATGCATGTATGTGCTATCATGTATCTATTTTTCATGTCTTCAAAAGATATCAATCACTGGGGATAAATTAGCAGCTGATTAAAGGCAAAGTTTACCTGCAACAAGGGAATACAAAAATTAGATGTAAATTAAGAAAGCAAATGTGATTCAAATGGTTAATGTGATGAAATGTGCACAGAATACATGTGGTAATACTTTAAGGGTATATTGTTTGATTAATAGCAGTTAATTGGTGCTTTTGGAAACAATTATTTTACAGCAATATTGATAAGTTTAGTATACAGCTATATAGATAAGTGACCCCTTTTATACATTTGGAGAGTTGGGCTGATATTTTTTTTTAAAGAAGTATGTAGTATTTTTATTTAAAAAAGCATTACTAACTTAGACACTGTGTGACATGGAATCTTTACTAAATTTGAATTGCAAAAAAAAAAGAAAAAGAAAAAATACAATCTCCATCCTTTATATCATTTTTGTATGTTTTCTGTTATAGTATCAACTGTGGTTTGAATTATTTTTATAGAGCCTTTCTTTGACCCATTGTACATTGTTATAGGAGAAGGTCAGAATAACACCACCTAGGTTTTAATTAAAGCAGATAAATGAGATAAATAGTTAAAAAGAGGATTCAGTAGGACAAGATAAAGATATAGACAGAGTTATCAATTGTCAAAGTTTTGATTTTGTGATGTAATATGTGAATGAATGCCCCATAGCCCATGTAATGTGAATTTCATGAATCCCCATTTTATCATAGGGCAAAATCATTTTCTGTTGTTTTTTTATAGAAAATTGTATTTTTAGGAGCTGCTCAGTTTCTCACCTGTGAGTCTGTGACATCACCAAAATTGTAAAGATTATTATGAAATCTAATGGCTGCATGCTGCATTTCCTCTGAGGCAGGCCTATGTTCAGTGTTAAAAAAAAATAGGGAGGGGTTCGAGTTTGGCCATGCAGCCAGCATTGTCATGAAATGTTTGTGTGTGTGTGGGGGGGGGGGTTAATTTGAAGAAATTTTTTCATTTTTTGTTCAAATTCTTTGTAGAATGTGCCAATTCCAAATCATGTATGCTGTTTTACACACCAACGTATTATCCATGAAGTAGAATTTTTGATATGCAAGAAACCAAGAATCGATTTTGCCAATCATAACAAGATCAAAGCTTGAGCATCATGAACAAGATATATAATGAATTATTACACTGAATGATTATATAAATTTGCAGTTATTTGATTGTCTGTGTTTGTGCTCTGTGTTTGTGGGTCTGTCGATTCCTACCCCTCTTTTTTCCTCTCCCTCTCACCCTACTCCCCCCCCCCCCCATATATCAAATCCTCTTGCTTCAGCCAATTTCGAAATTTCTTGTTCCAGGCTAGATATAAATATCTCAATAAAGTAAAATTTACAAAGCGAAATGAGAAAGATTTGATCAAAATCGGATAACAGATAACGTTATTGAATTTTAAAGATTTGCATTATTCTGATGAAACAGTTCTAGGCATGCCTTTATGAATATTCATTAGGTGGGCTGATGATGTCATGTCCCCATTTGTTCTTTTGTATTTTATTATGTGAAATAAGGTTTATTCAAATTGATTAGATGCATTAAAAAATTTATTGCCGCAACTTATTTCATCATAATGGAGACGCATCATTTATACATAATTTCCTTCAGCAAGAAATTTGTCAAAATTGTGCTGCACTCAACCCAGGTGAGGTGAATGGGTACCTGGCAGGAATTTGTTCCTTGAAATGGGTGTGCGCTGTAATCTTAGTAATTCCGGCTGCCAAGCTACACCTGGTAATATCAAAGTCCTTTGGAAGTGCATAGAGATATTATACATAATTGTGATGTGCGCTATACAAGAACTGTTTATTATTTATTATACAAGTATGAAAAAATGAAGCATTTTTATGATTTCATGTAATAACATAAGAAAAAGGAAATTGAGGATGTGACATCATCAGCCCACCTAATGAATATTCATGACAATGCGCATATAACTGTTTTCACGAAATAAGTTGATAAACTTTAAAATTCAAGAACTTCATTATTTGTAATCCGATTTTGATGATATCAGCATTTTGCTCTGTGAATTTTACTCCATTTGTTTAGATATAAATATTTTCTGCCTGGACCATCCCTTTAATAGCACTTAGCTGGATGCAACATGACTTTTTTTCTCCTGAAAAGTCACGACATGATCATTCATAACCCTTTTCCAATACTCCGCCCTCACGCAATTAGCAGCTTAAAGTATTTGAGAGACTTATCATCAAAGAAAAAAGGAAATGCTTCGTATTATATTGATTAATGTCGGTCTTGGATAGAGGAGAAAAAAGAAAGTAAGCTGATAAGCAGGAGCGGATCCAGCCTTCGCAAATAGGGGGGCCCGGAATTTTATCAGCCATATTTTCCCCGATCGGCCGCTCGAAGATGACTTTGGTTTCTTTGAAGGGGTAATACTAATTGTCAATTTTTAGCTTTATTCTTATTAATCAACATAAATATATAACTGTAATCCTTATTTATATAATGCGAGTGCGAAGCGCAAGCTAAATTTTTTGGAAATCATGCATTTTTCCTAAAATTTGAACATTCTGGGCAATGTTTGTTATCCTGAAAAAAGATGTGTATGCAACTAAATAATTACTAAGAACGCGAAGCAGAAAAGAACTGATGGAAAAGGTTCCTGTTAAAGATTGCATGCAGTTAGCCATGCAGACGTTACATATCTTATAAATCAAATAATGCGAGCTGAAAATTTTTGGCATTTTTACCCGAAGAATGGAAATTACAAGCACAACTGAAGCGCGAGCGGAAAATTTCGAGATTTAGACCTACTGAACGAGACGCTATTCATGATTTGTAAATCATGACAAGGATGAGTAATTTGGGATCTTCCTAACATTAATAATGCGAGCCGAAAATTTTTCATATTGAAATTTTCATTGACCTGATAAAAAGAAGTACCTGTTTTTAATAGGGACTAGTGGCACTTAGTCATACGTATTCAACAATCAAATCATTCGAGTGCGAGCTGAAAAATGTTGACATTTCTACATAATGTAAGTAATTCCTTAAAAAGCAGTGTGCTAGGAACGCCTATAGCTTAGCCGGGTATCGATAGGAGCGCCTTGAGCAGGATATGTGCGCAATATAAATACCCTATATTATTATTGTAAAGAATGGAAAATTGTAATCAAGTTTTGTAATCGTGAACAAGATAGCTACATAATAAAAATAATTGATGCGAGCGAGAAAAATTGAGATTTTGACCTAAAAACGGGACACTCTATATTCACTTTTTGTAAGTCATGAAAAGAATGAGTAATGTGGGATCTTTCTACATTAATAATGAGAGCACAAAGCGCGAGCAGAAAATTTGTGATATTGTGATCTGAAACGGGATAATGATAATGTCCTTAGAACATGCCATCATGAAAATGAAGACTGTCTTCATATTCCTCTTGCTAAGTTCGACGATGAAACAAAAGGGACAATTAAATTAATATCTTATTCATTAATGCTTAATGAGGGCACGACTTCTGATGATATGATGGCCTGAAAACTGGACATTTCAATCACTTTTGTAATTATAACTAGGATACATCAGTTAATATATTATTAACCATTAATGCGAGCGCAAATTGCGAGCTTATTTTTTTATAAACTGTCATGAACAGGGGATTGAAGTAGTTTGTTATATAATCAATATCGGGACACATACATAACTCGCCAATCAAAATGCGAGCGTGCTGCGCTATAGCTGATACGTTTTGACAATCATACCTGAAAAGGGATATTTTGAAAATTTTATGGAATACAGTACCTGATAAATCTAACTTTGCTTGCGAGCGCGCAGCGCGAGCAAATAATGTTTATATTTTTATCAGACCATAAAACTGACATGAGAGCCCCAGTACAGAGCACTTTTTAAAAATCAATTTTTAAATCACACAAAATAATGAAAGTTTGATTTCCGAGATGAAATATGTTTGAACAATATACATAAATCACCCAAAAAGCAATGCGAGCGCGAAGCGCGAGCGAAAATTTTATTTAGTGACATGAAAAATTTTCTTGATTAATTTCCAAGTCTTCCCCTCCTCTTATTTTATTCCCTCGTCTTCTTCCTCTTTTGTTTCCCACTTTTTTCTCTTCCCTCTTCCCTTCTTTTTATCTTTTCAATTATTTTTTTCTGGCCTTTTTTTTTTTAATTTTGATCCGCCGGCTCCGCCGAAAGGGGGGGGGCGGACCCCTCCCCCCTGGATCCGCCTATGGATAAGGGGGTGATGGGGGGCGATAGTGATACAAGATCTCTGGCTTGAGACATTGCAGGACAAATGTCTTCTTCACCGATCTTCCTTACTTACCATATAATAAACTCTCATGATCGTGGGCAACGAGAAGACGATCTAGTTTCCAAAGTTTCAAAGTTTCAAATTTATTAACGATCCTTCAAATAAAACCCCGAAGGGGTGTACAAGGATACAACAAATGAAATAACATAACCTCTGAGGCAGCCCACTCATACCTTCCACACTGGAGCATGAGGTCGATGTGGAATCAAGCAATGATAGTCATAGTGGAGAGGTCATGTGTGGGTGGGCTCAGGGGTCATTCACAGCAGCATGACAAGTGAAGTATAAACGATAATAAACATGGCAAGATACATAAAGAGTGATAACTATAAAACTGAGTGCTGTTCCATCAAACTAGACAGCTTTTTTTTTTTTTTTTTTTTTTTTTTTTTTTTTTTTTTTTTTTTTTATTTTTTTATTTTTTTAACATAATGATCTACTTAACAAATAAAGTTGGAAACTTCATTTAAAACAGTATGTGTAATATCACGGTTATACACATGTACTTATTAAGTTATTTAAATGCATTTATCACCAATTTGGTGAAGACAGCCAGGTTTTTAATGATTGGTATTTCCGTAGAATTAAAGAGAGAATACATTTTGTGAATATTGTAATAATTTATAAAATGAGTACCAAGAAGTGAGTTTCTTTCTTGTTCAAACTTACTACAAATAAAAATGTAGTGGAACTCGTCTCCTATTCCGGAGTTGCACAAAGTACATACTCTATTTATCCTTTCAGTATTGTCATATCTACCAGTCACAATTGGTATTCTGGAATTGCCAGTTCTAAATTTGCATAAATAATAGAAAAGAGAGGGGGGAAGAGTTATCAAGTAGTTCTCTAGTTTATGGGTAGTTTTGAAGATACGATAGTTCGAGCATGAACTGGAGCTATTAATATCTGAAGACCATCCTTGACAAAATTGATCTTTTAGTCTTTGAAGTAGGCGTTTCTTAAAACTAGATATAAAGTCAATTCTTTGGTTCAGCCAAGCAAAGGAATATCCATTACATTCAAGAACATGCTTCACAAACAAAAGCCAGTTAGAATGAAATTTGTTATCAGCACTAAGAGAATACAAAAGCTTATAAATAATACTAGATGTCCTACATAAATCGCTAGTAACTAGTCTATACCAACAAGAAACTACTCTACTTTTAATATAAATGTCTAATGGGAACCTACCAAGCTCTCCATATACCACACAGTTAGGGGTAGATTTTTTAACTCGTAAAATAGATTTACAATATCTTAAGTGGAGTTTTTCAATCAGAGAATTATTTTCATGACCCAAAATTTCACAACCATACAAAAGGATTGGTACAACCAGGGAATCAAATAAATTTAACTGAATATCAATAGAGAGGTTTAAGTTTCTAGATTTACTTATGAGAGCATACATAGCCCTAGTTGCCTGATCATAGAGATATTTTTTTGCTTTACTAAAATTTCCATTATAATTAAATATAATACCCAAATACTTGTATTCAAAAACAACCTCAATTTTTTCATTTCGGAAAGTGAATTCTGGTATTTTCCTAATTCTACCCTTTGAAAAGACCATGACTTTTGTTTTCTTAACATTTACTGTGAGATCCCAGTCAGTACAATAGGTTTCAAATGCATTTAGAGCAGTCTGGAGATCATCTTTACTTTCAGCCATAATAATAGTATCATCAGCATATAACAACGTATTTAATTTTAAATAAATTACAATATCATCAAAATCAACTTCATTTTCAATTAAGTCTGAAAGAGCAGTGAGGCCATTATATTTACTGAACAGTTCTGTTTCCATATCATTCAAATAAAGAGCAAAGAGGAGTGGAGAGAGGTTATCTCCCTGTCTTACTCCAACCTGACTCGGGAAAATATCAGAAATAAAACCACTTGGATGTTTGACACACGATTTTGCTTTTTTATACAGGTTTGAAATAGTGATCAAGATTTTACCATTGATGCCATTGCTGATTAGTTTGTGCCAAAGTTTGTTTCTACTTATCGAATCAAAAGCCTTCTTAAAATCAACAAAGGCACAAAACAGTTTTTTATTCATGTATCTTGTATACACATCAATAATACATTTTAATGAGAATAAATGATCAATGGTTGAATACTTGTGTCTGAATCCAGCTTGATTTTCCTTTAAAATGCCATAATCATCAATAAATGTGGTTAACCTGTCATTTAAGAGGGAAGTAAACAATTTACCAATACAGCTAAGGATTGAAATACCCCTGTAGTTACCAGGGTCATCTGCAGGTCCATTGTTTTTATAAATTGGGGTTATGACCCCGATGCCCCATATGTCAGGTACTACACCAGTATTTAACACAATATTAAATAATTTAGTGAGTATTGGGGAAATAACATCAGAAGTATCTATAATAAATTCATTCACTATACCATCAATACCACAAGCTTTATTCCTTTTTAACTTTTTAATTGCGTTCTTTACTTCATTGAGAGTAAAATCATTATTGATAGGATTTTCAAGACCACAAAACTCTGGAGGGTTAGTGTTACCTGAAGATTGATTAAGTTCCTTAAAAGAATTAACAAGGTCTATAAAGCTGGCTTCTAATGATGGTTTAAGGTTATATGCCTTGTCTTTAAGAATATTCCAGTATTCATTGGGCTTACTACATTTTAGATTACGCAGTTTATTATTGAGCTCATTATAATAAGAATTACGGCAAGTCTTAAGTTGTTTTTTATATTTTTTACTTAAGCGATTCATTTTGAGTTTATTATATTCAGACTTTGATCTGATGAAGGTATTTCTGGCATTGCGATATTTTTTCCTCAATTTATTGCAAGAATGATTAAACCAGGGTTGCTTAAAATGCTCAATTCTGGCATTATGTGAATAGCAGTTGGAAATTTTAGCTGAATTCAGTAGGAGATTATTGATAGAATTAGTAACTTCATTAATAGCATTATCATCCACTACTGATAAATTTTCAAGAAAGGAATTAAGATGTTGTTCTATGAGAAGGGTAGCTTCAGCATTAAGATTTTCAATTATTTTAATTCTATGTTCGGGTTTCAATTTAGGTCGGGTAATTTTATTTTCATATTCAGAATTAGAAGAGGATAACCGGTACGGCATAAAACGCTAGATGGCAGCAGATTCGAAAAGCCCGGGAAATGCGGTTGCTGTCAATGCATGCCGGATCTGTCTCATGCATGCTAGCTGCATAATAGTATTACGCAACGTTGCTTCGAATTCGCAGCTGTTTATTGTCGTCGCGTCGAGGTTCAACGGCACCGCATTCGTCTTGTTAATGAATGTGATTGAAAGACAGCCGTACTGAATAAGGTAATATTTTACATCTTCTTATTTCCTGTACAAGTTTGATACCATGGTAGTTTACGAACGAGGGACGTGAGAGGGAGACCGAACGCTCAACACAACAACTGCTACTTGCTAGCAAGCTGCCTTAGGGCTTAGGCTTAGCTTTAGTCTACCTACCGGAACATTCCCGCCCCACGCAGTCGCAGGGCCCGTCGCGCCCGGTATCCTACTCCTAGACCAAAAGCTTCAGTCTCTGTATTTTTGTTGTTCCGCTGAACTACGTTGGATCACGCACCAATACCAAGCAAATACATAGACTGAAGAGCTTGGAGGCCTGTACGTTAATCCAACGTATAACTTGAGCTAACGTTTTATACTAGCCCTAGGCCTAGGCTAGCGCTAGACCAAAAGCTTCGGTCTCTGTTTTGTTGGTTGTTCAGCTGAACTTCGTTGGCTTCACTCACCAAATACAGAGACCGAAGTTCTTCTAGCGCGACCTGTACAGGGGACTCAATGGCCATATGTTTATGTACTTAAGATCGGATAAAACGGGAAGTGAATTTTCAATTTGCGCGACAGCCGAGGTAAGTCACTGTTTTTGTTCCTTTTAACTTCATTTTTCTCCGTTATTTGGCAATTGATGCCAAGAGGGATTATAAATTTGCACTCTGGTCACTATAATTTTCGAAATTTTTATTCATTAAAGACAAAAATGGAAAAGCCCCGACGGGGGGATTTTGTATTGCAAGTCCCCAAATGGTGGCTGCACGATAGCGAGCCGTCTGTGTACGAGGAGAAATAAAAAAAATGTTAAAAAACTCCTCGAAACAGACAGCTGCCAGCTGTCTAGGCTAGTGCTAGCCCTAGCCAAGGTCGCGATTTAAATTTCTTAAAGCGAAATTTACAGTTTCATGGTTTCCATTATTGGCATACCGTAGTCCTCTGGATGATCCAGAAACTTTTCATCTAGGACCCTAAGACATTTTCACCCGAGCTGACGGTTTTTTCTTGCAAGTTGCCATCTTGAATGACGTCATTATCGTTAATGTCTCAATATATCAAATGTTGTCTGCTACCTGTGAATAGCGGTTTAGCTCGCATGTGGAGCAGATCGCATTATAATTAATATCGAAAGCAATATCGATATCACATTCGTAAGTTGTTGATGCACTCTCTGTTCGTTTGTATGTAATTTTGGCTGCCATTCTGGGAGTGATTCTCAAGAAAACATCGGTAAAGTACCATTTTAATGTAAATCTGTTACATTTTTTCATAGATTAGACATTATAAATTGATTTGTAGTTGATAAATTCTTAGAGTGTAAATTCGATGTAAAAAAAGTACATCGAAATCTGGACAGTCAAATGAGTCAATCGACAAAAGGGAGGGCGTGATGACACATGAGAGCTCACACTAACACTTTATACCTTCGGTGAATGTCAGAAATTGTTGAATAAATCCCCAGAAACGACGGTTATTCCTGTCTACTGGTATCCAAGCTATACGCTATATAGCGCCAGCCCTGGTGAGTGCCCCTCCTTTGAGTAGCAAAATAACAATTTTTAAGTTTAAAAAAAATTTGTTTTTGCGGCTTGTCAAATTTTTCGGGTAGGAAATATCCATAATTTGTGGTTGAAAACCTTTTTTTTTTTGGTTGTCAAAATTTGCCCCCCCCCCCCCCCCTTTGGAAAATCCTGGATCCGCCCCTGATGGAAGATTCAGTTTTCCAAATAACATTACTTTGTAACTTCTAGTAAATGTAATAATTTTCATTGCAAGATATGATTTGTACAAAGAAGAATGGAAAATTAATGAATATTTTAAGAATCTGATAAATATAAAATTTGTGCCTTTATTATTTTGTGAACAGAAATCTTAAAATTTTATTCATATTACTGACGACCAGGGGAAGGTGGATGGATGAAGTCTTAATATGTTTCTCCTGACAAAGTGTGACAGTACTGATGGATATTATTGTCAGACAACAAAATAATGATGATGAAAATGCTTGCTTCTTTGAGAAGAGGAGGGAAGAATAGAGAGGGAATGGGAAGAGGGAGAAAGAATTTGTATGAGGTGTAGATACAAATATAGTGTTTTTTTTTTCAGAACAGAGAACATTACAAGAAGAGAGAGAGAGGGAGGGAAGACATGCAGAAGAGTTGTACTGGTAATTAGTTGGACAGGCCTATGCCAGGGCTCGACACTAGCGGCGGTCCGACGGTCCCAGACCGGTAAAAATCGCTGTCGGGCCAGTAGATTTTCAGAAATTGGAAGATTTACTGGTCCGACATGACCAGTAAAAAATATCATTGTCGGGCCAGTAATTTTTCCAAAAATAGCAAGATTTAAGGGTCCGACATGACCAGTAATAAAAACCATTGTTGGGCCAATAACTTTTCCAGAAATGGTCAAATTCACAGCAAACCATTTCCCCCCCCCCCCCCGTTAAATTCTGCCATTCACACACAGAATGAATCGCACGTAAGTGTTACTAGAGTACTATACAGCATGCATACAGTGTACATGTAGTCAGCCACACAACTCACATGGTAAATTCTCCACTGGCCGCACGAACGAAGCCTGGCTAAACTCTGGCAGAAATCTCTCACAGAACTGTCAAAATTCAAGGTTCATACTCATGAAAGGCTCTTATAATGTCCATATTTCCTAAAAATTGGAGCAACTCTGTCATTTGTAAGCAGTAAAAGGAGAAATTTTCACTTCTGTTTTGGTTCAAACAGATCGGGTTTCGGGTGATATCGTCTGAATACATAATAGCCCCACATATGCATTTATGTGTGTGTTGATACACTTGGTATTTGACTTTCTTTCGTAGCTATTTTAATTGAGCCAAAAAGAAACTGATAAATTATTTATAATAGTTTTTAGCTTTCTTCCTATCTTTCTTTCCTTCTTAATCTTTCTTTGTTTCTTCCCTCGATTTTTTTCTTTAATTCATTTTTTCTTTCTATCCTTTAGTATTTCCTTTTTCTCTCTCTCTCTTTCTTTCTGATATTTTCTTTCTTTAGTTTTTGAGTCCATCCATCCTATATTTATCTCTTCTTCCTTTCCTTCCTTCTTTTTACCTCTTTCTTCATTCTTTGTTTCTTTCTTCCATCCATCATTTATTTACCCTTTCTTTTTTTATTTCTTTTCTCAGCCCTTTCTTTGTTACATTCATTCCTTCCTTTCTTCTATCTGTCTTGTTCTTTCCTTTTTCCCTTTGTTAATTATATCCTTTTACATGTACCTTCCTTTCTTTTTTTTGACTGCTTGCTTCCTTTATTCTTCATTCCTACCTTTCTTTGTCTCTCGGTCTTTCTTTTTTTTCTTCCTTTCGTCTATTCTTTTTTTATAATTGCTTGCTTCTTTCCTTCCCTTCCTTCCTTTATTTCTTTCCTTCTATCTATCATTTTACCTTTCCTTCATATCTTCCTTAATTCCTTCCTTCTATCTATCATTTTATCTTTCCTTCATTTCTTCCTTAATTCCTTTTATCTATCATTTTACCTTTCCTTCATTTCCTTAATTCCTTCCTTCTTTCAATCCTTCCTTTCTTTCTTTTTTCCGTCTTTCCATCTCTCCTTTTACCCTTTCTTTCTGTATTGCTTCCCTCCCTCCCTTCCTTCTTTCTTTTCCTTCCTTCCTTTCTTTCTTTCTTCGTTTCTGTCTTTCTTCTTTTCGGTCTTGCTTTCTTTTTGTCGTTCATTTTTTTTTGGGGGGGTAACGAAAGGCTAGAAAATAAACTTGCGCCTTTTCTTAATGCTTTCTTTATTTTTTGGGACCAGTAGATTTTAGGTTCGGACCAGTAAAAATTTGAAAAACTGGGTATCTACTGGTCCGACATGAATAGGTTGGACCAGTAGAAAAAATTGTTAGTGTGGAGCCCTGCCTATGCCAGTGAGAGGGAATAGTTCGAACCAATGTTACTAAAGACAGTGATAAATATGTATTGATTAAAATTTTGAGGATTTTAGTATCATCACAATGATATAACTTGTAATAAATGTTATGATTATCATTATGATCATCACAATAATCATAATTATTCAAAATTGTTTATCCATCATTTAGTAAACTGAAATATATGACCCAGCCCTTTCATCCTAGAATAATTTTAGGGACATTTATCTTTCCATTTTCCCTGTCTCTATTTCACTTTCCACTATACAGTGCGTCCCAGAATAAACGAAACCGAGATTTAGCGATCATTTATCATAACTTAATCATAAATAGAATAGACAAATGACCTAACAATTTAAAGCTTAGAATCTCCTCTTTCATCTGATATTACTTAGGTTATTTCTTATTCACGCATGAGTGAGCAAAAACAATTTGAAGAAAGGATACCAAAAACTCATTTGGCGGGGGTATCTGGGTTTCAAAAAGAAAACCACATTTCTGAAAAGTTCAATATCTGCTCTTTAATTTGGTACCTCAATTACAGAAAATGGTCAAGAAATAAAAAAGTTCTGGTCATTTGAAATAAGGCTTGTATTTCAATAATTTCACGAGATAAACGTGTTTTCACCGGTTTCCCACAGAAGCTTTCGGATGGTGAACAAAAGATTTAATGCATGGCTGATCGTCAACAAAACGGAGTGTCGAGTGAGTTTGAAAGCCAGCCTGGAGAACCTCTTCATTTTATGAAATTATTGAAATTCAAGCCTTATTTCAAATGACCAGAACTTTGTTATTTCTTGACCATTTTCTGTAATTTAGGTATCAAATTAAAGAAGAGATACTGAACTTTTCAAAAATGTGGTTTTCTTTTTGAAACCCAGATACCCCCGCCAAATGAGTTTTTGATATCCTTTCTTCAAATTGTATTTGCTCACTCATGCATGAATGAAAAATAATCTGAGTAATATCAGATGAAAGAGGAGATTCTAAGCTTTAAATTGGTAGGTCATTTGTCTATTCTAATTATGATTAAGCTATGATAAATGATCACTAAATCTCGGTTTCGTTTATTCTGGGACGCACTGTATAATCTCTCATTTCTCACTCTCTTCAACTACACATACACAGAAACAAAAAGGATCAAAAGACAGGACTAGACAAATACATTTAGATAAAAAGGACAGTATGCCTTCTTTAATGGAATTATATCTTGTCACTTGCAGGGCTCCACACTTACCCATTTTTTCTACTGGTCCAACCTATTCATGTCGGACCAGTAGATACCCAGTTTTTCTAATTTTTACTGGTCCAAACCTAAAATCTACTGGTCCCAAAAAATAAAGAAAACATTAAAAAAAAGGGCGCAAGTTTATTTTTCTAGCCTTTCGTTACCCCCCCCCCCCCACCCAATAAAATGAAGGATATGAAGGACAAAAAAAAAGCAAGACAGTAACAAAGAAAGAAAGAAGGAAGGAAGGAAGGAAGGAAAAAAAAGAAAGAAAGGAAAAGAAAGAAAGAATACAAGAAAGGAAGCAAGGTAGGAAAAGAAAAAAGAATAAAAGGGAGGAAGGAAGGAAAGAAGGGAAAACAGAAAGAGAGAAAGGAAGGATTGAAAGAAGGAAGAAAGGAATTAAAGAAGAAATAAAGGAAAGGTAAAATGATAGATAGAAGGAAAGAAATGAATAAAGGAAGAGAGGGAAGGAAAGAAGCAAGCAATACAAAAAAGAAAAGGTAAAAGAATAGATGAAAGGAAGAAAAAAAGACTGAGAGACAAAGAAAGGAAGGAATGAGAGGAAAAAAGGAGAGAAAGGAAGCAAGCAGTCAACAAAAAAGGAAAGGTAAAAGGATAGATTTAACAAAGGGAAAAATGAAAGAACAAGACAGAAAGAAGAAAGGAAGGAATGAATGAAAGAAAGAGAGGGCTGTAAGAAGGAATAAATAAAAAAAACAGAAAGGGTAAATAAATGATGGATGGAAGGAAGGAATAAAGAAACAAAGAAAAAAGAAAGTAACAAAGAATGAAGGAAAGAAAAGGCTAAAAAGAAGGAAGGAAGGAGAGGAAGAAGAGAAGAGATGAATATAAGATGGATGGACTCAAGAATTAAAGAAAGAAAAATATCAAAAAAAAGAAAGGAAGGAAGGAAAAAAAGAAAGAAAGAGAGAGAGTGAGAAAAAAGAAATAGAGAAAAATATTTTTTAAAAGGATAGAAAGAATGAATTAAAGAAAAAAGGGAAAATAAAAAAGAAAACAAAATACTGGTAACAAAAAAAATGAAAGAGAGGGAAAAAAAATGAAAAAGATTGAAAAAAAAAGGAAAGAAAGATAGGAAAAAACAGAGGAAGAAAGCTAAAACTATCATCATAAATTATCAGTTTCTTTTTGGCTCAATTAAGCTACGAAAGAAAGTCAGAAACCAAGTGTATCAACACACACATAAATGAATATGTGGGGCTAATATGAATTCAGACGATATCACCCGAATCCCGATCTGTTTGAACCAAACAGAAGTGAAAATTTCACCTTTTACTGCTTACAAATGACAGAGTTACTCCAATTTTTAGGAAATATGGACATTATAAGAGGCTTAAGAGCCTTTCATGAGTATGAACCGTGAATTTTGACAGTTCTGTGAGAGATTTCTGCCAGAGTTCAGCCAAGCTTCATTCGCGCAGCGAGTAGAGAATTTACCACGTGGGTTGTGTGGCTGGCTACATGTGAACTGTATCTACTCTAGTAACACGTGTGATTCATTCTGTGTGTATTCTGTGTGTGAATGACAGAATTTATCGGGGGAAATGGTTTGCAGTGAATTTGACCATTTCTGGAAAAGTTATTGGCCCAACAATGGTTTTTATTACTGGTCATGTCGGACCCTTCAAATCTTGCTATTTTTTGAAAAATTACTGGCCCGACAATGATATTTTTTACTGGTCATGTCAGGCCAGTAAATCTTCCTATTTCTGAAAATCTACTGGCCCGACAGCTATTTTTACCGGTCTGGGACCGTCGGACCGCCGCTAGTGTCGAGCCCTGCACTTGAAAAAGGAATTGCTATCATTTCTTAAATTAAGTCCACGGTGAAATGTTATGCTATACCAGAATTCTATGAAGACTAGTTTATACATGTACATGCCCATTTTCAAGTGTTTGTTGTGATCAAAACAGTTTATGAATATTTTCATCACGATGCATAATACAGACTCGCAGCACGCGCACTACTAAAGATATGTATACAGCTAAATTGGCAACACAATTGTTTCTGCTTGTATATTCAGTTTCAGTCCAACACGCGAAGCAACAATTTTCTCGACCGTTTTGGTCAATTTTAGGATGTTATTATAGAATATTCATATATTGCAATGATTTACAATTAAAGGTAGGTGATTGACGTCCATAGAGATTTCCAGGGATACAACATACTGAGAGTAGAAATAATAATACTGTTTATTACTGACCAAATCGACTCGAAGTTCGACTGTAGCGCTCACATTTCCTCACTTTGCAATCGCAGTACGCATGTCTAAATGTGCGGCTCGTACAATAACTAGGCAGCACGATGAAACTGGAGTTCTAAATTACATATTTTGCTAACTGCAGCAGGTTTACTGCGGGAACAAGCCATTTCCTAATCAATGTGTTTTTCTTTGTTTTTCAATATATCAAAAATACCTCAAGGTCAATTGAAGCAAATGTTTGATCGTTCGGCCCATGACCTAGCGTACCCAGTTGTTGTGTGTCCGCCTGTCCGGACAAGTTGTGTATCAGGACAATCAATTTTAGAGAGTCATTTGGAAAAATTTGCAAGCGAAGGTTCATCAAGTTTTAATATACAAATAGCGAATAGTCATGAGTGCGATGGTGCATACGCACTCACACGCAGACGACCCATTACGAGGACCCCCGTTTTCACAAACATTTGTAGTTCCGTAGGACGAAGCCCATTCCGAGGACCCTCCTTTTTACTATAAGCCCGCTCCAAGGCCCCTGTTTTTGTCTCACCTGCGAAGCAAAGTGAGACTATAGGCGCCGCTTTTCCGACGGCGGCGGCGGCGGCGGCGTCAACATCAAATCTTAACCTGAGGTTAAGTTTTTGAAATGACATCATAACTTAGAAAGTATATGGACCTAGTTCATGAAACTTGGCCATAAGGTTAATCAAGTATTACTGAACATCCTATTAGAGTTTCATGTCACATGACCAAGGTCAAAGGTCATTTAGGGTCAATGAACTTAGACCATGTTGGAGGAATCAACATCGAAATCTTAACCTGTGGTTAAGTTTTTGAAATGTCATCATAACTTAGAAAATATATGGACCTAGTTCATGAAACTTGGACATAAGGTTAATCAAGTATCACTGAACATCCTGCATGAGTTTCACGTCACATGACCAAGGTCAAAGGTCATTTAGGGTCAATGAACTTTGGCCGAATTGGGGATATCTGTTGAATTCCCATCATAACTTTGAAAGTTTATGGATCTGATTCATGAAACTTGGACATAATAGTAATCAAGCATCACTGAAAATTTTGTGCAAGTTTCAGGTCTCATGATTAAGGTCAAAGGTCATTTAGGGTCAATGAACTTTGGCCGAATCGGGGGTACATGTATCTGTTGAATTACCATCATAACTTTGAAAGTTTATTGGTCTAGTTCATTAAACTTGGACATTAGAGTAATCAAGTATCACTGAACATCCTGTGCGCGTTTCAGGTCACATGACCAAGGTCAAAGGTCAATGAACTTTGGCCGAATTGGGTGTATCTGTTGAATTACCATCATAACTTTGAAAGTTTATGGATCTGATTCATGAAACTTGTACATAAGAGTAATCAAGTATCACTGAATATCCTGTTTGAGTTTCAGGTCACATGATCAAGGTCAAAGGTCATGTAAGGTCAATGAACTTTGGCCATGTTGGGGTTTTTTGGTGAATCTCTGTAAGTTTATTGGTCTAGTTCATAAAAAGTGGACATAAGAGTAACCATGTATCACTGAACATCTTGTGCGAGTTAGAGTCGTATTCAAAGTCAGCACTGCTGCTATATTGAACCGCGTGATGCAGGTGAGACGGCCAGAGGCATTCCACTTGTTTGTCTCGACCGCGGTACATACATACTACTTTTTTGTTTGAATACCCCCTCCCCCCGGGCTGTGACGTCGCCTTCTAAGGCTGTGCAATGGTACATTTTGGATGGTACATCTTGTGTGCAACAGTACGAATGTTGGACATTCAGCCTCTCATTTGCTCGCTAAGTAGCTAAGTAGGCGTTGTACAAAACAAAATATTAGGAAATATCATAGAGAACAAAATAGTAGATGATTACAACTATTGAATTCATATTTTTAGTGTAATCTAAAGACAAAAAGAAGGCTTAAAAAATATAAAGTCAAAGTGTCCGGACACTCAATTTTAAACAACCATTTGAAAAAAGTTAAAGAGCAGTTTCTTCAATTTTTTTTCAAGTTTTGACATACTGTCATACTAAGTTCTACCATCGGTTGTTTATGTGAACGAGAATAGAGAATCCCTGCTTTTGTTGATGAATGCCTCTTCTGTACAAAAGTCAAGCATGAATTCAAAACCATGCCAAAATAAAAATGCACCCTCTCGAAAAGAAATTCCTAGCATTAGATCTATCAAGGTCAGGGCCTCATTTCTTAAAAAAGTTGCTGTAATAACGAGTCTTACTGGAATGTCAACTACCATGACAAGAGTGAAAATTATACTTTTTGATTGGCTCTTCCACCGAAAGGTGATATTCCAGACTTCTAGCAAGAGCTGCTATCATATAGCAACTTTTTATGAAAGAGGCCCAAGATGATTTAACGACATCTGTCTAGATTAGACCGAAAACATTTAAAAATTATTTTTTTGTGCAATATTGTCCAAATTTCACCTATCTACATGTACTTCATCTGATTCCTTTTTCTCCCTATCAAAACAACATTTCATATTGGTCTTATTTGCTTTCATGTAAGTCAAATAATCACCTAATTTTAAACATTTTCTTTCAAACCAGAATATGCCAACATGAATATTATTTACATCTTTTTAGTCAAAGAGATGTCTGTGATCCCAATCGGCAGATTTGATTTGATTTGATTTATTTCCGTTTCACAGTAATATGATGAACATAACAATAATATGGTAAACATAACAAAACAAGGTCGAAAATACTACAAAATATAATATGTATATATAAATAATCATAAATTTAAGGAATACAATTCAGTAAATAAATTTATCTCAAATGACTTAGAAGTAAAACGGAGGCACTTGCCGAAAAAAGCAAAGCTTGTACAAGAGGCAAGCCCCTAACTTAGTTTCATTACAAAACTACAACAAATAAATATTGGGTCGTAATAATAAATTTGTTTATAGATTCGCCTTTATATCTTCTCATTCCTTTCTGGCCCTCTTTTACCACGCAGATGGCGAGATTACGGTCCAAGATAGAGAAGACGATCACGCTGATCCTCAGTATACTTGAAAATGCTTTCAACTCTGGCATCTTCTACGGTTGGCCCTCTCTCGTATTCATCCTCAAACAGCAACAGTTCTTCCGAGAAGGATGTGATGATGATGTTTCCCCGGCCGCTGTACTCCTCAATGATTCCTTTGGATATGCGACGTCATCCCCTTTGGGCAGTGAGTATGTGACTGACATTCAGTATGTTCTCACAGGCAACGATTCTGGACCTGGACAGGAAAATGACATGGGCGATCATATGCTCCCTTGCGATTCACAGGATAGCAAGTTCCAGCTTGTGTTCACAGTAGCGGCATTTTGTATGCAGGGATCTGTGTTTCCCAGTGGTCTTCTCTTTGATAGATGTGGCACAAGATTTGTTCGGATCTTGTTTAGGTAAGTAAAAAAATTGTTGACTATTGTATAGTATTGTTTAGCAGTGTACATACATCTCCTTTTTCTGATCTTAATGAAACTGAATGCTTGACTCAAAGTTAAAACTTTTCAACCTACTGTACAGATTTAACATTTTTTCTGTATTTTTATAGTTAACAAAGTGGACAGTTTTCTTTCTTTTAAATGTCAACTATTGCAAAATAAGGCTCAGATTGTATCAGAAAGCATCTAGCAACCAAGACATAGACACAGGCCACAAGAGTTGAGTGCTTCACACACAAGATTTGAAATATGCAAATTTTGGCATTCTTACAATGTACATGTATGTACAGTAGTTGTGAAACTAAGCACTATATCTCTACCTTTTTTTAAGAGTTTGTATTTTTGATATTTCAATCACACAAACATTCTTTCTTTCATATAATATGATGTGGTTTTTATGTGCATTGTCCGCAGGTTCCCTTTTTACACCAAGTTATTGACACCCCAAAACATCGGGTCTGAATTTCTCCTTGACAAAACAAATATTGACAATTCCTTTACAAGTACATTACCTTGATTGTATATACAGTAGTTTTATACTTAGCAGTGAGGAGTCTGCTTGTACAATATGTGTATAGTGTTCATGCAAGATGACAATAGAGTTGCAAACTTTGCAGTTCAGACACTTGTTTTCATTGTGTGGTATGATGTATCTTAGATACCAACAATCCAATGCCTAATCGTACATTCTTATCCAGTTATCCTATCATCATTATTATTCCAATCCTTATACTTTATGGAATAATTGTGTGCATTCTGAATTAACAGCTTTTCTTCCAAAAATGAGAATATCACATGCACAAGATACCCCTCCCCATTACAATTGTGGACAATTACATATATGTAATAGAAAATACTCTGCAGATCTTTGATAGATTTAAGAGTTGTTATGAAGTCTGATTCAGAATATAAGATCATGATGCGTTCATGCAATTAAGCTCAGTAAATTTTTTATTTTTTCATATTGTTCACACAATTTGATGCAGCATCATCATCATCATGGTGATATCATGCTATTCAAGTTGGGGGATGATCAGACTCCTATTATTATTATTATTGTACTCAAAACTTGTTGCACCATGTCGGAACCAGCCTCCAATCATGCTGAATTGCTGATACATGTAGGAGTGGATGTCTGCTTTAGTATACTCCTCCTTACACTCTGTGTTTTTGCTTCCCCTATTACCTCTGCAGTGTCTTCATCTTGGCTGGTCATCTGTTTCTTGGGTTCAGCACTCCAGCGAGAGCCAACTTTCTGTTCCCTGCAGGTATCTTGATCGGTATCGGAGGCATCCTCATGATGGTGTGCAGTATGCAGGTAAGGGTCGTAAGATGGTAGTGATGATGATGATGATGGTGGTCTTTGTGGTGGTGATGGTGATGATGATGGATGATGATGATGATGGTGATGATGATGATGATGATGATGATGGTGATGATGATGATGATGATGATGGTGATGATGATGATGATGATGATCATGGTGATGATCATGAGGAGGATGATGGTGATGATGATTTTGTTGTTGATGATTATGATGGTGATGATGATGGTGATGATGATGATGATGATGGTGATGAAGGTGGTGGTTATGATGATGATGATGATGATCATTAGGAGGATGATGATGGTGATGATGATGATGATGATGATGGTGATGATCATTGGGAGGATGATGGTGATGATGATTTTGTTGTTGATGATTATGATGGTGATGATGATGGTGATGATGATGATGATGGTGATGAAGGTGGTGGTTGTGATGATGATGATGGGGATGATGAATCTCTTTTGTAATAAAACAGTGTTCATCAAGATGGGACTAACCTTCATAACTTTAACATTTATAGCTCAAAGGAAAATCTTTAAATGTGCATTCACAATGATCCTGAGAGAAGGTACATTCTATTTTTGAGCAGCTGAGCTATAAAGGATGTCTGAACTTCTGAAGGATCCATTCCATCAATCAATGAAACCTAATCTTCCATCCTGGAGCTCCTACTTTGCATCCATTAACTCCTTCCATTACCAGATAATTGCATGCCTTCCCTAATGTCAGGTCTCCTTAGACCATGAAGGGCCTTTCAGATAATGAAAAATCTTTGTAATCTGAACTGAGAAGATAAAGTTTTGTGTGTAATAATTGTAAGATATGTTTAAAACTATAATAGGGAAAAGTTCATTTGAATAAAATAGAAAAATCTGTGTGAGTACATTGAGTGGCAGGAGTAGTAGTGGTGTTGGTACATGTACATGTCACAGTAGTGATGGACTGGTGGTAGTAAAAGTAATGATAGTGGTGGTGATGGTGGTGGTAGTTGTCCTGTATTAGTATAAAGTTCATGTTTAATCAATAGCTGCAGATAATAGTAAATGATACATGTAGATGGAGGGGGGGGGGCATACAGTGCATGTAGGGGGTCTCTGCAGTTTACCGTGAATAGGAAATCGCTTGTCAATTTTATGCAATCGTAATTGCATTGGCACCTTTTTTAGGAGTGAAAACTGAGAATCATTTTGTTTTAATATAGTAAAGACCTACATGTACATGTATGTCAAGAATATTAAGCAATAACAAAAAAATCTGGGCTCTTTCCATGCCCTCTCCTTAAAGATGTCTCCAGTTGTAGAACATTGTTTTTTAAGTGTAAAGGGGACAGGTCAATCACTCTTTGGTATCATTGCCATTAAAGCTGGCCTTTATCAACCAATTTATTGCACTAAAGGTATTCGCTTGAAGGATTAGAAGATCAGAGTTCATTTCAAATCAGTAGTAATGATACTTGAAAAGTAAATACCGGTAAATATATATCTTTCTCAAGATTTTTTTTTTTTGAACTGGTACTCCAGACTTGAGATGGATCTGATTTAGGGACAGTAATTTTCCGTTTCACTGGTAAATAAAACAGAAATTCTGTTTGGTTCTTATACTTTTCATGTAAAAATTAATGGAACTCACCTTTGCATAACGGAATTCAGGTTTTTGCTGTGTACATTTTCAGTGACAAAACAGAATTTCCATTTTTAGATCCAATTGAAATAAATACAGATTTTCAGAAACAGAAAAGGGTCATTCCATGCCAATTCACCCAATGAATGTGCAATTTTGCACCCGACCGTCTCAGAATTCGTTGTAATTTGGTATACATAAAATTCAACATGGCCCAAGCACAAAACAAAAAAATTAGTCCAATCGGTCCGTCGGTTCTCGCGCTACGGCCCGCCCTTTTCTCCTTGTTTTGACAAAAATGGGCGTGACCTTCAACTTTCAATGGCCACTGCATCGTTACGTGTTGACCAATTTTCATGAAACTGGTACCATTTGATAGGAAATTCAGAGAGGAATCCAAAACATGCATCGAATAATGTATTGGAGCAATTTATAAGGTCATGACCTTTGACCTTAACTTTGACCTTGAGTTTGACCCCCGGACAAATAATTTTTAAACTTGATTTTCGTGTATGTTAATTATTGGTATGATATTGACAAAATATGTTAAAATCAATGATGATATTTTATTTCTTCACCTTTAAAAACTCTTCCAAAGATACCATGAAATTTCACTCTAGTCCCACACACTGATATTCATGTTAGTAAAGTGTTTACCAGTTACATGATTTCTTCCAATCTTAAGTTACAGTATGCAAGCACATGAAAAGAAATTAAGCTTAATCAGTTCACAAATAAAAGATTAAACCTTTATGCTAATGAATAGGTATCTGTTTAGGCATTTTGATGTTCATGAATATATATTCATTTTGATGTTCGGCAATATATATCATATATATTCATGGTAGTAAAGTCTTCACTTTTATCATCAAAATATATACATGTATATATATGTATATGATGTATATTGCTGAATCATAAAATGCCTAAACAGATACCTATTCATTAGCATAAAGGTTTAGTCTTTTATTTGTAAACTGATTAAGCATAATTTCTTTTCATGTGCTTGCATACTGTAACTTAAGATTGGAAGAAATCATGTAACTGGTAAACACTTTACTAACATGAATATCAGTGTGTGGGACTAGAGTGAAATTTCATGGTATCTTTGGAAGAGTTTTTAAAGGTGAAGAAATAAAATATCATCATTGATTTTAACATATTTTGTCAATATCATACCAATAATTAACATACACGAAAATCAAGTTAAAAAATTATTTGTCCGGGGGTCAAACTCAAGGTCAAAGTTAAGGTCAAAGGTCATGACCTTATAAATTGCTCCAATACATTATTCGATGCATGTTTTGGATTCCTCTCTGAATTTCCTATCAAATGGTACCAGTTTCATGAAAATTGGTCATCACATAACGACGCAGTGGCCATTGAAAGTTGAAGGTCACGCCCATTTTTGTCAAAACAAGGAGAAAAGGGCGGGCCATAGCGCGAGAACCGACGGACCGATTGGACTAATTTTTTTTGTTTTGTGCTTGGGCCATGTTGAATTTTATGTATACCAAATTACAACGAATTCTGAGACGGTCGGGTGCAACCACTGGGTGAATCCAGATGGAATGACCCAAAAGACCATTTTTTGAAATGGAAAATCACAGTCTCTCGTGATTTCTTTTTACTTCAGTTGTCCAATACATAAAAAATCGATGTCCAGTTCTGGTTTACCTTTGGCTAACTTAGTTCCATGTGTTTTATTTGGGAATATTTATGCAATATGCATAGAGGCAATATTGTGATTGATTTCTATTATTTATAATCTCATTTTCCCAATTTTCCTCCTGATATTCCAGGGATAATGTACATGTCTCATATCATGTAGAGAGCATTTATATCTTAAATGTTGATTGTTATTGAGGTCATAATGTGCGTACGGAAGTGTGCAGATTAAATAATAGCATATTTTATGTCACAAAATTTTGCTGCTTCAAATCTAAAGCATGTTTATTGAAAAGTATTTTCTAACACGGCATCAGCCAACATATAAACCAAAACCAGGAAAGCTCTGCCTTTGTCAGATACTCCTTGGTAGTCGCTATTGTCAAAAAAACTGTATGTTCTCATTAAGACGCACATACTCCATGTACTCATGAGGCAGCAGGTCTCGTTCGATCAAAGAATTAGAAATGATGGCCTCGAATGTCCATCTCTAAGACCAACAATTATTTTATTTCCTCATAAATAATTCATACATACTGTATGTAGTGTACAGTTGAGGCCAAAACTTAAAGTTTACATACACCCTTGGAATTCAGTGAAATTTGTTCGCTTGCCAAACATCGTACAATTTACTATAATCTTCAGAAATACATGTACTACCATGACGAATTTGGTATCAAATTAAAGAGCATGTTAAGATCTTTCACATGATTGGGATGCCGTTGGGATTAAAGTATATTTCAGGTGGAATTTTCTTTGAAGGAAAAAGTAATATTCATGTCAAATGTATTCTATTATTTATTATTTTCTCAAACATCGTTTCATAGAAATATATAAATTAAAATCAATGATTCATATTACATTTTCTATCATGATGTGTCACCACTGAACACAAACATTGTAATCTGAAATGTTTGTGTTGAGAAGTAACTAGCACAAATATGAAAAGTGTTTGTCAAGTTTTTATTTTTAATTTGTCTAAAATATGAAGATTCTTGGGGAAAATATGGCACCTAAATATTTTCAGCTCTTGATGACAAAGCGATGTGATGAAGGGGCATGACATACTTATTTGTTTGATATCAAATTCACCATGATAGCACAATTATTTCATATTATTAATATACAGTAAATTTTATGATGTTTGGCAAGTGTCAACTTTTGTTTGAATTTTCTGGGGTATGTAAACTTCTGGCCTCAACTGTACATGTCACTGTTTATGCAATTCTATGATTTCTTTTCATCTTTGGATGTTAGAGTAGTCAAGTTCTCTGTAGCTAAAAAGCAAGTATACTTTATCAAAAAGAGAACAATCAAACAATTTTCCTACCTTAAAATACCAGTTCTGTGAAATTAAAATTGGATATTCAATATTTGTTTTAATTTTTTGTATTATAATCTTATAGTTTGGTGTTTATTTCAAGTCAGCTTGCAATTGTGTGTGGTGGACTTTGCCTGCAATATTGATTTTCTTGTACATTTACATGTAGGTGTCAACAATGGCTAGTTTCAAGGTTTATTAAATTAACTCAACAAACGTCTATTGTGATTTGTCCGTTATTTGAGAAAGCTTCTACTTTGTTCATTGCCCATCATTATTTGCACAAAACTAGATGGTAATATTTGCTGGTGATTGAGTACAAACGTCATGGTCTTTTAAACCATTATTCAAGGAGGCTCAAATCTAGATAAATCTTTGAGTAGTTAAAACTTGCACCTGAATATGCTGAGGTCCATTATCAAAATGAAAGACTTTACATCTTGTGAAATAATTTTTATGTGCAAACAGTAATTCTTGTTATGCCTTTTTTAGTAATGAGAATAACACTCGTGAAGGATTGGTACAGATCAAATTTATAACTGAGTTGGCCCGGAGTACCTCAGACGAAGTTCACTGATAAAAAGGTCAATGAACTCTTCCAAAGTCCTGTATAAAAGCTCTCAGTTGTATAGATGGATGGCTAAGGTTTCAAGTATCTGAACTTTTCATAAAAGTATATTTACAGGCAAGACCAAATCATTTTGCAACAGTACTCTGAGTGCATATGAAGCATGCACAAATAATTTCATAATAGTGAATGATAAAACTTATTCTTGAGTACATTTCTTGTAGGTTCTAGTACTTTTCACAAAGAATAGAGGGAACATTACTCTGAAAGACAAACAAAATTTGAAAACCATAGACCTGTTGATTAATGTGATGATTTTATATCAGTAATGAATAGAACCCCTATCCCCTAAAGCTTTGAGTTTGTTGAATTTGTTAAGAAAGTCTATGAATTTTAAAAGAATCATATGTGATAATAATTAACTGTAGAGATCAGTGTCCCTCTCAATTACCCTTTTTACACAGGATTTTCTTAACCCCGGACTATCGCTAACCCCGTACTATCCTTAACCCCATACTATTTTTTTTCCTTTTCACACATGCCAAATTGTTATTGCTAACCCCGGATAAGGAATGCTTGCTTTTCACACACGAAACTCGCTAACCCCGGACTAGTGGTTTTTGTCGATCATTCGTAGTACAAGTACTTCACTCGTACACTTTTTACACACGCTACAATTTCCTTAACCCCGTACTATAGGTGGGGCCAAATTGCCATTTAGCCCCACCTATAGTACGGGGTTAAGCTTAGCCCACTTTCGTTTTACACTAGCGATCTTAACCCCGTACTATCGCTCTTAGCACCGCAATTGCTGGGATAACCCTGCTTTTTTGCAGGGCCAAATAATCCCGTACTATAGGTGGGGTTAGCCCACTTTGCAAAAATGCTGTGTAAAAAGAAAGTGGGCTAAGCTTAACCCCGTACGGGGTTAAGGAAATTTTAGCCTGTGTAAAAAGGGTAAATGTGTAGCTCTTATTTCTTGACCACGCTTTCAGAGGGAATGCCCAGAAGGTACAACATTTCAATTTGTGATAGGGCCCTGATTCATTCAATTACACAGTTGATAAAAAAGTCTCACTTTTTACAACAATAGATACTTGCCCCATTGGACTCAGCATCTCCAATTTACAAAGGTGTAATTTTCTTCCTTTTTTTTCCTTTTTAGGTTTCCAATTTGTTTGGTCCTAACAAGGCCACAGTGATGACATTGATGAGTGGTTGCTTTGATTCTTCTGCTGTTGTAATGCTTATCGTAAAGGTAAGAAATGAGCCCAAATGAGAGTATTGCCCTTTTAGATATTGATTTAACTTGAAGGCCAATTTCCATAAGATCTTATAATAATAATAATACATATGATTTATATAGCGTCTTTTCCATTTTAATTAACTTCTCAAGGCGCTATTAAGAAGAGAGCAAATCATAATGGTAAAGAGAACAAGAGATATACAAGAAAGGGTCAATTACAAATGAGGAAAAATATGTAGTACCGATGCGATGGCGTCAGCTGCCATGGTGTCATGGCGGCCTGGTTCTAAACAAATGAACCCTGAAGCGTGTTTCTCTTTGGAGAAGATGGCTGCTAACAGAATTTCATCATTTGCAACCTCAGAATGATGGTAATTTTTGCAAGTAAATAAGCCTAGACAAATGTGTATAGACGATCGTCAGCTGCAACTCTGTTTAGAACCAGCCGGTTGGTTGTCATGACAGTGACGTCACATTTTGGTACTCTAGAGAATGAATTTCTTTCACGTTTTAGCCATTCAGTAGCAAAAAAAAAAAAATGCAAAGCTACATTGCTGGGAATTGTTTTTCATCAAGATGAATAAGAAACAAAATGGAGGTGGAAATAGGCTGGACTTTTACAGAAGGTATTTGGATACTGTGTCAAAAGTTTTTGTTCTGCTATGTAAATATTGCAAGAGGTCTCTATGTCTGTGCCAAAGTTCGTACACATGGCCAGGCATCAATTACATGTACCTTTGCAGAGGTCAAAAGCAACGGTTGATAATTGGTGCAGTGTTGAAAGAAATTCATTGGAAATCATATTCTGAATTGTCAGGTGATCTGGCCAGACTTATCTTTATGATTAAACAAGGTAGATAATTGTACACTAGACTAATCTATATTCAATCACATTCTCAGTGAAATGTTCTTTTGATGCCAGTAGGGGAAGGCGGGGTAAGTTGAGCATAGGGGCAAGTTGAGCCACCACCCCCAGGCTAATAATGAATGAGTCAGACATTGTGGTGGTGTCATGTATTGATGACCCATTGCATAACCCTTAACCCAACCAATTTATTTCCAACTTTGAACAAAAAGTACTTTTTTAGAGGGAAAAATGCAAATTTCAGCCAAAAAAGTAAAAAAGGGTGTGAAATAGATAAGTGCTTTTTACCCACACACGTCTTTGAATATATTATAGAAATAAGAACAATATTGTTAGTCCAGGCATGGATTCTCATTCTTGTCATAGTTTTTTACATGATGAATGCATAAGAAATGTGTGGATGTGAAAATATCGCAATAAGTTCGGACTGGGGTAATTTAAGCCAAATCAACATGGGGCAAGTTGAGCCATGTTAATTCTTATGGTGATGTATAACAAAAAAATTAAAAAACATAAATAGCCATTGATATGCAGGCAGAAAGGAGCAAATTCACATGACAGTTATTTCACTGTAAGAAGTTAGTATTTATAGAGAATTAGCAAGTGAAAAGACTTTAAATGAAAAATTGACATCCTGGTTCTTCCCGCCTACATTTTGTACATAGTTTTTGTGGCTCAACTTACCCCAGACGGTGGCACAACTTACCCCATATATGGGGCAAGTTGAGCCATTTGACATCGTTTTTTTTCAAAGGTCGCGATGACTTTCAGTGTGGGGGTAGAAAGTTATGTATAGGTGAAAAATATTTCCCAAGATTCAAAATTTAAAGGCAAGGTACTTATTTCTACAATATTACTAATCATATTAATTCTAACATGCAAAATGCAAAAAGTGTCACAACTTACCCCGCCTTCCCCTACTGAAAACATGGCATTAAGCACCAAGTTGACCTTTGATTGGAAATATTATACATTTAAATACATTTACCGGTAATTTTCTTTATATTTTATTTCTTAATTTCTTAGTGGTTAATTACACCTTATCCTTATTTTGCCAAGTGAAGGATTTGAAAACTTTTTATCTCCCCCTGTACACATACATGTATGATACATTGATTAAAACTGACAACAAATTCTATTGACAAATTAATGTTGCAAGAAATTGAATTGATTGTATTACTTGTAAGATCTTATTATATAATTGATTACTTTTAACATTAGCAAATCAACTTTCTGTTTAAGATGCACACCATTAAGTTCTTGCATCATAGAAACAGTCTAAGCACTTAAATGGATAAGAGCATCTAGGGCCCCGTTTCATAAAAGATAATATTATGGTAAGTTTGCCGTCTAATGGTAACTACCATGGCAACAAAGCTCAACATCCAATCAGAATCAAGTTACCATTGGATGGCAGAGTTACCATAATAGTTAAACTTTTATGCAACAGGGTCCTTGGTCTTGTTTTAACAAACTCTTCAACTTTTTGTCATGTGTTTATGTTTTGACTGGAAAATGGAAGGTTGACATTGAATTACATATACAGTATGTTTTCCTCTTTAGAATTATTGATGAATGTGTAAGCTTTGTATAGTAGACTATTGTATGCAGACGAAAATATTAGCAAGGAAGGGTACTCCCAATTTCTTGCTGTCTGTCTAGTGTTAAAGAATATTTTTAGATTCAATTAATTGTGCAGTAAGGTGAAGGTTTGATGGTGCAGGGAAATTGTTTATCTATAAATTGATACAAGATAAAGACAATTGAACAGAAGAATGACTTGCTCCTACTTTAACAATTAATTTCTTTACATACAGTAGATCTCATTGTATATGAAATTTCAGACTTCCGGCAAACAGGTTCAAAGTCCTCACAGAAGAATGCTTTTTAATCAAGTAGATCATGTGTAAATATTTACCGTCATTGATGAGGAACAGGGGAGCATTCCTTGAAACAAAAAGTCTGTGATTTTCACTGACAAATTTTACTCCGAACCAATCACATGCAAGGTTTTCAGTAGCTTATAACTATGAAAATCACTGACTAAACCTTTCATCAAATGCTCCACAGGCATCGTCAGTAGGACCTTGTTTTTGTGATTTTTTTTTAAATAAGAGAATTGGATCTTTTATTGTGCAAAAAAAAGGCAGGAAAGGGAGCATATTCCCCTTAAATAACAATTTAATACATACATGTACATGTATCTGCATATTTCTTGGGAATTTTTCCCCCACCAAAAAAATGTCAATTCATATGATCCAGAGGATTACTGAATTTCTTTTAATTTTGTTATCCTGAATCATTCCATAGGAATTGTTTGTTTGTTTTTTTTATTTCCCCCTGATTATGGTATTTCTGATAAAATACATAGAATGTCACACATGTCAGGCACATTTAGAGAAATCCTGAATTCTAAATTTTACTTATTGCTCATGGGATGTGTATATGTATTTTTTGTGTTTTTTTTCTTCTTTTTTTGTAAACAAGAATATTGAAGTATCATGCTAAATTCATGCAATTTTTATTAAAAAAATGTTTGATTTGTCTTGCTTCATTCATTTGATCTTGTTGTTCGATTGGAATTGACTGTTTTAATAGTCAAACTAATAATATGAAAAAAATGAAAAGGGGTGTTTCATTACTTACTTTGAACTCTAAACTAAGAGTCATTAAAAGTCAAAGTTAATACTTAGAAATGTGCCATGGACTTAAAATGCAAGGCTGGCTGCATTGTGTTTTTGTTTTCAGTTGAGTTACGAGGCCGGTCTTCCGATGTCAACAGCCTTCTTCATCCTTGCGGGTGCAACCATCTTCTTCAGTATTAATACATTCATCCTGCTTCCTGTAAAACGCATTCCTTGGCCGCTACCATCGGGCTACGTACAGGTCAAGAGATGCTGTGGAGGGACTGAAGAAAAAGAGGTACATTTTTTTTTGGGGGGGGGGGGTGATGGGGAGTGGGGGTGTCATGAAGCAGTTCTTCAGGGCCCCGTCTTACAAAGAGTTACGATTGATCCAATCAATCGTAACTCTATGGAAATCCATCAGTGTCAAAATTTTTCTACAGGAAATTTGTAAAATGTTCTTTGTAAACAAAGGAGAACACGTCAATTTGTCAAGAAATCAATGAATTTATGGATATACATTCATATCCAGCAAAAAATTAGAACAAGCATGCATTTTACATGTTGACTTTGCTGGCTTACCAGAGTTACAATTGATCTGATCAATCGCAACTCTTTGTAAGATGAGCCCCAGGGCTTTTCATAGAAAGTACTGAAATGGTTATACAGATAGCAAACTTGTCAGTGAATGTCACTGATCAGATGCTTCATGAAAATGCTCCCCTGGGCCCCGTCTTACAAAGAGTTTTGCGATTGACCAGATCAACCACAAATATGGAAAGCCAGCAACATCATCATATAGGATGCAAGTTTGTTCAAAATGTTTTCTAGATATGATATATATATTCGTACACTCTTTGTTTACATGACAATCCGATATGATCCATTTTGTTTACAAAAGGACATTTTGCAAATTTCCTGGAGGAAGAATTAAGACATTGATGGATTTCCAAATGCAGTTGACTATGTTGAGGTTGTTTGGATCAGTCACAACTCTTTGTAAGACGGGGCCCAGATGTGGCCTAGATGCTGATCTGGGGATGCGTCTTTAAATCTTCTTAAAAGTGAGACTTAAAGTCACTCTTAAGGTGATTTACAGTACATGTGTTGGTTATTCATTGGGTCATATTTTGCCCAGTAGGTGCTGTTAATGTGTAATTGTGCGATTGTTGTCAAGATACCCTGCTCACATAGGCACTTCAAAGTCACACTGGCATTCTTGCTCTCTATAAATCAGGTAAAATAGCGACCACTACAACTGAAATAGGGCTCAAAGATCTAACTTGAACCAAAGGTAGAAATCTCTTAAATCTATAGTACCGGTATTTATGCATAATATACACTGAACATGTTGAATTAGCAAGTGAAGAAATATTAAACTGCAGACATTTTATTAGTGCTTTATTTTACTCAAAAGGTTTCAGAGTGATAATACTTTCATGTACATGTAACTTTTTTGAAAGAGTAGACCAAACAATCCAGGAGAAAAATGGGAAGAATTTCATTTCACATTTACTTTTCATAGCATGCAAACTTTTACAAAGATTGTGATAATGATTTCTTTAGAAAATGTCTGATATTTGTCTCATATCATAATTTGGAGATTGCTGTATTAAAAGTGCCTCTAGATCAAAGTCTGGAAAAAACATGCCTCCAAACATTTCATCTTGGTATTCCCATTCAGTCAGCATCTCCATTTATAGTATTCATTATCATATAATACAAGTATCAAAATCTTTTTTGATAAGTAATGTGCAGTTGAGTCTCTGCTTTCATAGAAATTTACAAATTATGATCAATTCTTTTTAATTCAGGCTGTTATGACACAAGAAGAAATAGACATGAAGGTGGCCGATGAGAACGGCACTGAGAAGGAGAAGCTCAATCGTAACGGGTCAATTGTGAACGGATCTGATAGAAGGAAGTCATCTGGTACTAAAGCGAATGGAGGAGGTAACTTTTTTTTTTTTAAAGGCGCTGTCACACCTTGGCGTTTTAGACAGCGTATGCCCGACGTATCAAAATTTCTCTAAAACGTCGGCATACGCTGAACTTTGTTGGTTTTTTTTTCAACTCTGGGCGTATACTTAGCGTATTCATAACGAGTTGGACGTACACATAACGTATTAGTAACTTATATCGAACGCTTCGTTAACTTGTAAGTAACGTATTCCAACGAATGCTTAGCGTATTGCTGGCGTACACAACTTATGCCCTACGATAGCCTAACTTAAGGCGCTGTCACACCTTGGCGTTTTAGACAGCGTATGCCCGACGTATAAGGAATTTGGCGAATACGCTGGCGTACGTCGAATACGTTACGGGTAAGTTTTGCATACGTTAAGAGTACGCTAAAACACGCTGGTATACGTCGTCATACGGCGAGGTCGTCGAAAAATTTTGTGCAAGCACAAAATTTTTCGACGTATGCCAGCGTATGGCTCATACGTCCCGCATACGCGGGCCATAAGTTGTAGGCAAGTTACGCGATCGTTGATACACGTTGACACACGTTACTCGTAAGTTACTCATAAGTCGATGTACGTCGAGATAATATCCAGCGTACCCTAAGACTTACTTCTAACCTATGAGTAACGTGCTTTGAACGTTTGTGTAACTTAACTCCAACGTATATTGACGTATGAAGACGTGCTCCGGATGACCACAAAACTTACTGAACGTGTTTATAACTTACAGGTACCGTATAATGGCGTATTGACAACGTTTATAGGAATTGGTATACAAAGGTGGGGTTTACAGGAGTTTTCTTCGGCATGGCGGTGGTGTTGATACGGTGATGTATCGTGCGGTTATGATTTGAATAGTCGAGGGCAGCCTTTTTATAGGCTATGACACGTGTTCGTCAGCGATACGCTGCCTCGCGCTATGCGTAAGTTAGGCTATCGTGGGGCATAAGTTGTGTACGCCAGCAATACGCTAAGCATTCGTTGGAATACGTTACTTATAAGTTAACGAAGCGTTCGATATAAGTTACTAATACGTTATGTATACGTCCAACTCGTTATGAATACGCTAAGTATACGCCCAGAGTTAAAAAAAATCAAAGTTCAGCGTATGCTGACGTTTTAGAGAAATTTTGATACGTCGGGCATACGCTGTCTAAAACGCCAAGGTGTGACACCACCTTTACGCATAGCGCGCGGCAGCTGACGAACACGTGTCGTAGCCTTAAAAAATGCTGCCGCTCGACTAACGCGTGTCAACGTGTATCAACGATCGCGTAACTTGCCTACAACTTATGACCCGCGTATGCGGGACGTATGAGCCATACGCTGGCATACGTCGAAAAATTTTGTGCTTGCACAAAACTTTTCGACGACCTCGCCGTATGACGACGCATACCAGCGTGTTTTAGCGTACTCTCAACGTATGCAAAACTTACCCGTAACGTATTCGACGTACGCCAGCGTATTCGCCAAATTCCTCATACGTCGGGCATACGCTGTCTAAAACGCCAAGGTGTGACAGCGCCTTAATGAACTGATTTAATACTGAATTAAGCTGTGAAACAATTGTGATAAAAATGTAGGCTAAGTGATACAAATGTAGGCTGACTACCTGATCATGGCAACACAAAACAGCAGTTGCCAAATACCAGGTGAAAATTAAATTGATACTTTTGTCATAAAATAGTTTACTGAATTTAACACCCACTTTGACACCTTCTAAACTCTAAAGTTATTCCTTGAAACGCAGCACGTGTAACAGCTGCTCTGCTAAAGCCAGGGTAATTATGCTGCATATACTGTAGAGCGCTTAGAGACTTCCGATAAAGTAAGTATTAAGCGCTATATAAGCAAGTATAATAATTATTATTATTATTAAATTTAAACTTTATTTCATTTCCATTCAAAGCATATTACAAAGTAATATAAAGCAATACAAATCAAGCACAATTTTATAGAAGGGCATTCTTACTTCGTAAAACAGAAAAAAAAACAGTATAGCATAGAGCATAAATGGAAATGAAAAAAATAATGAAGGTGTCAAAGAAAATCTTTGATTATCTTCCAACTAATTCATGTAGATGTTGTTTAAAGGTTTGCATGGTGGCATGTACAATTGCTGATGTGGTTTACGGTACACCATGTGGAGTGTTATAGAAGCAGTGGATAGAAGAAGAGAGGAAGTGGATAGGCGAGAAAGTGGAGATTTGAGAATAGAGTATTCTTTCTTGAGAATAGTCCTGAAAAGGACTGTAAACCAGAAGGAATGTTGAGTGAGAACAGCTTGAGTAGTAGAGCTGATGAGGAGATGCTGGCTTGCGTCGGCGAGTAGAGATGATGAGTAGTAGAGAGACTCGACGTTTCGGACAGGTTGACTACAAGGAGCAGCCATGGGGTCACCTCTCTCACCAATCATCGCTAACATCTTCATGGAACACTTTGAGCACCAAGCACTCAAGACTGCGGACAAACCTCCTTCACTCTGGCTCCGCTACGTCGACGACACCTTTGTCATCTGGCCGCACAGCACACCCGACCTTCACCAGTTTCTCAACCACCTCAACAACCAGCACCCCAGCATCAAGTTCACCATGGAGACCCAACGCGACAACTCAATTCCATTTCTAGACGTTCTCATCACTAAGACACCGTCTGGATTCCCATCTCACCAGGTGTACCGGAAACCTACCCACACAGACCGCTACCTCAACTTCCGCTCACACCACCACCCGTCCATCCACCAATCAGTCGCCAACACTCTCATCAGACGAGCCAACCAACTCAGCGACAAGGCACACTTACATCAAGAACTCAAGCACGTGACCAATGCACTCACCTCCATCAACCACTACCCCAGAAGAAGGATCAAGACTCAACCACCCAACCATCAACCCAGCACCGACAGCACCGAAAACCCATCCGAAACCAAGCCCGTCGCCACCATAGTACTACCCTACATCGGCAAGACCTCACACCGACTACAACGCATCCTTCACTCTGCCAACATCCTCGTCAGACACCAATCCTCTCGAAAACTACACTCCATCCTTCACTCTCATAAGGACAAGCACCCATCCAACAAACAACCAGGCGTCTACAAGATCCCCTGCGACTGCGGTAAAGTCTACATTGGGGAAACCGGCCGAGACTTCGACACCAGACTCAAGGAACACAAGACCCACCACCGACGCAGCGACTGGGACCGATCCGCCATCGTCAAGCACGCACAACAAGAGAATCACCGCATAGAATGGGAAAGGAGCCACCTAATCACCAACATCCGGCACTGGAATACCAGAAGGGTCAGGGAAGCCATTGAGATACATCAACACAACACTGTGCCTCAAGACCAGGCCCCCGAAGCTACCGCCATTTTGTTTAATCCATTAGAAGCGAAAATAAGCCCCCATTAATATTAATTTCGTACGATGCTCCCTCGTCAACTGTGGTTTTGTACGTGTATTAGACAATACGCACACCAGCGCAATGACAAAGGTCAACTTGGCACATTTATTAATGTATTCATTTTGTTACGCGCTCGTGACGCGAAGGATTCAGCGAATCAAGCAAGCGCAAATCTGAGACGATACGTTGCGCTTTATAAAGTATCGATATCACAAGCGATATCACTTAAAAACAAAACAATGTTTGTATTGCGTCTTATAGGCCTATGCTAATTCTAAAAGGGAAGATGAAAAGAGTAGATCAAGTCGCGATTAGGTAAAAAGGTGGAGGTGGGGTGGGGGCAAATCATGGTTATTACAATGATGGTATTCATTTTCACTGGTTGAGTATGAATACTGAAAAAAATAACTTTCACCACTAAAAGAGTCATTTCTTGTTACAAATTTAATTTGGAGAAGTAAAAAAAAATCTTCATGATCCCCGTGCCTGCTTTCTTCTGGCGTCCGTTTCATAATGAATTACACTGAGCTATTTAAACATCGCTATTATTGTGATAACCGTGGGAACCTTGATTATGATTGGTATTCGTAGTTACCATACTTGTAACTCATGATGAAACGGGCCCCAGTTTATCATGCTCAATATGTTTCCTGTCCCCTTTATTCTCCAGCATTTCTTACTGTTTTTTTTTCCATTTAATCATTTTCCCACTCATGTTCTTTTGTGCCGCCCTTCTCCTACATATGAAGAGCTCACTTTTAAAAGGGGTTAGGTCAATTTTTAATCAAATTTAATTTTTATGTCTTAATTGATTTTTAGTAGCTCTATAAGATGATACCATAGAAAAGTTGAAATTCCCATTAAAAAAGTGAACTAAAAAAAGAAAATTCACTTTTTCAAAAGGGGTTAGGTCCATTCATAATTTTTCTGGAAAATAATATCTTAAAAAATATGAAGATACTAGTAAGTAGATTTCTTTTATACCCAATTTTGAATTTCTAATGGTAGGGTATCATGAAAATTCATTTTCGCATAAGAATATTGCAATATGGGAGAATAAAAAAAAGAGATTTTCTTGGAGTGGCCCTAGCCCCTTTTGCAACTTAACTTTTCATATATTTCTTTCTTATTTTCCCACTTGTTATCTGTCTCCTGGTTTCCAAAAATCTCGTCTTATTTCTCTTCCACCCCTTTTGTTCCTACTTCCAACACCACCTCTCTCACCACCCCCTCTAAATTATCTCTTCATAATTATGTGCCCCTCCATTTCTTTCTCATCTCTTTTCAACCCACTTCTCATCACTCTTTCCCTCTCTCGATCTCCGTCTCACTTTGAATTTTGCCAATTCCAAATCCCTTTCATTTTAGCTCGGTACAAATACTATATGAACACAAATGAAAGACATGAAGGAATTTTCTGGTTAGTGGTGAATTTTATTAATTATCCAGAAAAAAAATCACATTATCAGAGGATTAAGCTTTACCTTTTTCTTAAGCGTATGTTAATAGTTTGAACCAAAATAAATACGTTTTTGTATGCTGGGGGGGGGCACAATTCCCCCTACTTTTTGAAGCACTGAAAAGTGCCTTTTTATGCAAGAAAATGCCCCCTCACGAACGTGTACTGTGTCCCTTTCACCTGATGAGAACCCGTTTTAGGTAATACCAATTAGTGCTCTTCCTTATATGCAATTTTTCACCCAAAAATGCCCCCCACGTGATCTGTGCCCTTCCATCTGAGGGCCCGTTTCACATGTTACAAAGTGCCCCCTCGCCTTCTTGAAAGTGCCCTTTCTTGAATCACTGCCCCTTTTTACCCAAGAAGAGCGCTTCTAAAGAATTTGTTCTGTGCCCCTTTCACTTGAGAAGGATCTGTTTTATGGTCACCATGACGAGTGCCCTTTGAAACAAGAAAACAATATTTTCATTTCTATAATATACTTCTGAAGGAAATCCTGTGTGCATTAAGTTTAATAATTCATGTGAGTGGGGTATATAAGCAGGTTCGTACAGATGGAGGGGGGGGGCTTGAAGGACTCTTGCCCATAGGCGGTGGAAGCGGTGGGATAGGGGGACCTGTCCCCCCTAAATTTGAGGTGGGGGACAGTCCCCCCTCCTAAATTTTTTGAGAATCTTTTTTTTTTTGCTCGTCAATTTTTTTCCTGCGTCCCCCCTAAATTCAGGTAGACCCCCCCTTAAAATTGTTGTGCCCCCCCTAAAATTGTGGTTGACAACCTTTTTTTTGCTGGAAATTTTTGTGGTCCCTTCTAAGATTTAGGTGGATAAATTCAGGTGGACCCCCCTAAATTTTTTGCCTTCCGCCGCCAATGCTCTTGCCCCCCCCAAAAAAAAAATCACGACCAAGGGGAAAAAAGAAAAAGGAAAGCAAAGGGTGAAATATATCATTTTGAATTTTTTGTCGAAATCTATCACAAAATTGGATATTTGTTTTTAAAATGTCAAAATTTTGCTTGCTCGCAACTTTTTAAAAATTTCACATAAAACAGCATTTTCCCTGTGCCCCCCCCCCCACTTTCAAGCAACTTCAATCCGCTGCTCCTATTTGTATGTTTATAGCTTCTCTTTTTGCAACCAATTTTAATGAAAATCAATAAGAAATTTCATACGTCATGAATTTGGGTTGTGATAATATTTTTTTTTTTAAATTGGACTTTGAAAAAAAAAAACTTTTCCATCTTCATCACGTGGTTCCTAAGTCTTCAATGTTGAATAGTTGGATTTCTTGAATGAAAACATCTGTTACACCAGTCCTGCAGATTGAAAAAAATAGAGAAAGAAAATCAATTGTCATGATTTATAAAACAAATGTTTTAAGCAAAGTGAGACTATGCATAGGTATATATGTTTCAACACATACCATAGGAAATCTTTCTTCTAATTATAAACTAGTTGTACTTCTATAAAGCATATCACTTAAGCATGTTCTCTGCAGTTTACATACCACTCTCCATTCTAACTACATGTACTCTTCGAAAAAATGACAGAGATTTCTTGTAAATATGAATATATAAATTAACATATGTAAATTATATGAATAGTCAGAATTAAAGTTGATGTTTTGTTGCACAGAATATTTTGATCTGTAATTAAAAACGACACTAACTATAATCTAGAAACAAAATTGAAATGGGTTTTTCAAAGGCAGGTCTATTTGTTGCCAAAAAATGTGAACAACCTCCATTATCAAAAATAATCACTAACTAACTCACTCACTCATATAACTGCTGTAGTTTGTATTTCTCTGTGGTCCAGGCATTGTTCTATTAGGCCTACTTCACCAATTATTTATCATCATCAATCACCTCCATGGAAATTGTCAAATTGCATCATCCTATTAGACAAAATGTAAAACCAAAAAAAATCGTAAATCTACAAATATGAAATATGAATATCACACTAAAGAATGAATAAAATGAATTTTATAAAATATAACTCATGAAAAATAAATATTGCTTTGTTTATAAACAAATAGGAAATAAAAAGGCAATTTAATTACTAGTAGATCAAGGACATGTCCTAATTTTATAAATTTGCCCAAAGTACATAACTTTTGACATTGGTTCTATTTTAGACTCGAGAGCCTGTATAGTTAAGACAAGGCTCCACATTAACTTTTTTTGGTGGTGGCCCATTCGGGCCACCAAAACCTTCAAATAATTTTTTTTGGTGGCCCATTAGTAAAGTTTGGTGGCCCGAAAAATATAAAGAAAAACATTAATTAAAAATGAATAAAACAAACTGAAATATTCTGCAGTCACTACCACGTACCACTATTCTTTGTACATCTTGTATGTAAATCGTGCTTGCTGTTATTTTACTTTGCTCATTTTGTGGTAATATATAAATTGTTCTATCATTGTGAATATGAAATGATTGAAAGAGAATAAAAGAATTGTATTGTTCCCAGGTTGTGTGGACTTCTAATCTCCGTATAGACACACACTCATAATGGTAAAGTAAATAAATAGTGCATATAGCAAACTCAGATTGATTTACGAAACAATGATTTTTCCTTTCTTTTTAATCGTAAAATCTAGATTATGCAGGCCCCAAATCCAGTTTATTTTCTCTTTTCCAGCATATTATAGCAGGAGAAAATCACAGAAAGTATGCTGCAGAATGAGAACAATGTATAAAAGGGAGATAAACAAAAATAATTTTTAGAATAGTATATTGAAAAAAAAATTGTAAAAATGAATAAGTGAAATAAGACAAATAAAAAAATGAAGTAAGAAAAAACAAAGAACAGGAAAAAAAATGAATAAGACAAAATTATCAGAAAAAATGGGGAAAATTATTATTATTATTCAGTAGAAACATGTTCTTTAATCAGGCATATTCAATGGGAAGGGGTATAAATGGTTTAATCACTGTAAAAAAAATTACAGAAAAAAAATAAGAAAACGGCAAGTTATCGATCTGGAAAAAACAGTGAGAAAATTCCTTCCCTATATTTGACAAAATGATGGAAAAAATTCACATTTCATATCAATAAAATGCCTTCCCAAAGTATTTACTTCCTTAAGAGTGGTTTAAGAAATCATTTATAAACAAGAAATAAAGAAGCTGTCTATTCAAGACAGCTTCGAAAATTTACCAAATATCAACATACATACAAATGCACATGTGGGACTGTGATGCACTCACCTATGTGTTTTATGTGTATTAATGCATTTGGAAATCGGTCTTTTTGAGTCAAGAGAGAGGTCATAATTCCTCCTTTTAATGCTTGCAGATTATCAGGTTTCAGTAATACGGACTGTAGAAGGGCATTTCATTGGTGTAAAATGTGACTTTGACGTAGATTTTCAAAGTTCTGGGGAAGATTTCTTAGCAGTAACATCTCGCATCGCAGCTCCCTGAGTCTGAATAGTCTGCTAGCGCACAGCCAGCTGCAGTGATTTCACGCATGCAAAGCTCAGCAAGACAGCCGGCACGGCCGGCTGAATAATAGTTACTGTATGCTAGCGGTAGGCCTACATACTGTCATGACTGTGCAATCTTTGTGTGTGTGTATTTGTGTGTAGATTAACAAAAAAGGCGCATGACGAATTGACTTGCAATTTGAACTGTAGAAAGTTGATAAATGCATGCAAAATAGGGAGAAAAATTGCGCTACTTTGAAAATTATTGGTTGCCCGATTCGGGCCACCAAAACTTAACATTTTTTCAATAATGGTTGCCCGAAATGAATTTTTGGTGGCCCTGGGCCACCGGGCCACTGCTAATGTCGAGCCTTGGTTAAGAAGTGTATGTTCCGTACAGATCCTACCTCTTTGTGGCTCAGGTTATTTTTATTTAATGTAAACATGGTTAACATTCAATGCATGTAATGTATCTGTAATTTTGAATGGGTTAGTTTAACTTTTATACCTGGATGAGAATCTGCAAAATGATGCATGCACTTATGATCATCATCTTGGACCATATAGGTAGACCTCTATACTGTTTTTCTTGTCCTTCAAACTCAGCCTGTTTTTCTTTTTCTTCAAACTCGACCTGTTTTTCTTTTTCTTCAAACTCAACCTGTTTGTGAAAGAAAAGAGAGTACAATAATAAGAAGTGATATTTTTCATGGCCGTATGTATAGGGGAGGGATTTGAGTAAGAGATGAAATGTGAAAACCTTCATTAAAAAAAGAATTGCATGACATCCTTCAATTTTATTTTAGAAAATGCACAAAACGGCCATAGGTAATATTGGTTACTTCTGGCCCTCACTTTCTGAATTTTAGGTTTCTCTAATTTTTTTCAAATGTCTGCCCTCCCCCCAAAAGAAACATCTGCATCTTTTTATTTCCGAATCTTATTTCATTTGACTTTAACATAATTTCATCTCATGCACTAGGTCTAGATCTATTTGTAAGAAAGTATAGATCTAGTCCAAGACTCAGAGCTGTGCAACAGCATTCGCGTATCTAAATTACTCGTAGGTCTAGATCTAGATAGTAACGATGGACTCTCGATCTATTTAGACCTAGAAAGTAAAGCTTTGGTTCTAAACTGAGATCTAGGCCTATATGGATTTGATGTCTTTTATTCCTGGCTAAAAGTTTAAACTTCATTGCCATTATTGACCAAGATTAGATCTAGTCCTTGGTCCACTGACACTGACAGGCATACTCGTACATGTAAATGGAGTCGTTTAGGCCCAGACCTAGATCTAGGCCTAAATTACAGACCTAGATCATAAGCCCTGGGCCTGGGGTAAGTGTCGCGGGTGGGGAAAGTATAATTTAGATGACTCGATTTGAATTAGGTTGGCCTAGAATTAGAAAGCATCGATGAATAAAAGTGAAGTACCGTAGGCCTAGATCTAAGTCTAATAATAAGAAGCAACACACTAGGCCTAGATCCTCTGTTAACCAAGTTAGAAATTAGTTCTAACGTTAGGCCTATCTAGATCTAGGTCCTAGATCTAGCCTATTGATAATAAGACAAACATGCATGCAGAGCAGCATATTATTTCGTATACAGGAATAACCGTCGTTTCTGGGGATTTATTCAACAATTTCTGACATTTTTTTTACTATTCGTGAGTGAGCCAACACAGTTCAGCGGAACAACCAAAATAGAGAGACTGAAGCTTTTGGTCTAGGAGTCTAACTATAGACCCTATTCATAAATAACAATACGCCTAAGTTAAAATGGGTGGGGGCTAAATGAAGAAGCCTGAAGTTATGCAAAATAAATTTGATATCTGAAACTGAAAGTGAGGATTGACACAATGACAGGCAATATATCTTCATCCACACTCCACTTCACAGTTTATTCCTGACTGGGTTTCGATCTACTGAAGATAGATGCAGATCTCCCTCTAGATCTAACGTTACAGTGTACAAAAAGAAGCTTCATTCCCCGCTTCATTCTTCTTGCTTTAATCAATCGTGGGTTGGTCCTTGTTAATTGGAGGTGAACCAAACCGGCCCGAAATTCTCTCGATGCCCAATCGGCTAGGAGCCCGTACAAAATACATGTGGTTAACACAGCGGCATAACCGCAACACTGCAAGCAACATACAGGCTGCACTGGGCGACGATGACAATCTAACTTCAATTTCAAAGACCAAATTCTGCTTTCCTTTAACAGAAGAATGATAGTAAACTCTCTAATTTGGTAGAGAAATAACCTAAGATCACAAAATACAGTGTGAAATTTGTAAATAGTCCACTGAATTCATGTGGTTATATCAATTTATACGTACTCACCGGAGTGTTCGTAGGTCCATTTTTGTGTGGAAAGAAAAGTTTCAGAATGAATAAATTAGATGACGTAATGAGGTCAAATGAATAATTACTTCTGTAACACGATACCACTAGTATCGATGACAAAGAATCGGGGAAATCGCGTATTAATGACGCTCTCAGCCAATGACAAGGCCGGAATAAGAATATATTTACGCTCATGAATGTCAATGGGGGCTTATTTTTGTCTTCAAATGATCGCGGTAGGCGGAGTCTAATCTCATTTGTTTTGTGCTGAACGCGCGCGCAGCTTTCGGTCTAGTAATATATTATAAGGTCTTTGCTCAAGACCCTGGCCTACACATCAACAGCATCTGGCACCCAATCCTACGTCACCATCAAACTTCTAACCAATCCACAAACAACCAGCCGTCCACCGTCACTCCACCGAGCCCTCCTACCCAACACAGCAGTCTGATTGCATCACCTACTCAACCAGGGACTCCGCCGACACACACACCACCGCCACCGACACCTCGCTACAACCTCCGCCGACGACCCAACACCTCATCCGTACACCAGGCCACCCACTCACTCCCGCCGAAGCTCACCCGACGAGTCCGCCGACCAACACGCACAGAACGCCACCATTGATGTACACACCGCCGACACACACACACGCCGCCGTCTACTCACCACGTCCGCATACGACGCCCACTCGTTTCCCGCCAAAACCGCCGACCCACACACAGAGCGCCACCTACGACGTCAACCCGCCGTGACCGCCGGCCTAGAGCTTTCCCCCACGTCCGCACGCACGCCATAAGTACCGCCGCACGCCGAGCGAACACTCACTCCTGAAGACGGACAGTCAACCTGTCCGAAACGTCGAGTCTCTCTACTACTCATCATCTCTACTCGCCGACGCAAGCCAGCATCTCCTCATCAGCTCTACTACTCAAGCTGTTCTCACTCAACATTCCTTCTGGTTTACAGTCCTTTTCAGGACTATTCTCAAGAAAGAATACTCTATTCTCAAATCTCCACTTTCTCGCCTATCCACTTCCTCTCTTCTTCTATCCACTGCTTCTATAACACTCCACATGGTGTACCGTAAACCACATCAGCAATTAATTCATGTAGCTAGGTAAATACACAACCAAATTTATAAAGTATGGATATGTGTAAAGCACAACATTCATTACATTTCAGCTCTCAATTGCTTATAAATGAGACCTGTAAATTGATTTTAATGATGATAAAGATAAATTGATATGTAGGGGCAGGTTTCTTCTTTGGGTAACAATATTGCATGTCTAGGGTTACTTTACCGGTAATCGTTTTTATGAGAGGGTACGTTTGTAGTTTGTTTGATAAAGAGGTAGGATCAATAAAAGAGAGATATCTTGTTGACTTCATTTCAGTCCCAATTGTAATTCATTTATACCTTTTGAATTTTTCTACATCAAGTTTATAAAGAAATTTTCCTTTTAAAGAGGGATTATCTGGTAGGGGTGTTCACAGTGTAGCTAAATTGGAGTTACATGTACATACTATGCTGACATTGAAACTTCAATAGAGAAAAAACTTACATGTGAGAATGTTGTTTGACATTACAAATGGAGGACGATGTGTGGCCATTTCCTGGTACCAACAGACTTGCAGTTAATTTCAAATTGGTCTAATGCCAATTTGTCTAATTACCCGCTCGTCTACTATCATTTGGGGGCCAAATTTTGGTCTATCATCAATTTGTGCCCTATCCACATAGTCTAATTGCCATTTCGTCCACTCATTATTTTGTTTAATAACCAGTTGGTCCAATAGCCATTTAGTCCATAAATCATTTGGTCTAATTGGAAATGTGTTAATTGGACGAAATAAATGAAAAGAAAATGGGCATTAGACCAACTGGTTATTAGACAAAATGGTTTTAGACGAACTGATAAGACAAAGTGATGATTGGACCAAAGGGTTATGGAACCGTTTGGTAGTTGGAAGAAATTATGATGGACGAAATGGCATTAGACGAAATGAAGGTAGACCATGTGGTTAGTGGACGAATTGGCAATTTATCAATATTGCTTTAACAGCCATCTGAGGATCGTTTCATCATTATTTTTGTCCGACAAGTCATCAGATCTGACAACTTTCCTTGCTTTTGATTGGCTGTGGAGCACTATTATGTTGGTAACTTTTGGATAAAACAGGACTTGTCAGATAAAAAGTCCTTTCATGAAATTCTCCCCTGTGCAGAAGGACCTCTTGTCTATAAAGATCATAAGGGTTTGGTTGCTTTGAATGACATTCCTGTTGAGGCATGTATCTACAGAACCTGTTCAGAAAGACCACCTGTTCATCAGACTACTTTTCTAAAGGCTCCCTTGGGCATTCTTTATAAACAGGTTTGATTGACTTACAACTGGTAATAATCAATTAATACCCAAAGTATGGAATTTCATGCCTAATCCTAATATCCGGAATCTATTGCATAATTTGATTCTCCATATTAGTTCAAGCTGGTTCACTCTCGCCCAGGAAGCTGAATGATTTCCTGTTGAACAATACCAGAATCAAACCAGAGATCACATTGTTGTTACATCCTGTTCCATCTATGTGCAATGGCAGTGATTCTTGGCAGATGGATTGTGTCATGTTGTCCTTTGTTTGTAACATATGTGAAGACCGTCGTCACATCCTTTTTATGAATTCACATCTTAAAGTGCCAAACAGAAGGCTTAATCAACAAAATGCTACCAAAATTATTTTATGTACCTACATGTAGGAAATCTAATGAGATCTGGTGCAGTGCTATAATGCTTCAAATATGCCTGAGTTAAGCTTTATGGTTTACAGAATCTATAGGTGTTAGTGATAACTAGGGTGCCAAAATCTCAAAAAGATATCCAAATTGAGTTATTACCTTCTGTTTGTCAAAGCCCTGTCATATCCTTAAAGGGTATAGGGATGGCTTCCTGAATGGCTTTCTTTACTGCTGTGGTGTGTTTGATTATTTCCTGTTTTGGAAGTTGAAGGCAGATTTCTGCATGCTATGAAACCATGTCCTCTTTATACACCGATTTCAGACATATTGATTACTCTTCAGATGCCATGTTGTAGGGGTTCAAGGTGTCATTCTATTTTAATATCTTGGAACTAGTTCTTTGCATTTTTTTTCTGTATTCACCTACCAGGACTAGAAACCTAATTTATTGACAATTCCCCCCAAGGTGCCTGAAAGTTATTGTGTCATTCAAAGCGTAATTACAGAACCTTGTGAATTAAAAATACTCTTTATTTTTGTGGATGCTAATTATTGATATTTTACCATGCGACTCTTAGGGTCGATTTCAGTTATTTGTTAAGGATTTTATCCCCTTTTTGAGCTAGATGTATGACAATTTTCACTTTGTAAATTTCATGTAATTCTCTTTAAGCAATACATAAACAAAGGGCCCCATATCACAAAGCTATAACATCAACTGATGGTTCAGGCAAATTGATTTATTACACATAATGATCAGTTCAGTGAGTCTAAAAGATTAGCTCTGTGACCAACTGCAAAGCTTTGTGATATATAAACCTGGTAGTGGTTATTGATGAATTGGGATTAAAGGGGATGTTGAGTTGGGTTTAATGAAAGCAGAAATATGGGGAAAATCTGTTAGTGAACGTTTGGCAAAGAACAACAGACTTATGTTTTTTTCATTTTAAGTCTCCTGTGTGAGCCTGGTTCACACTATGCAACACATTGTGATCCGAATTTCAAATAAATTGTGATAACATTTGATATGGACAATCCAACTAATAAAAAATTGTATGGATCAGCGTTCATAATAGTGGTAGGACTACTGAAATCAAAGTTCGAGCCTCCCTGAATAAATAAAAACAAATTCAATTCCAAATCGTAATGATGTCCTCATTGAATGTGACGTAGAGTTGATTTGCACTGCACTCCGACAACAGGGCTTGCCGCGAAGTAAAAATGTGGTTTCAGTATTCCTAACATGCGAAACTTCATATAAAATCATTATACTTCTCAGAACTTCTATATTTAAAGCAAAATATGATTTCTTGAAAAATTGTGTTGCATAGTGTGAGGCGGGCTTAATGGGCTTTCACATTTTTATCACAATATTTAGGAGATATTACAAAATGGTTCCCTACAAATGATTGCTTTTCAAAAATCCTCACATTCCTATGATAAATAGTATTGTCCATTTTCTTGTAACTCTTTTTTTTATTTATCCCTGATTCATTTTAGGTTCAACGAGAAGAAAGTCTCGGGTGATTCAGGCCGAAGCTGAGGCATGTAAAAAACAGTACTTCCCAACGATACGCTCTTGTATCCTTTCACCTCTCTTCTGGCTCCTGGTCGCATGGATCTCCATCCTCCAGCTTCGTCTGATCTTCATGATCGGAACCCTGAATCCCTGGCTCAGCAGATTGAGTAACAACGATGAACAAGTTGGTAAGTGAATAGGGTGTGTGCTTTTTAACCCCATTCACTGACTCAGCTGTAGATGGAATAGCAGCAATGAACAAGTATGTAAGTGACAAGGGTATTGATCCAGTGTCCTTGAGAAGTACCCAACCACTTGCTCAGTGGAAGATTGAGTAATATTGATGAACAAGTTGGTGAGTGACTAGGGTATTTATTGAACTAGTGTCCCTTATAAGCACCCAGCTACTAAATCAGCTTCAGATGGAGTAGCAACAATGAACAAGCTGGTAAGTGTCCAGGGTATTGATCCAGTGTCCTTTTATAAGTACCCCAACTTCCAGCTCTCAGCTGTAGATTAAGTAACAGCAATGAGCTACATGTATTGTCCTTGATAAAAACCCCAACCACCCGCCAGCTCAGTGTGAAAGGGGTCCAAATAACCCGCCTCTTTTAGGGTTGGCTCTTTTAGGGTTGGCACTTTTAATAGTAACCTTGTGTTGAACTCAAAATCAAAATTAGTGATTCAAAATGCTGATTCAATCATGTTTGCAACATTTTAGGGATCATATTAGAACATTCTTTTTCCCCTGAATGAATAGAATGAACTCAAGTCTATTTTACATCTTGTTTTATTACCACATTAATTGAATGATCTCAATTTTGCTGTTTGCTTTATTGAACGAATACTGAGTAGACTAAAATGAATGTTATATTTCTTCTTGTTTGACAGTGAGCAAGTACACCAATGTCTTCTCCTTCATCCAGTTTTGTGGATTTTTGGTTGCTCCTCTTGGAGGGCTTCTTCTTGATCGCAATAAGATGACGACTGGCTGGTTCGCCAATAAGCATCGTGAGTACTCTGCAAATTGGCAACACTGATATTTTTTTCTTTCATCGCTGCCATTTTACCAACAAAAATTTATGTATAAGAAATAATTAGAGACTGCGTAGGAATGACTCTTGAAGTTTTGAATTTGCCAGTTTGCATGGAAAAATCAGAAATTTGATACAATTTTCTGTTTTGTTGCCAACTTATCTGTTTTTGTCTCAACCTGCATAGCAGAGTGAGACTATAGGCTTTTCCGCTTTTCCAACGGCGACGACGGCGTCAACACCAAATCTTAACCTAAGGTTAAGTTTTTGAAATGACAGCATAACTTAAAAAGTATATGGACCTAGTTCATGAAACTTGGAAATAAGGTTAATCAAGTATCACTGAACATCCTTCGGAGTTTCACGTCACATGACCAAGGTCAAAGGTCATTTAGGGTCAATGAACTTTGGCCAAATTGGGGGTATCTGTTGAATTACGATCATAACTTTGAAAGTTTATGGATCTGATTCATGAAACTTAAACATAATAGTAAGTATAACTGAACATCCTGTGCAAGTTTCAGGTCACATGATCAAGGTCAAAGGTCGTTTAGGGTCAATGAACTTTGGCCAAATTGGGGGTATTTGTTGAATTACCATCATATCTTTGAAAGTTTGTTTGTCTAGTTCATAAAACTTGAAAAAAGAGTAATCAAGTATCACTGAACATCCTGTGCGCATTTTAGGTCACATGACCAAGGTCAAAGGTCAATGAACTTTGTCCATAATGGGGGTATCTGTTGAATTATAATCATAACTTTGAAAGTTTATGGATCTGAATCTTGAAACTTGGACATAAGAGTAATCATGTATCACTGAACGTTCTGTGCGAGTTTCAGGTCACATGATCAAGGTCAAAGGTCATGTAAGGTCAATGAACTTTGGCCTCATTCGGGGTATTTGTTGAATTACCATCATACATGTATCTCCGTAAGTGTATTGGTGTAGTTCATAAAAAATGGACATAAGAGTAACCAAGTATCACTGAACATCTTGTGCGAGTTATAGTAGTTTTTAAAGTCAGCACTGCTGCTATATTGAATCGCGTGATGCAGGTGAGACGGGGCAATCCACTTGTTATGATTACTTCCATATAATGTCTTGTTAGCATTAAATCAATTATACTGATTGAACAAATATAGAGAAAGAATGTATAGAAATTTTCAATCTTTACAGTTTTGTAATGATTCTCATTGGACCAAACCGCAAATTTTGTCACTTTTTTCTTGTTACTACAAGTCTCTGCCTGACATTGTTTACATTCAATTTAGATTTTATGTTAGTTTTAGTTGATCGTTATTTTAGAAGTTAGTAACAATTTCAAAGGTTAAAATCAGCTTGAGGATTGAAAATATATTTTGCAGAGCCAACAAGTACGATTTTCCCCTTAGAAATAGGATATTGACATTTGTAAAGAATTATGATTTTTGTTATTTTTTTATAATTTTAAAGAAAAATAAGATTTTAGTCCCAAAAATATGTGAATGATAGTATTTTTCTCACAGTTAAGGTTGGCAGGTCTGATTTATGCCAAATCGTTTTGGTTTTGAGCTTGCAGTGACATAAAAGATGGGATATTCAAAACTTGTAAAGAATGATGATTTTTTTTGGTGTTTTTTTTAAATTATTTTAAAGAAAAATAGGACTTAGGCTAAAAAATATGTAAATTATAGTGTTTTTCTCACAGTTAAGGTTGGCAGCTCTAATTTTGGCCAAATCATTTTGGGTTTTGAGCTGGCAGTGACATAAAATTCTTTTTTTTTTCTTCATCCCTGTGTAGTCGACAAAAGAAGTCCATATGCAGACCTGAAAGATACCTGCTTCCCACTGGCCTTGACGACCATCCTGTTCACAATCTTCTCCATCTGTATTGTGATTCCTAAGCTTGAGTTACAGTATCTGACGTTCATCATCCAGGTCGTCATCAGGTCGTTCCTCTACGGCTTGTCCTGTGCTGCTATTCCAATCATGTATGCACTGATCTTCATTTTAATTCATCCACAGGATTGTCATTTAAATATGAAATTTTTTTGTTTTCAAAGATATGAAATGTTTTAATAGTCCCAAAATAAATTGACATTGTTGCATAATTTTGGATGAAAAGTATTTGAAACAGTACTACAAAATACTGGAAATGGCCACCTTCCCCATGAAAAAACCCCCATGTTTGTCTAAATATTGACACTTATAATTTACCTTATGATAAAAAAATTTCTTTTAGAATGCCCTGTGTACTTTGCTAATTCCTGAGCAGTTAATAATTTAATGTCACATGATATTTAGACATATTGTCTCGGCCATCTGAACCGTTGTATCACACATACGACGGTGCAAGCCCATTTCAGAGAAAATCGACTTCAAAGTTTACTATAATTTTCACTTAGTATCCCAGCCTTTCAACATATTCATCACTAGAAAAATACATGGTTGGAAAGACCAAGACAATTGCTTGACATTGGTTTCCTTATTTTTACACAAAACTAAGGATCTGAGAAAATATCGCAAAAGAGAGCTACTTGCTTTTCATTTTGGTTTGAGTAGCTTAGATGTTTTATGTACAAAAACTCCATAGGGAAAAGCGATACGACGTTTTGACTGGCAACCGCGATTCCAATGCGGGCGATCAGTCAAATCGTTGTATTGCTTTTCACATGCAAAGTTAATGCATGTGCCCAGTGCTGATACGACGGTTTGCATTGAAATCGCAGTCAGTCAAAACATTCTATCGCTATGTTCCAGTACACGTTTCCAATGGGATTTGCGCATTATATCAAAAATTTGTATGGCATCGCCTTGAATTTTTAGTAATGAATAGAATAGGAAAATCCCAAAATGTTTTTTTTTTTTTTTTACCAAAATTGACTGATACGACAGTTCTGATGAACGCCGACGATGTGTATACTAACAATTGTCTGTCATAAGGGGAATTTTGTTGGAAGTCCTTGTGTGAATCGTCATTGAAGTTGTTTGGGTATGAATTATAAACTAGAATTATTTCAATAGTGAAACTATGCTGAGGCTGACCCTTCATACTTGGAAGTCAACATTTGTCTTCATTCCTATTGTATGAATTTGATGTCAATTCTGTCTCCCAACAGGTTTCCCCAAGAATACTTTGGTACCCTCTTTGGAGTGATGGGATCATTTGCTGGTATTTTTGGTCTTCTCCAATATCCAATCTTCAGTATCCTTCAAAATGTACTCAATAATGATCCTTTTATAGTGAGTATAAACTTGATTATTTGTGACCACCATTCTGAATTCCCTCAGAAAATTGCGAGGCTTGGTTCTCTGTATTATGTCAAAATAGTATTTTGGGCTTGGAAAAGCATGATTTAGAAAATTGAATTATTTGAAAGAAATTTTTCCACAAGCTATTGCCACATATGAAGTTATGAAAATTCCACTAGAAATGAGATACAAGCATTTTTTAGAGAAGTTTTGTTTGGGTGTTTTTATTATTTTTTTTTTTTGGGGGGTTGACTGCTGAGATTTAACCGATCACTGCGCTTTGTAAAAGGTAGCAGGGCCTAAAGCAGAGATCATAATATCCATTCCATTTGACACACATAGGGGCGAACTGTTATCATAATTTCATATGTGTTGTACAATAAATGTTTATTATTATGCACAGTATACACGCTTCATGCTTGGGCTATCATTAGAATTTGAATGTTTCTCCTTGGCTTTTTAATCTCATCCTGAATTATTTCACAATATGTAAACTTTTATTTCTTCATTAAGTTATTGTGATTGCCAGCCCCCTGTATTAGGCATGGATGAAAGTTTCATTTGAAAATAAAAGTATCCGCATCCGGGACAGGAGTGAACTCTTTCTGCCGATGAATTGAGAAGATGATAAACTGTATTGACAGGGCTATATGACAATCATCTGTTATATACTAGTTTTTTTTTTATTCTTTTAATCTACAGCTCAATATCTGCTTCATTGTATTCAACCTGCTAACAGCAAGCCTTCCGATCTACATCTGGTTCTTTGTGAGACGGAAAGAAAAACAGTATAAACTGGAGCAAGAAGAAGAGTTACACGAGGAGAAATACACCATCCTTCCTGCCACATCACCCTCTGATGCCTGAGGCTAAACCCTTAAAATCGTTATGTTCACACATATGTTTCTAAACCACACGTCATCATTACAATTTTCAATTTAATGATTTACTCGTTATTTCAGATGCTCCCAAAGCTGTCAATCATAAAGTTAAGTTGAAAATGTTAAAATACAAGATATCTTATGGTTTCCACTTTATTAGAGCTGCCAAGAAGTACTGATTTCAGTAATTAATACTGAAAATAAGAAAAATACTGATGATTTGTGGAAGCATTGTGGTGTAGCAGTTCTGAATCTCGCCTTGAAATCAGAGGGTTGTGTGTTCGAATCCCACGGCGGCCTAGCGTCCTTTGGCAAGGCGTCAATCCACACTTGACCCAGGTCAAGCCACTCTTGACCCAGGTGTTAAATGGGTACCCTGTGGGATGTGAACGTCAGTGTGATTAGATTGGCACGTGTGCACCGATTAACACTTGCCTGGCTGGGATACTCCCCAGGGTGTGGAGATTGTGCACTTTATGTGTGGAACAGTGATGGATCCTATGACCAGGGTAATAATAATTACAATGTAAAGCGCTTTAAAAAACAATACATTAAGCACTATATAAATGTAACTATTATTGTTATTATTATTGTTATTATTATTATTGTTTCATGCAAAATACTGATTTCTAAAGTATCAGTTTCCTGTGCTGTCCTTTGGTATTTCTTTAAAAATATATGAATTTCTCAACAAAATACTGGTTTTTAGCCTTAAAAAAGACCGAAAGATCCTCGTTCTGGTTGGCAGCCTTGCCTATTACTTTTCGTAGAGTCTGGTATGATTATCTTTGATCTGCTTCCCATGAAAGCTCCAGACAAACTGGATTTTAAGAACAGCTGTAAAACCATAGAAAACATGTCCTTCACACCTTACCCTTCTTTCCTCAACAAAAACATTATTTGATGCAAAAGAACTTGGATAATTGTAAATGATAATATGTCCCTACAATTTTCCACTGTTGAGGTATATTTTACTTTTCTTTTCAATCTCTAAAATTATGAAAGACTATTCTTTCATAGGTAAATCATTCATTGAAAAAGAAAACTATCAGCTGTCTGAATATTTGAGTTTCGGTATTGATTTTTTAAGAAGGGAATTTTTCAATATCAACATCTGAAACTTTGTAAGTTCTAAAGTGTATAATTCCTTTAGACCAGTCATATGTATATTCACATTTAAAGCAATGATATCTCTGTGAGATTATTATGATAAGATAATGTTTGTATTTTCTCACACATACAGTAGGAGTGATATACATATGAATCTCTCTTTTTTTCCAGAAAGAATGAATTCGTAGTTTCAATCATTCACATGTATGCCAAATGAAGTATGATTATATTGTCATGTAAATGTTATACATAGTGCATGATCAGGAGTTGAATATATTGTGGGTGTCATAGATTTAGATTTTTTTTTAAAGTGGATTTTATGTTACGGATGTTAGGGTACATGTTATTGTGCCTTTTATTTTTAGAGGTACCATTAAAGTGCAATCGAATATGGTGCCCACAAATTACTGTGAAAGAATATGGTTGCTACAACATAAACATTATCAATAATGATGTATCTGTTATTAGTGCTTAGAGAGTTTGAACTGTGACTAGCACTATATAATGCGTCCCAGAAAAAAAGGAAACCGGTATTCCCATGTCTTTTTTCTTAGGCGAATGAATTATGATATCTAATTCACATAATCATATAATTCAATTATTTCTCTTTTATTTTGATACCTGATATAAGACAAACACTTCAAGCATTAGAGAGCAAGACGATTGGATGATTGGTTCGTGATAGGACGACCGTGCTAATTCAACGATCGGCCCATTAGCATTTCTTTTGTATTCTTTGTTAGGTTTCTCTCACTGATCCCTGAAATGAGAGTGGATTCAGATTCATACGCGAGTTTCTGCGCAAATCATTTCTGATATGCCTTTATTTATTGTTTGTAATCTGCCGTGAACGATTTGTTAAGCTATTGGTCTCAAATTAGAGATGAGATTAATCTTTTATAATAAGTATCAACTTTATAGTAAAAACTTATTAATAATTGTGAAATCTATCTCTGAAAACAGGTTTTTCCTTTTATTTGTGGGGTGCACTGTGTAGAAAATGATATATATGCTGACTACAAGATGCAGAAAAGATCTTAGAGTGTAGTATATGTATGGCAATTGTGCTGTCTTTCGGTATTGCATATATTTTCACATGAAATATGAAACTACGAAGGATTTTTTTATGAAAGCACTTTTCAACTGTTTGGCGTATATGTTCAGTAACAGCAAGCATTCTGAGATTCAATATAACTCTCTAGAACAATCTAGAACTTTAGATTTAGATCACTGAGTTGATGTTCTGTGCTTTGTGAGTGAATATATTGAATAAGACTAGCTGGTGATATATGTATTGTTAATGCTGACAACGTTTTCTTAATGCTTCCAAAAATCAATAGTACTACCTCTTATGACAAAGCAGTATGACATGTTTTTTGTATGCTATTATTATTATTTATCCAGCATTTCAAAATACATGAATTATAGAACAATACAAATTACATAAACAATAGGATATATATGACATAATACAAAGAACCCGGGGCCCATTGCAGGAAGAGTTGCAATCAATCGCAACTCTGAAAATCATGTGCAACTTGATTTTCAACCAATCAACAGCATACATTTGGGACTTGCGATTGATTTTTTGACTCGCGTTCAACGCAACTCGTTCTGCAATGGACCCCAAAATTACCATGATCCACAGGTCTTCCTTCCCACACCCCTTTACCTCCATCTAGGTCAGTATAAGAATATAACAAGAAACATGAATTAAAACTATACAACTGAAACAAATGCAACATGGATCCATCAGCAATTATCATTTCAATCGATTCATTGCAATATGAATAATAAAATAAAAGAAACAAATATAAGAAGTTGAAAGTGTGTTCACAATATGATATCCTTGCCTTTCTAATGGTTAATTGAACTAAAACAAAATGGAATGACTTTAAACTGTGTTTTCATTGTGTTTTACTCAAAACCTATGTTTTAATATTTGACTCACGTCTGAAAGTTCTGTTTCAATTTTTATAATAAAAAATGCAGCAGTGGAGTCTATTTCTTCAAAAAATAGAGCTACAAATCATTCTGAAAATGGCAATGTATTGCTGGTCCAATATTTTCTCTATTTTTAAATCACTGAGTGTTGTGAGCACACCTGTCTCATTTGAACCCTGTATTATTGAATATCGATTGGACATTACTTTTAATCTTTTGAAAATTTAAAATGTGAAAATCGGTTGATTGTCTGATCTTGGGTTACGTGCCCTGTAAATGAGATTATCAAACGGGGAAGTGCCTTGCTATTGTGGTAAATAGCTTGAATAGTGTGTGTATTCCGAGCAATGTTGGCAATGTGTAATATTGCAGTACATTGTTTGTAAAAAAAAAAGTTATTCAATTTGTGTATTACCTTGCATAATTTGTAAATGCAACTGATGTGGCAAGATTTATTTTTGTAATTATTGTACGAGGTATATATTGATGTTTTTAAATATATTTTTTAACTACTCCATTCATAGCTTTCAATCTTGCAAGACAGAATTTATCAGAAAGAAATTTTCATTCATATCAGAATATGAAGTAAGAAAGTTCATCTACTATGTGACTTTGTACATTTTAATATTGATCCTGAAAGTGGTGTGTATTTCCTTATTTTTTTTAATGATGTGACATTGATTAATTTGAAATGAAAAGGTCTTATCTAATCATTGCATCTGGTTGTAGAACAAGTTGATTGCATTGAACACAATATACATGCTATCAATTGTATGTTCAGATACTGCAAACTTTTGTGAAATAATGAAATATTCACTTGAAGCTCTCGCCACACTAAATGCCCTGTCACATCTTTCCGCGCAAGCTACATGGGCGAGTTGTGTGCAGGAATTTACCAGCATGCAACAAGAATTCTGAGGGCAGACAAGGTCCTGTCCATGGAGGATTATTCTATTGTTACTGGGGGTGCTGAGCATTGTCACAGCACCTCCAGTAACAAAAGATAATCCTCCGTGGGCTTTTGACAAGTTTTTTACATGTGTCAACTTGACAAAAAAAATTCACCCACAGTTAAAAGCATTGACAGATCATATGTGACAGCACTGGCAGATCCAGGGGGGCAAAGCCGGCCAATGCCCCCCCCCCCCATGAGAGGCACAATCAAAATCTTGAAAGTGAAGACAATTTTTATTTATTTATTTCATTTTCATTTTTTTTTTTTTTTTTTTTTTGAAAATGTGCCCCCCCCTTGGGAAATCCTGAATCCGCCTCTGTGTGACAGGACCTTCAAGATTGCCAACACAGATAGGCGCAGTGGGAATGTGTATTATTATTATTGGTAAATACCCATCATAAGTGCTCTGATTAATTTGCTAATTTCTCAACAATTAGGCATTATCTACTACAATTATTTTGCACGTAGTGTTTGTTTATTGATACATTGTATTTTGTTTGAACTCAGTTTGAGATTGTTGTCTCAGCTAGAATCCATGTTTGATGGATTAGCCCTCACCTCGTTGTATATGCATCATTGATGAGAACAATTAGGATATTTGTTTTTAAGTACTTCAATGGAATGCTAAATTCTAGAAGATGAATTATGGCTTTTTAATGTTCAGATTAATTTGATCTATTGTAAGTCTTTAAAAATCTGGAGTACGAAATTTCCTCTCCATGATTATTCAGCTTCTCGGTACTTGTGTCCTTTTACTCCTCTCATGTATGGTAGATACTCCTTTTTAATTCTCGAAAACAAGTATTCCTTTAAACAATATAACATACTGCATTTCAAATTTCTTTTTTACATAATTGATCCCAAACATTCCCTTATTTGATTTACATTCCGACTGCAATCTAGTTTTGTGGGTGATAAATGAGTAATTAGCATCTTGAATTACCGTAGAGTTGAAAACTCTAGTTCACATTTGTAGTGTGTGACCATTGATGATCGAATTTGAGTAAATAACTGAAGTTCTTAATTTGTAAATAAACTATATGATAAATTACTTTTGCTCGTTTCTGTAGAACTTTTTGTTCATTTACTCTGAATTAAATCAGGTCAAGTGCATAGCGTGTAGATAAGAGAGTGAGGGGGGGGGGGTAATTAAGAGAGTGAGAGGGAAAGAGGTGGGGGAGAGGAAGAGAGAGGTTAGGGGAAGTTCTCGAGAGGGAGGGGGAGGGAGATTTACTGGAAGAGAGAAATGAGAAAAGACACTGGTAGGGAATCATACAAGAACTGAGGGAGTAGAGGTATAGGCATGTATTTGAACCATTAAACAAAATAGATTTGAACTGGATAAATATGTAAGGCAATGGATCTACCTATTCCTTATGATGATAAATATCAGAAAGACAATGAAGTTGGGTGTAAATTACGATGGTCATTTTAACTTTATTGGAAAAATGAGATGGATTTAGAGGCAATCGGTGGTCATTTTCACTCTTAGTATTTGTTGGGATGGATGTTGTAAAGAATACGAATAGGAAATATGTTAGTATTCTTGGGTATATTAAAAATCTAGATAATCTTTTTTTCATTCTGGGTGAGAAACTGGATATCATGCAGCGTTTCATGAACGGACCTTTTGGTTGTTTCATCCAACAAAGTCCAGTTACCATATAGTCAGACACCAGAGCTTATAAGCCAATCAAAACAAGGAAACATTTCAGACAACAAAATATGTTGCTAAAACGCTCCCCATGATTCCAGGTGGGTGTTTCATAAAGCTGTTCGTAAGATACGAATGACTTTACGCACGACTGGTGATCCTTTCTTGTACTATGTGATATCCCTGTATAATTGATTTATGACCTAAGAACATGTTCCAGTCGTTCGTAAAGTTGTGCGTAACTTTACGAACAGCTTTATGAAACACCCAACAGGTGTGATATTTTACGTGGCTTTTAATGTGCGTGATATTGTTTGATATCAAAGAGTTAAGTCGAGTTACTTTCACTGATTTGAAGTCAAACAATGACATTCATGTGCTGTTTTTTGAGGAAAAAAATTTAGGATGTCAATAAAAAAGTTCTTCTGATGGCAATCTATCTCAGATATAAACATTAAACAGCGCCAGCACCCGACTAGTATCTTGACATTCTATTTTCAGAAACGAGCAAGTTCAATAAAGAACACAACCACCAGTCACTGATTCAACATTTTGGTTTTTAATTTGAAATCGCCAAAAGATGGTGATTACTTCAACATAAAAGAAGGGATATTTCAGCAGTGGGTTGGCCTAAGTGATTGATTTCTGCCTGTGTGTTAACATTATGTCCATCTCTACTGAACAATCTCTTTATCAACTGGATAAGTGTCCGCGAGGGCGGATCTAATATTTCTTAAAAAGAGGGGGCATATTCTTACCTTACCCTCTTTAAAATCCTCCCCCATGTTGGGGCATCTTGGTCTAGTTGTTAAGACTTCCGTCTTTCAATCTGAGGGACGTGGGTTCGATTCCCAGCTATGGCATGTTTTCCTTCAGCAAGAAATTTACCCACATTGTGCTGCGCTCAACCCAGGTGAGGTAAATGGGGACCGGCAAGAAGTAATTCTTCAAAAAGCTGTGACCACCGGAATAGGTAGACTAGCTTATAGTGGGGGTGATATAGGAGCGCCTTGAGCACCTAGTAAATAAATATATAAATCCTATATTATTATTACCTCCCAATGCTCCCACCCCCTGAACGAACCAGAATGCAATCGTTAAAAACTGTCGCCACCCCCCCTGCCCCAAACCTGATAGCCATTATTTCACGCACCCTCCGACGGCATATTTTTTATATGGATTCATCATTCATTATGAAACAAAAATGAATGTATTCATCTTATATGAAATGGGGGCAGTTGCTCGCATGTGAAGTCCTACCTCTCAGTCTGCAAGTCTTTGACGGATTTTCGAAAACCCTTTTATACTTTCATTTCAACCAACAAATATCAGAGTGGATTTCTCCTTAAATCAACATCTCTGGCCACTGTAATCATGATCAACATCGGAATCATCATCGTAATCATATTTCACATTTCAATCTTATATATACGTATGACCACTGGTAAGAATCATCAAAAAGGTCGTTCAATCAATTAAAGCATTGTTACAGCCGGCCGGTAAGAAACCAAGGTCATCTACATTACGGCATCACAGTGTCACTCATCTTTGAGCACCATCGCAATCCTCATTATCGTAAAGGGAGCTGCAGTATCAGCATCAGCATCACCGTCAACATCAAACTCATGGCCACTACCAAAACCATTATCTTTATCATCACCATCTTCATTTCATATAACCTCCAATCATCATCTCCGTCATCACAATCGTAACCTTAATACCACCGCCACAACATTACCACCACCACCACCACAGACGATCATCATAACCATCATCATCACTATCATCATCATCATCGTCATCATCATCACTACTACCACCACCAGTCCACCACCACAGACGATCATCATAACCATCACTATCATCATCACCACCACCACCACCACCACAGACGATTATCATAATCATCATCACCACCACCAACACCACAGACGATCATCATTACCATCATCTTCACTATCATCATCCTCATCACCATCACCACCACCACAGACGATCATCATCACCACCACCACCACCACCACAGACGATCATCATAACCATCATCATCACCACCACCCCAGACGATCATAACCATCATCACCAAATTCATTATCATCATTATCACTATCATCACCACTACCACCACCACACAGACGACCATCATTACCATCATCATCACCATTATCATCATCATCACCATCATCATCACAATAACTGTACCTACCACCATCATATCCACCACCCGACATCATTATCACCACCATAACATTTATCATGAACGTGGCTGTCACCAACACCATCAACAAATCGTCACTACAATAATTTATTATCAACATCCTTTAAACAAGTTTTTTTTCTGACAACACACACACACATTAATCTACTCCAAACATTCCCCCATACACAACCAAAGTACGACACCAACTCTAATGTCGATTATACCTTGCCAATATAGAACTACTTCTTTTTTATTACATCTTCAAAAATGTATGATACACGTGGATATATATTCAGACATATCAAACCAAGATAGACCACCGATTTGCTATTGACACAGAGTATCAACAGCAACACAGAACAAAGTCTTTGTTTGCTCTGGAACAGCTTAGGGTCTGTCAAGAACTGTCATAAATAGAAAAGCTCTCAAAGTTAATGATCTATTTCAGGTGTTGCTTGTAAAAATAAATGTCGAGGATTTATAAATAGTTACTTTGTGAAATCCATCTCTTAATTTTTTCCCCTTGCCTTCCCAACCACTGCTTGGCTGGGTGCGGAAGAGTAACAAATCACACGCCTGCATCTGCTCATTACTCCACATATAAAAAAAGTCATTTGGTTACATCTAGCATTCATGAATTTGTAAACAAAGAGCTCAACAAATGCCATTTCAAATACTGTTTATATAAAAATAATCTTAGATAGCATACATGAACATCGTCAAAGTCAAAGAAGTCGGGATATCTTTAAAATCGGATCAGAACATGATGCAAACATTAATCAGCACACAGATTTTATTCTGTTCAAATCTAACAAAAGAGGAACCTAAGAATCACACAACACACATGTATCTAAAAAAAAGCCTACGAATTGCACTTTCTTCCTACCACTAAATACAAAATGCAAACCAAAGTATAATTCATACCCCTGAATCATACAAGATACAATAACCTTAAGTTACGAATACAAATCTTCGGTTTAAGACCTTTAAACTCGTGTAGTTATGAAATGCTGCTTTATTCCGGGCCCAGCTGTAACACTTGTGCAAATTGATTATGTTGAATTTTTCAATTCCTTGCATTATCTTTACGCGTTATCAATTATTGAAATCACTTTTAAAATTGCAAAACTTTGTGGGGTACACAAAGCTGAAGGGAACAAATTCTTGCGACCGATCATTGTTATCGGATCAAACCACTTCCCCCTTAATCAGCCTCTTAAAGGTGAGCTCTATTCCATCTATAATGTACAAATCATTGTAATGATGTAATTTTCTTGTCCCCCTCTTGTTAATTCCCTCCCTCAAATCGATATAGAGATTTCAAATTTATTGTACTTTATCAAGTCCTTTCCTTCACTCAAGGGCTAGCTGGCATCACAAAGATTTTTTTTGTATTAATTAAAAGTCAATTGCAACAATCTTTAATGGGAAGTTTGTTATCAAGTTCATGGGTCTCAACCTGGTAGCTGTGACATGATGGAATGCACAAGAAGTTATTCACACTTAATATGCCAGAAAGACTAAGAATACATTTATTTACCTTCTAGCTGTTAAAATATATACAGCATAACCTTGCACTAAAATAAACCAATATTTTGAATGCATAAATATAATGTTCCCATTAGAATTTGAGGTTAACTGTATGTATCCATGGGCAATGTAAGTCATGGTTCCAAATGAGGATGAGGATAAAGTCAACATCATAGAATAAGTTAATGAAATGACAAAAACATATTTACCATTAAATACGCATGCCTTTTTTATCCAAATTTTTCTACATTAAGAGAACTATTCCCGGTCAAATTACTTCCACCACAATACAAAAATGTTGTCATGTATATAGCAATGAATTTATACAGAACAAAAAAAAATCAACATTCAAACATCTGCAGCATATTAAGGTACAAAACCGTTTATATTTGGGCATGCTTTTAAGACTTTCTTAATCTGCAATGCTACTTTTGCATGTTTTATCCCATAATTCATTCCATAGGCAGATAAATCTCAGTCATGTAAAGCAAATTATTTCTGTTTCTCCATGCGTTGTGCAAATTATGTATACTTTGAATTATTCACACACTCTAATGACTTGAATATTTTAAACACTAAGCCTGTGATGAAGTCTTGGACTTCAAGGCACAAACATGTAGTCTGCTTTCATCCAATATGCATCGCTCTTAAACCAGCTTGACATTTGAGCCATTCAACATTCTGACCTGAGCTACTATGCAACACACAAAAAAATATATTAAATGTTGATCACCCATGAATAGGCATGTCTACTTTACCAGGTATACATGTCCCTTATTCAAGCAACATATTTCTTAATTCACACACTTGTTAGTTGTGCATGTTATACTCATGCACATAAATGAAGATTTGCTACATATAGAATATACATGTTCAACAATGTATTCTTGGAAACTTGCAATATAACTTTAGACACCTGGAAGCAACAGACCCTTCACCTTATATAGCTTGAAATGAAATAAAAGTTCTTAGAGGATATTATTCAAATAGAAAAGTTGATTATTGTCAATATGTCATGATATAATAAATCCTTTGTATCATCTGAACTTAAGAGGGAGATGGCTTATAAGCCGTAAGGTAAGTAGAATATGTGGCAAGTTGTTATAGACACAAAGAAATATTTCTTAATTGTTCAATAAATAGAGGATCTGTCCTGCACATCAATACTCTGCCTCTCATGAATCTTCAACAAGCAGGCCATACTTGAATTCTGGAAAAACATGCAATTCATTTGCATCTTTTTAAGTCGAGTCCAGCGTGCATGAGAGCTCCTTGAAACCTTTTGGATCTTGGAATACTTTTGCAGGCTTTAACAGTTCATCAACAAGGACACACTATGGCTGCAAGTCGGCCACCCGATCACCAAATACTTTTGAGACTCTCTACAGTCTATAAGGGTCCACCGATGTCTCTCTATTCTCCACCAAGCATAACTAATCAATGGATGCCCTCTGCCATGAGAATAACCAGAATGGTGTCTCGGTGTCAAGTCCTTCAAACCGTCAGAGAGAAATCTCTCTTCATTCAGACATGTTCAGGAACAGTTTCCAGGGCACTCTTGCTGGTAGGCGACCTGATGAGTTTCTGTTCATCGGGCTCCTGCTCATTCTTCTGTTCCCTTCGAAGCTTCTTGGCGAGGTAGAACATGTAGGCTGGAAGACCAAAGTTGAGCACAGACAGTGCCAACATCACAACATTTACCTGGAGAGAGAACAAAAGAGAAATATGAAAACATTACATGAGTTTTTAATGATCCATTAGAAGGCAAAGTTTACCCAAGGCTTGGGCATTACAAGAATAAAATCTTATTGATGATTTAACGGAAGCATGAATTAACTTTAAAGGGAATTTTTCAAAATCTTGTTCTTATTGTAACGCTTCCTAATCCCGCATAAAACTTTTCATCCTTTGCCCATAGGATGGTGACCCAAAAAAGCAGTGTCATTGGTAAGTCTTTTGTCAGTTCGGCTTGAAGTTACATGTACTTCCACAAAGACCTATCAATGTTAGTCTGCAAGAACCTAGATAATGCAGGGAATAATCAGCTGTTGTCCTTTGATAAAGGTCAGGAAAAGGTGTTTCTCTCTTGTTAGAAAGTCAAACAACCCATCTTTAAACTATTGAATTTGGCCTTGTTATTCTCAGCTATTGTTGCCCCCCAAAGCAATGATAAACTCAGGAAGTCTGTGGACAAGATTTTTTACTCTCACAAAAAAAGTGATTAAGATCAGTTCTTTTTGTAAGCATAGAAGACTTTAGCTATCATACCCAGAAATTCCATCGATGAAAAGTTATAAAACTTATGCACATTCATTGTAAAACTGATCACAATGATCACCATGAATACTATATTGACCTTGACAGGGGAATGTTCAAACGCTACTCTAAAATTTTACCAGCTAATTGAAAGTACTATAACCCGGCATACTAGGATTCAAAGCAATATAGTCCATTAACAGGAAAAGAAAGCCGGTTCCTGAATACTTTTCCAAATGATGTGATTTCCACTATCAGTGCCTTTTCGATGCCCAGACCTGTCAAACTGTTTACATTCCAAGTTTTTTCCCCTCCTGTCACCCACACTTGTTCCATAACAACACCAAGCTTCCTTTTTATTGTTCTCCTGTGTTTGGGTTTTCCGAATGAACTCGAACCACAGTTGGGGGATATCATTCTTACTGGCCCTTTAGAATGCATTGTGGCAAGTATTGATATTACAAATATCCGCAAGAGCCACACCTACTGAGTAAACTGATTTTTCCATGATCAAAATACAGATCACAATGTCAAGTGGTAAAGTCAAAGTGATCTGGTTACGAGTGCGGCAAGATCTTTAATGCAGGTCAATTTCGGCAGAGTGTGGAGTTGATCATTGCCACACTATGAAATTCAAATACTCCCCCCAACTAGTCCTGTTACTAGTATATTGTAAGGAGCTTACAAAAAATTGATTCAGGTTAATATTTGGCAAATGGGTAGTGACCCATAATAACTAAACTTAAGAATAGTTACAAAATAAGGCATAATATGTCATTCTTAAACCTGATTGAATGACCAATGAAATATAAAAGATCGGAGATCAACTGGCACTATGAAATACAACATTGTGAAAATTGTTCAAATCAAGAATACTTACATAGAAAGGGTCGCCATTGAGTGGGCCCTCTATCGTAATGAAGATAGGGTACTGTAGAAGTGTTGCACAAGCCGAAATGAGGGATTGGAGACCAATGAGACGGCCGACCTGAGGGGCTGGGTAAGTGATTGCGTAGAGCCCACACACAGCTGAATGAATAAACCCTCGGATCACAGTATGAAGGATGAAGCTAAGAATCTGTAGAAGTATAAATGTAGCAAAATTTGTTGATATTCAAATTGTGATATTGTTTTATATATCCATTTACACAGCTAGTTGTGTTGTAAAATCTTAGTTTAAAAACTTTAACAATAACTGGAAATGATGAATTTCAGAATTATAGTTTAATGATCTTTATTTAGACTTTCAATCAATCTGACGTTTGAGTTTGCCTTTTCTCACATATTGTATGTAGGACACAAGATAGATAGAATTAGAAGGCAGAATTTCACGAGAATGAAAACAAGACAAGAGTACTCACTTGAAGTTGGAGGTTTGGTATTAAGACAGTGACGCCAAAGAACATGATGAGAACACTTGTAATGAAGAAGGCATAGCTTGAATTATAGAGTTTCCTGATCTTTAGACTCATCGGTGGCTTTGGGTTCGTGCTGTCGCTGCTAGAAGTACTGGATGTGCTTGGATGCCTCTGCTTTGTTGATACTGCTCCATTTCCATTCATTCCATTCAGTCCCAGTTCAACATCGCCACTTGTGCTGCCAAGTCTCTTAGCGTGTCCATTTCCAACCGACCCATTGCTCTGTCTCCTGGCTTCTCCATTCAAGAAAGAAAGACTAATGATGCTTGGGCGCTTGGACTCGCCGCTAATGGAACCGGGTCTCTTGGATGTACTCTCGCGACGACTGGAGCGTCGTTCCCGGTCTTTGGCTGCTTGGAGAACCTCCTTGATCTTGAAGTCCATGACTAAACCAATCAGAGGGCTGGTGAAAAGGCACATCAACTGCATCATACCAAAGATGTAGATGTACTGATCCACTGTTGAGAAAAAGAAAATGAGAAGACTATCAATATAAGGGCAAAAGAGAAAAAACCAAATCCATTGCCTTATAACATTAGTGTCAATGAATAAAAGTTTCTAAACTTATTTACTAGATCCCAATTGCATTTCTTCCTAGAAATTTCATATATCCCAACACAAAGATGAAAGCAACTGCTTGCAAGAATTGGCCTTTGCTAATAAACTAGTACATCAAATTTCTTTTGATTCTGTTTCATGGACAATACCAAAAGCTAGTTCCTTCATTGGTATATAGGATAAGAGCTTACCTTTGTCTACGTCATTGCCACTGACAAGCTGAAGCATTTGAGTTAGGGAACCGATGAAGAACAGAAGACGAAGTTGGGTGATGCACATGACAATAAGAGAGAGAATGTAGATAGGACTGCAGACAGAATAAAGCAGGGTGTTTTCCTTCTTCTTCTTCTTGCGCTCTTTCAGCTCAATGGCAAGGTTCAATCTGTGAAAAAATAGAAGAGAAACACAAGATTGAAAATGCAATCTTACCAAGTGATGCCCAGGGGAGCATTTCTTGAAGTCTACAAGTATGAACTTCTTGCGCATTGCTTCAAAACATACAAATACTTTTTTTAACATAATAATAATTTTGGTGGCAGCGGTGGGAACCACTCAGTATAGGATTTAAAAAAACTGCCTGAGCTCTAAGTTAGTGGAAATCTTGTCAAAACACATAGTTCAATGTGATGTCTGAAAATTTTTGTAAAGTGCAAAACATCAATCCCACTGCTGCCACCAAAATATACAGTTACACCAAAATGGTCCTAGATTTGAAAAAAAATTGAAAATGGTACCCGTACTTGATGTAAAAAAATAAATTGAATCCATAAAACAAATATACCACTTGGATTTCACTTAATTTCAATTTTCTCTTCATTGCAGCTTTATGCTCAACAAAGCATACCTTAAAATATTATAGAAGCAATTCATATTCAGATACTTCAAACATTTTTACTGAGGCAACAATACTTTAGGCGAAGATTATAAATGAACTTCTACTACCAAACAATGGCGTTACAGGCCTACTAAAATGTAAGCGGAACCTATGAAGAAAATTCACACTTACTGTGAAGAGTAGATCTTGCTTCCTTTGCGAATCATAGTCTGTTTGGCTTCTTCAGCAGCTTCATCAGTTACACTTAGCTTGCGTCCAACATTGGTTACCATAGAATAGAACTGCTTGCCAGTGACTTTGTGGTTAACCTTCAAAATCTGCCAATGCATTCTGTAGACAAAGAGCATAACATTGAAATATATTTATGTTTCATGGGAGATAAAAACGTTACATATCAGTGCTATTGATAATTTCCTGCATTCCTTTTCAATCAAGATGAACAGATCATACAATTATGCATTAGCACTGTATCATGATAAATCAATACAATTTTTGAGTTGGGTTTCAAATACAATAAGTTATCAAGTTCACAAGCACAGAATTTCATATTAGTTTTAACACTACCAAACATCCTCCATCATAGAGAAACATTTCACAAGAAATTAAGAATGTTGATGGTGATAATGTCTTACCCGAAAGCTGATCCTTCAGGATCTGGGATGGGTTCTTTGGGGATGTTAATGTAGCAGTTAATGATGACAAATAATGTAGCTATTGCTAGACCAGTGAACATGGCTTGTCTGCTCACACCTACATCATAGAGACCCTTTAATATGAGTGAAAAGAAGAAAAAACAAACATTATTTTTCTGGATGTAACAAGATGGATGCTCCTTTCATGAAGCCAAGGGGGTAAATATGTTCAGTATTCATTGTGTTGAACATCTTACCATTTTGAAGTCCTCATTTCAAACCCACTTTCTTTAATAGCTAGATTTAGATCTCAGATTCTTTAAAAGATGTCTCTTCAGAACCAGCTAGGCAGAGTGAAATCGAGGTCCCCTACTCACTATAGGGCAATTCCATAATTTATGTATGTCCGACCCCCTATACTTGGGACCTTCATAAAATTTTCTGTCTCTGATTTCTGGTTCTTTTGACAGTCTGCAATGTTCTTGAAGGACCATGACTTGGTCAGTATATGAAGTGAAGTAAGACTTGAGACAAATTGGGGTCGGATGTACAAATAAGTTCATTTTATGGAATTGCCCTATAGTTGAATAATAAAGCCTCATACTTTTCACTTGTCTTGTGCCATAGTAGTCTATTCAAGATGATACCAGAACATTCACATGTTCAATGAATTACTTTCTTCTCTTCTGTAAATAAAATATATACACCTGACTGATGATCTACTTGTTTGACCTATATTCGAACCAAATTCTCATCCCATACTTAATTCATCATTATTTGCATCCCCAGGATTTGCCCAGGAAAGCATAAGGCAGGACAAAGTCATCCAAGTTGGCACATGTACTGTAAGCCAAGGGATTGTGACCTTTTGAATGAAACAGTGCTGCTTATTTCCTGTCTTGTCTCAAAAGCTTGGCAAAGAATTGCAAGTGAAACAGCTGATTTGGGGGATTCATTTTAATTTCCTCAAAAACATTGAGCAAAACTGAACTGTACGCACTTCTCATAGAAAACAAGAGCACTTCCCTTTTCCTGTCTGCACAGAATCCGTCACGTGTTGTATTCAGAAATCTTCAACTTTTTAAACTTCGATTTTCTAAATTTTGTGTATTTCATTGCATTTGCACTTTCTTTCTTATTCATATCTAATTCATCAGATATGTATATATTCTTATCTCATTCATTTCTATAAAACTTGTTCATATAATTTGGCTGAAGAAAGTATTTTTCCATTATTCTTTAACATCATCGATAATCGTCTGCATTCAATAATGCTCCTACAAGTACTGGAAAAATAAATAATCAGAACAATGACATCAAGACTTTAGTGAACTAATTTCCAATCACACAATCACCTCCTGAACTATCAACAGTGCAGATGTTGTACAGTGCCCATCATTTCACCTCTACCTGTTGCACTTTATTTTCCTTCATCTATTTCCTGACAGGTCATGCCCTTCTTTCTGATCAGCTGTGGCCACAAGGTGATCAAAGTGCAAAGTCTGATTTGAATGGGTTGTTCAACGCCCATAGATTAGAAGCATGAACTACTACTTCCTTATCAGCTGATTTGGGCTTCCAATAATTATGTAACGAGGGGGGGGGGCTACGTTTGGCTTTCTCAGGACACATGAACTGCGTCATCCGATGCTTATGTAACAGATCTAATTCTCGGAAAGACAGCTTAAGATATAATGCATTCAGCTCATCAATCCCCTTGAATTTTGAGCCCTCGCACAATGGCAAAATAAAGAGTCGTAGAAAAAAACACAGGATATACCACAAAATATATTCACCTTTAGGATGAGGAACAAGATGGCTGCCGATGCGTATGAACCAATGTTGAGACTGATCACTGTAGATCTCTTTGTACCAAACAAATTGGCAACCTAGGAGAAACAAAGAAGTCAAATAATATATATCGGTTTCTATTCAAGCACTAAAATGTAACGGGAAACAAAGCATTTCTTCCCTTTTTACCCAAATCATATATCTAGCAAATTTTCTCCCTTTCATTTATACGATGAATGTTTGCGTCTCTGCAATGAATGTTATTTTTTTTAATATCACTGCCTTCATTTGTCGACCATCATTCTAAAATTGGTAATTGTTGATCATATTTATCATCACGTTAATTTTCCTGACATGGTATTCAAAGTGCAATTTATGCTTAAGTATAAATCAAACTCATTCATCTAAAAAATTCCCGCTCAAATATGAAAAAAGTGTAACGATATTCTAGGATTGATCCATTGACAGTAATTGCTTACTTATTAAAATACTGAAGAAATGGAAGCTTTAAAGTAGCATTCATCTACAAGTACTATGAGATACCAAACTGGAAGCATTGGCATTCAAATTGGTTGAGATTCGGGGGGGGGGGGGATAACCTGTAAAATGCGATGCCTACCTGAAATGATGTAAAGGTGATCATGATACCTCCGACTCCATTGAGAGATACGGCAGGGATAATCATCTCTGACAGTTCAACAGGTGTCCAGCCAAAGATCAGGCAGGACGCAATGAACATGATTCTGTGAGTGAAATAAATAAGTCATAAATAATAATTCAATCTTATACATAGACAATACACAACACCTGACATTGGTAAACTTACTTCAACTTCACTTTAGAATTTGGACAATTGCTTTTAACAGGAAACCAACAGATGGGGGTGTTAAATTCTTGTGAAGACAGACTTTATTTCAAAATATATTTTCTTTCTTAAGAGTGAAGGAAATGATATTCACATTGCCAATGCATTTATGACTGAGGTGTACTCAACCAATTGTACACTTTCTTTCAAGTATGCGATGTCATTTCCAATATGGCCAGGAATAGGATTCCATTTGTGAAGATAACAAATATTACTTACGCTCCGACCATTCTTAGCAATCTGCAACCAAACTTGTCCATAGCCATTCCTATAGGGAATGTCAGACCGCTTAGCAAGAAAGACCCGATCGTGAAGGCCAAATTCAGCGCTTCGTCTTGGGCAGAACATCGTGGGTAGGTTGGTCGTCCGAAATTTTCTGGACTCGGTGTCATCGTGCCAGTGGCATCGTACATTATCGTGGTACCCTCTTCATCGTCATATTGCACTTCAGTCTCGTTTTCCATACCGTCATATAAGGTAGAATTTTCCATGTCCTCTGTTTACAAAAAAAAAGGAATACATAATTTACTTTTATAAGCACCAACATAATTCAGAATATAAATTCATACACTTTATTGACAGAGGGAAAAATATAGGCATGATTTGTCAATATCATAGTTGTTTATCATTCATATTGCCTTTACGGCAGACAAAGTAAAATATCAAGTTGTAGACAAATGCATTGTCATCAAGCAAAGAAAGGATATTAGTTCAATACAAAACTTGTTCTCTGCATGGGGCCTTTCTCTTCATAGATCCACTCATCATATTTTTTCTGAGAATCGGCTATTTAAAATTATGATGGATTGGTAATATCAAGAATTCCATAACTAGGCCTATATTGATCACCTTCATTTTTTTACTTAACAAAGTATTCTGTATATTTCAAGCTAAATCTAGCATGAAAGAGCAAGCAAAACCATACAAACTTGGTTCTCCCAATTTATTGCAACAGGGAGTATGTTATGGAATGAAGTAGGGCAGGTCAAGTGCATTCTGACCAAATGGTTATATTATGCCTCCCTCTCCTTTGATCTCACTGTCCTTAGATACCCCCCCCCCTCAAGCAGTAAACCATTGCAAAATGTAAACAAACACCATGAAAAAGAGTCTCCTAGCTGCCTTTACATCCCCATTTCTCTCTCCCTTTCTCTCGAACCAATAACAAACTGTTCCCCCATCCAGGGTTTATGTACACCCTTGTAGATCACCTTCACCTAGGGTACTTTGTAAGTTAATTCATGCACACACTGAGCGAGCGCTACTTGCATGCACACAAACACAACCTCGCACAAAGACCCATATTTTCAAGCTCTCTGATTGGCTTGCTAGGAAGGCCATTCTCTTCATCTTATTTACATAATCACTCCAGCTGGAGGTCTTAGGAGAAAGCTATTGGCTGGGGAGGGTAGACCCGCCTTCTCTCTTTCCACATCAAAACAACAACATTGGGGAGAGCTATAAATCCATGTCAACATGTTGATATAAGAATAGAATATTCCCAATGCATCTTTGTTTCCATTCTCACATGTGCAAGCCTCTGCATTCAAATCATATTCATGAGCCCAATAAGCACAACCCACTCCACATAATCAGCACACTGTTCTAGTACCCCTAACATTTTAAATGCATTATGATAATTATTGGAGAGCCTGCCAGTACTTGGAAATGTGAGCTATTCCCGACTGTGCATGTATGCTACCATGCAATGCAGCAAACACGTGAACATAATTTAGAGCAGTGTTTCTACATGATGTTGCAGGTATTACCTGTAATCCTCTTCATGTGGGTCATACTTGCATTTCCAAAGGGTTTTATATATTCCACTATTAATAAAAACATACCGCCATCACTCTGAATACAATGGGAGTTTAGAAAACCCCTCTTTCACCATATCATCTATGGACAAGACTTAGAAATTCATTACATTTCATTTATACCATGGTCACATTTGCTCTACGGCGGCTGTACACGAGTCGAAAACAGCCGTTTCAACACTTTTTGTACCAACTACATAGGTGGTTTGAATTAAAATAAAAAAAAAACCGCTGTTTTCAACTCGCCATAGAGCAAATGTGACCATGGTATTATTGACATCTCCAACATTTACTGTTTTGTTCTATACATCTTGATACATAATCAAAAGAACAAGCAAATTGTATATAAAGATAAATATTCAAACAGGTTGAAAATGTATGAGACTGCTGAAAAGCGGAGCTGAATAACTATGGACACAAATTCAGTATTTTCTATCCTTGATTACACAAATCATACTTTCTTTCATCATTTCCTTGAACAGTTGATTTCATTGTTCAGAATTTCTCTGACCAGATGCAAAGCTAGAGGGTAATCCTACCTTGGCTTGCCTGGATGGGTGGTAAACACAAGATCAATGCCCTGACCTGGATGCAATAAGCTCCACCCCCAATCCCCCCCCCTCCTCCCTTCCAACAACATTGATCCCTGGCAGGTTGGCCAATGGCACAGACGCACTAGGGTAAATTTGACCATAGAAACTATGACCAGCCAAGTGTTACACAGTCAATTCTGGTAACTTATCATAAGGTTTAGATACAGCTAATCTTGCACAAGAAAAAATGAAAATGCACAAGCTAAAATTATGTACAAAATTAATATTCTGGTTGCAGTACTTAAGTCCAGGTCACCAGAGAGTAACTAGAACCATTCGTTGATCTGTCCACACATGTATGCAAACTGGAATAAATAAACACCACTGGCCTTTGTCCAGATACACCACCCCTGCTGACAAAAATGGACTTGTCCTGTGGGAGGTAGATTGTATGCTAATTAGGGTTTTAAAGAGAGGCTGAGCATGTCAACAACATCTCATTTCGATAGTTGTATGTGGAAATGTTGACAAGTCCCAGCAAGAACACCAGGGACAAAAAATGAATTATTGCAGTGCTTTTGAATCCAAAACATCAGAAGATAATAATAGGCATCTAAGTTTACTTTGTAGCAAGCTTGAGGAAAGTTTAAGCAGTATCTATTCAACAGACCTGGATAGCTGACCTGAGCCAAAAGCCAATGAGCTCTTTTCGAATTCAGCCAGTCAGTGAATTTATAGCCCCATTAATTTTGATATCTTGTTTGTCACTAAGAAATGAGGGCCCCAAGCAGAGTAATTCTGTTTACCAACAATATCTGTGCTAATTCACAAGTTGATGTTTACTTCACAGATGTACAAGTGATTCTCATTTGTATCGATCTGGAAGACATGACGAAAAAAAATCATGTCATGTAGGAGGCATGATTTAATTAGGAAAACATATATGGATATAGGGCCTAGACACAAGATGAGAGCTGGTGATGAGAGGGACACAGTTCTATGTTTGTGCTCATTATGTACTTCACTTTCCTATTATTCCAGCTATACAAACATATCACTGATGACAGTAACAATTTTATGGCTGTAAAGGTTGCATGCAGTTGGGTCATAACTGAAGTCAAAGATTCAACCAATGTTGGGGAAACATGTTTACTGATTGGCTTTCATCCTTGAATGATAATCATTCTGAAGGACTTGGTAGAGCACAGTGCCAGTCATATACCCAGTAATCTGCGTTTTCTCATCAGTGATGTCAAGAAGTAGATCAAGGCAAATGATGATCTCATGTTTAAATGTTCTTTTTGTGATGGCTTAATCCTCTCAAGGATGTGCCCTCTTCATATCTAGAGGATCATAGCATCACTTCATTCAGTCAGTTTGCAAAAGTTGCATCGGGAGAGGAACTGGCCCAGTGCTTTAGAATAAGTCAAATTTGATCTTTTGGCATTTGAATACCTTGGCTTCTTTCAGCTTGTAGATTTTTTCACCATATCTTTAAAAGCTCTCAATTCCTTAGGGATGAAAATGATGATGATGAAGATTGCAAATGTAATGATAACGACAGCGACTGTGTCAATGATGATAATGGTTATGATGGGAAACCTTCAAGATATTCTCATCTGTGGAACACTCAAGGAAGTCAATAGCTCCCTATATTACAAGAATTTTGGAGGGGTCATCAAGCTTTTTGGCCCAACTCAATTATGGGGCGCCAAGTGTCCGCCAGTATATTCTGTGCAATTCAAGCAATTCCGTACACAAAATGTGTTTTTATTCAGACGAAAATCTTTTCGTCATGACGCTGTTTTATTTCGTACACGAAATTTATTTTGTGTCACACAAAATTAATTTTGTCTCAACGAAAAAAATTTCGTCTAGACGAAATGTAATTGCGTCCACAAACTTTTTTTGGCGTGCCATACTCCGTCCAATTCACGCCATTCCGTACACAAAAGTTCTTTTGTTCATATGAAAATGATTTCGTCATGATGCAATTTTATTTCGTATACGAAATTATTCTTGTCACACAAAATAAATTTTCGTCGAGACAAAATGTAATTTCGTCCACAAAATTTATTTCGTACACACGAAATGAATTTTGATCTAACGAAATGGCACCCCAAGTGTTCAAAGGAAAATTCTGTAGGAAAATTTGTGTTTCACTCCAACGAAATGCATTTCGTCATGATGCAGTGTGATTTCGTATACGAAATTTATTTTGTGTCACACTTATAATCAATTTCGTCGAGACGAAATAAAATTGCGTCCTCAAAATTCATTTCGTTGCGATGCGAATATCTATTCCGTCGATGAAATGATTTTGTGTCACATCACAAAAAATTCCGTCGACGAAATGATTTTGTGTCACATCACAAAAAATTCCGTCCATGTAAAATAATTCTGTCTCCTCTTTCTGGCAGGGTATATGAGATCGTCGCTGATTGGCTGCACCTTGCTCAAGCCGATCTTCGATCGATCGATATCCGGCCGCGGGACGGTCACACTCACAGGTCGGCATGTTGGTGAACCTTTCCTGTTTAGCTTAGATTTCACGTTATCATGGTTATTCATGCCAACAAGAGCTGCAAACAACTTCTCTAATTAGTAGAATGTGGACGGACATTGCATTCGTAAGTTCAGCTATGTTTGAATTACGTTGAAAACAAAATGGGAAATCGTAGTGGTTGCCATACCTGCTACTTTCATTTGCAAGAAGCTGTGTACTGTAAAAATTATAGTCCCATGTATTCAAGTTTGTGTACTGTAGTCAGACAAAGGGGGGGGGGGATTGGTCTTTTCTGCACACCTAAAATGGTGAGGAATTATACAGGCTGAAGATATTTTGGCCTAGAACTTAGCAAATAATGTAAAATTCATACAAAGCAAAATGCTGAAAATTTCATTGAAATCAGATGACAAATATATTTTTTTTAAATTTGAAATAACAAATTTATTCAACAGTTTGGGCATGTTGGGCGGGCTTGGCCGCAACTTGGCACAAGTTTACCCAGCCTCACTAACCTCGTACCCCGGGGCCGGGGCACTTGAACAAAAAAGTGGTGGGGGTGTGCCGCAGGAGAGACAAAAACGGGGGCCTTGGGCTTGGAGCGGGAGTATTGTAAAAAGGAGGGTCCTCGGAACGGGGTTTGGAACTAAAATTTTGTGAAATGGGGGTCCTTGGAAGTTGGAACGGATCGATCGCCAGCGTGTGAGTACGTGCGTATGCATCCCTATGGAACGGGCATCCGTGATGCAGCTAGCGCAGCCTCCGCCGGGTGCGCTCGCTCAGAGACGATGGTCGGACAGCGCTCTGTGGCCGCTTTTCACCAAAATTGCAGCAGATCAATGCGACCGGAATGGCGTAACGAAAAATATGCGAAGCTTTGGAGCGAATTTCTTCTTTTTTCTAGATAAGAACAAAATGCTTTGCCTTGGAGCAGCTTTCTTTGTTTTTTTCTCAATAAGACAAAAATGCTATGCCTTGGCTTGGAACGGAAATTTGGGTGTAAAAATGGGGGTCCCCTCCGCGGCACATACCCACTATGCATTATATACTGAGTGCCCCCCCCCCCGGGCCTCGTACTAGTGTGAGTGCCCTAGCCTAGGCTACTCCACTTACACGTATTGCGATGTTTCAGTCTTGATTCAGGCCCTCTTCAAATTCAGCTCCTCTGTAATTATGCTCTCGCAGACAAAGTCCGGAGGGGGCATTAAGCGTTCCATCTGTCCATTGATTTGCCTGCCTCCCCCCCACCCCCACTTGGTTTCAGTGCAATAAATTGAAATATATTTGATTGTTTTTTTTTTAAATTTAGGTGTGTTGGTAGATGACACTCTAGGCAACGTGCCTATTAATTCCTGTGTTAAAAAAGTGAGTGCACGCGAATTAAAAGTTGGACTTAAATTACTAGATTTTAACATGGAACTCCATTAAGAAAACTATTTTTAATTAGTCCCTAGATACTACTTCTTTTCTTGGGGTATTGAAGCCTATTCGTCCAGAACTTGCTCAACTTTTGCGACTAGCCTTGTCGCCATAGGGTTGTACACATCCTCGTTTAATACTGATTGTCACGTGACACGGCAATGTGTGTGTGTGTGTGTCGTTAGGCTGTTTGGCCTGTATTCAAGGCGTTCTATCCGTTATGATTTTATATTGAAGCAGAATACATCAGGTATAGGCCCATGTCAAGTCAAATCGATACAGGGATCGAGGAGGGGGGAGGGGTAGAGGAAAAAATTCCCAGTCACATGGTATGAAAATGATATTTTTTAATGATTGTTCATGCATTAGGGCAAACCCCTGTGTGGCAGGAGCATGATGAGTAAAAAAAATGAAATAGTAGAAAGAAAGAGGCCGAAACATATGGCACGTGGGAATAAAGTTGCTTTATATGTTCCAAGCGAATGAAGCAAGCGAGAAAAAACCTTTCGTGCAAATCTAAATTTGAGACAGATATCTTACCTTACACTTTTCCTAATTTTGGTTTCTTTAATTCCCTTCATTTTTTTATATCTTGGTTGTACGTAGAACATTCGGGGGGCATGCACTGGGCATAACCCTGGCTTGTGTACCCCAGTGCTAAATCAGCAGGTGGGTTTTGATATCTCTGGATCTTTAGCAATTTTAAAACTTTTTATAGAATGGATGAGAAAATCCCTGCAATCTGATTGGTTGAGAGCAATGCAAAAATTTTACTGGGCTGCATGAACGATATCCCGATAATCAAAACGCAACGATATCCACTGTAAACAAGCAATCGCCCGAAAAGGTCATTGTGATGTCATCGCGCATGTACTGTTACCGTCACTTGTTTACGTCAAAATTTGAATTTCGATCAAAGCAGAATGAATCAAAGGATGCAAAATGATCTGTAAGTACAAATACGGTACCGTAATTGTCATTGGGATTAAAACTGCCCACATACTCGTTAGTTGAGAAGTCCAGACATACATGTACGATCTAACGTTAGATCTATACTGCCCTGGGCTGGCTGTGCACAGCGAAATATCCACTGCAGGCCCAGGCAGGCGCTGGCCCCCGGCGCGGCCCGCATACACACACACAGCTACATGTATTGGAGGTCGGAGGCTGCCTCAACTGCTCAAGATATAGTCAATGCAAAGCTGTATCTGGCATTTTGGGTATAACAATATCTTTGTGGCAACATTATCCAGTTAAGCCCATATTTATGTTGTCCAGGGTTATCAAAGTGTCTGCGCTCTGCATTAGATTTTGGAATTTTCATGCATCGATCCGGTAAATAAATCATGCGTCCAGTAAATAAATCATGCGTCCGGTAAAAAAAATCATGTGTCCGGTAAATTAAATTTACCGGACGCATGAAATTATCATGCATCCAGTAAATCATTAATTTTTGTGGTTTATTAAAAAAAAAATTCCATTCTATAAAACAGATGATGCATGGGTTTCTTTCGTGGGTCAGTGGAACTGTGTGCATGTGGTTACCTTGTACACAGAGTTCCTACTGACCCACTCTAACGCATCATTTGTATATAGATGGCTACTATTTTTTATTAAATCGCGAGTGTAGACCTAAATGTAATTATAGAAAAACATTTCGTTAAGGTTTTTATTTTTTTGACCCCCCCCCCATAAAAGAAGGAAAAACAATTATAAATGAAGTTATAATATACACCCCTTTAATGATTTCGCTTTTTCTTCTCTCTTTTCCCCTCCTTTTTTTTGGGGGGGACCTTTTCGTTTATTTCCCAGTCTTCCCTTTCTCCCCCCCTCTCTCTTTCTTTCCTTTTCTCTTATCTGGATTTTTTTTCCGGTGAAATCCACTAGGGATCAAGGGCCAGCCTGCATGCCCCTGCAGCGGTTTACGCCTCTGCCGTGGTATACGCATGATCTTAACCCTAAAAAGACTGAATCAGCCCCCCCCCTCGACATTTTTCGTGATAAATCCGCCGCGCAAATCTTTTTGACCGCGTTGCTCGCTGACTTTTTACTTTCAAGTCTCGCACAACTTTTGAGACCAAAATTGTGACCCCCGGGTACACAGTTTCGAAATTACGCAACATTTCGTTCGTGCATGCAGACCCAAAATTACTCAAAAACGTGAATTTGTGTACAAATCCAATACAAATAGTGTTTTTAGCCAAAATTCATAAATGTATTATTATTTTTCCTTTTACTGCTTAAGATCAATTTATTTTATCTTTTTCATGGTCAAAATAAAGTCCCTGACAATTTCCATTGAAAAAACAATGAAAAACAAAGTCGAAAAACAATGAAATACATAAGAAATTTAGAAAACAATAGAATACATAAGAAAATAAACATGATGTTGAAATTTTTTAAAAATAAATTTGATCAGATGCCTATCTAGAGTAGGTGAAACAAAAATTAGCATTTCAGGGGCATTATTTTATTAATTAGAGCAAACTAATGATTTTACGCAAAAATTAGCATAATTAATGAAACATGAGATTTTTTGCATAATTTGATGTGATAATTTGGTAGATTATGCCATGGGTAATGTGTGCCAATTTTCGTCGCGATCGCGCAATCGACGTCCGAGATCATAAGGGGGCGCTGAATCAGCCCCCCTCCCCAGTCTTCTTAGGCATCGAAATAGCCCAGTCTATTTAGGGTTAATCATGATTAAAACTAGAGGTAAATCCAAGATTTTCCAAAGTAGGGGGGGGGGTGGGGTGAATTTTCTCAAGTACAATTAGACAACTCCCAAAAAAGGTTCTCACTTAAAAAAAACCGGTCATTTTGTCTCACGTAAAGTGATGGTCACTAAAAATGAAAGTCATTTCGTTCGCGTGATATTCGGCAAGCTCCCCCCAAAAAATAAATAAGAAAAGGGAAAGTCATTTTGTCCATGTTATATTTGGCAACCCCCCCCAAAAAAAATTAAAATTAAAAAAAAGGTTTTAACTGTAATAATGATCGAAGGTAATTTTGTCTTGCGTAAAATTTGACAAATGAAAAATAAGATTGTCACTAAAAAAATGAATGTAATTTTGACCCACATAAAATTTGGCAAGCCCCCCCCAAAAAAAAATGAAAAGGTTTTAACAAGCAAAAAAAAGGCTAAAAAGAGAAAGAAGAGACAAGAATATGAACGAAATATATCCCCATTACAAATAATGCTGTGATCATCATGAGGGAGGGGTCGCATAACTAATATAATTCCAAAATATTTACTATAAATCTCAATAGGGGGATCGTGTAGAAATGCTCACCAACAGTGAGCATTAATATAATCCATTTTAATTTCAACTAATTTTATAAAGTATTAAATGTCTTCCCACCAAATGAAAGTCATATCGCATAACTCCAATTTGTATTAAGGCGTACATTTACCAAAGTCTTGGGTTTGAAATCAGATTCAGAACAGCATTGTCCAACCGGCAACCCATATTTTGGGTAATGTCGCCTATGAGGTCCAAACATTAACATTAATCATTGGTACTAGGAGTGTGTGTGTGTATTTTGAGTTTTTGACAGACGTATATCAATCAGGTTTGATTATTTACGTCTGGGACCGACCTTTAATGTCACAATCCGAAAGACGTGATCAGGGCTCGAACCTCTGCATCAATGTGTAACTTCCCCACAGCTTGGAGTGGGTGACACCATAGGAGTGGATGACACCATAGTAATATAATAATAATAATATTCCACATATTTATATAGCGCTTAATGCATCGGAACGACGTCTCTAAGAGACTAAGCGCTTTCCAGACTCAGTATTACCACGGTCATCAGAACCTTGTATGCCTGCGTACAATGTATGCACCTTCTCCACTCCCTGGGGAGCACTCCAACAAGAGTTCCAAGACTCAATTGCTAGGCATACTACATTATACATAGGCTTTCACATCCTACCAGGTACCCATTTAACACCTGGTGGAGAGTGGCAAAGTGGATTAACGCCTTGCCAAAGGACGCTAGTCCATGGCGGGATTCGAACACACGACCCTCTGATAGTACAGGCCAAGTTTGAATTTGGAGTCGGCAGGTCAAAACACATTAAATATGCAATTTAGTTTCCGCATGATAATGTCTTTTTTATGAGTTATGAAATATTCTACTTATTTGAACAAATTTGGGTGTGTAGGTAGATGATACCAATACAGGCTAAGTTCGAATTCGGAATATGCTGGTCAAAGATCACAGCTCATTAAATATGCGAGTTGGATTCCTCACGATATCTTATCAAAAGTCATCAGATTTTTTAAAATTTGGGTGTGTTGGTAGATGATGATGCACAGCATTTATATAGTGCCATATATCTGTTAAAGACATTCCAAGGCGTATTGGAGGAGCCAGCCAATCTGGGTCGCCTACAAGGGTGCGCACACAGAACTGTGACCCGCAGGTATCTCCTCCCAATTACTGGTTGGGGGTATCCGGGTGGACCACTACACTGGGTCATTAAATATGCGAGTTGGTTTCTTATAAAATAACATCAATATGAAATAATCACGTAGGCCTTATATAAAAAGTGCAAAGGCAAGCAATTTTTTTTCTTACTTTTTTTGGAACTTTTATATATGTATTTAGGATGTATTTTGTCCTGAAAATTTAACATTCTAGGCACCGTTTGTGATCCTGAACAAGATGTGTGTGTTCTAGATAATTACTGAGAATGCCAAGCACGAACATAATTTTTAATAAGTGTTCTAGCATGATCCTGTTAAGGACTGTTTAACCATGAGGATGGTACATATTTCAATAATGGGAATGCGAAGCACGAGCTGAAAATTGTTGACATTCCGACCTAAAAAAAATGGTCATTTGTTCTATGCACTAGATCATAAAATGATAGGTACGTAACTAAATAATTGATGCGAGTGCAAATTGGGAATTTGAGTGTGGCAAACTGATTCTGTTTGGTTCTGCTTGCGTAGACTGGGGCCCGTTTCTCAACACCGTTAAGTCTTCTAACTTCTTAACTAAATTGGAAATAGTTAGCTACCTGTTAGCGAACTGTTTCACGAATCCCTCTTTGCCAAGATCGGGGACAACTTGACCAAATAGTTATGACATCTCCAAACCTGTCATAACTTACTTCTTTCTTAAGGATCAAGTCCACCTCAGAAAAAATGTTGATTGGAATCAATGGAGAAAGACCAGACAAGCACAATGCTGAAAATTTCATCAAAATCGGATGTAAAATAATAAATTAATGACATTTCAAAGTTTCGCTTATTTTGAACAAAATAGTTATATTAACGAGCCAGTTACATTCAAATGAGAGAGTCGATGATGTCACTCACTATTTCTTTTTTTTTTTTATTGTTTGAATTATACAATATTTCATTTTTTACAAATTTGACAATTAGGACCTCCTTGCCTGAAGCACAAAATGTTAAAATAATGTAATTCCACGTGTTCAGGGAGGAATGACACTTCATTTCACATGACAATGACGAGAAAATAAAAATAATTCATATTTCATATAATAGATTACAAAAGAAATAGTGAGTGATGTCATCAGTTTCTCATTTGCATATCGACCGAGATGTGCATAACTGTTTTGTGAAATGAAGCGAAACTTTAGAATGCCATAACTTTCTTATTTTACATGCAATTTTGATGAAATTTTCAGTGTTATGGTTGTTGAATTTTTCTCTTTTTATTCAAATAAAGTTTTTGTTGGAGTGGACTTGTCCTTTATGTAGTGATATCATGTGGATAGACTGTGACATTCAAATGAGCCTCGAAATTTGAAAATTTTATTACGTAATAATTTAAAGAAAAATGAATTATATAGCAAACAAGTGGGATAAATCATTTAATAGTAATTGTAATGCACAGAAATTATAACAAGTGTTAATTTAAGGTAGTAAAATAATTGAATTGACAAAGATTCTACCACTTCAGGTCATCCATAATTGGACTCGTTTTCAGACCCTTATCAAAATTTTAATAAATTCTTCCTCTAATATACGCATAGCATTCATAAAATTGTGCGTTTAGGTATCTAAAGAGTTTAACAATCCATGATAATATATTTTTTGATGATGTTTGGAATCCTGAAAATCTGTTTGATTATCATCATATTAAAGGCAAAAAGAAGCTGCTGAAAACTGCTTATCTAAAAAAAAAAAAGAGCCAATGGAGTAAATTAGAGAGTCAAAAGGGGGCCTAAGCTTTCGATCCTAGCAGAATCTTCGTCGGAGGCAAAATGACAAACATAAAGTGGAACAACCATGATATAGACCACAAACATCCAACAGCAACACTAGAAACCATCATGTTAGGAAGAAAGCCTTATGGTTTACTTACGTAAACTATTCAAATTTTATATCTTGGGATAAATATCTCAATGTCCACTTACATGTGATTTTTTTTATCATGATATGAATTAGTGTTAATTTCATTTCCTCAGAAATTTAATGCCCATGTCTGCATGTTTAAGTACTTTTTAAGCATATTTTGCCTCTATTTTTTGCAACTTTTGGAAAATTTGCTATTTTGTGACTAAGGCTACGTCTGGTATGTACTTTCCACCAATAGTATCAATATGATATTAATGGATTCTAGTTAATCCTTTTGGGTAATTTTGGAACTAATTCTGTGTTTGGTAGATAAATAGGACTAACTTGTCCAGGTGTTGAGAAACGGGCCCCTGCTGATGAGTAGGCCTAGAGTTTTTATGCCCCTGCAGATGAAGCCCGGAGGGGGCATTAAGTGTTGCCCCTGTCAGCCCCCCCCCCCCTTGGTTTCCGCGCAATAACTTGAAAAACATTCAATGGATTTTAAAAAATTTGGTGTGTAGGTAGATGTCACCAAAATACAGGCTAAGTTCACAGCTCATTATGCAAGTTGGTTCAAAATTTATTTTTTTGATTATATTTATATGCGTATTGATTTCTGCATGATATTAAGTTCAATCATATTGAATAGATTTCTGATCGCGTTAACTGGGGCCCGGGTTGGCACGTTTTAACCAGTGTGTTTTAAAACACATTTTTTTTACTTGTGTGTTATAAATAAATCCTCTTTCTCTTCCCCCTTTACTCTTTCTTGATTGCTTTGTCATGTTCCTCTTCTCCCTGTTCAATCTTGCACAGCAATCAATATTAAGAATATCATTTTAACAAACAAATCTATGTGATTAGCTCACTTTTATCTACAATAAATTCGTAAACATGGCAGGGCCACACAACATTCAAGACTATTTTTGGAATGCATGCATGGTTACGCAGTTATGATATACACAAGTGCATATTATCAGATTCCGAATTGCTTAAAAACTTGATTTCATGTACAACTCAATGTGAGTCATTGCCAAAATTTGTATCTGTATCATTATTTTCAGAAATTGCTGAAAATTTCTATTAGTAATAAATTTGAAAATCTGTACATAAGAAAAATGAAAAAGTAAAAAAAAAAAACATTACCAGTAACCTACATAGACTGGGCTATTTCATTTCCTAAGAAGACTGGGGGGGGGGGGCTTTATGATCTGGGCAGTCAATCATGGGATCACAGCGATGATTGGCAAACGCATTACCCATGGTATATTCTAAAAAACTATAATCAAATTTTGCCTAAATCTCATTGCTAATTTATGCGTAAAATCAAAAGTTTGCTCTAATTAACTAAATAATGCCCCTGAAATGATCACTTTTGGTTCACAGACTCAATATATTTCAACATCACACTTATTTTCTTATGTGTTTATTGTTGTTTCAATGGAAATAGTCGGGGACCATATTTGACCGTAAAAAAGTTGAAATTAATTGATTTTAATCAGTAAAAGGAAATATAATGGCACATTTATGAATTATGGCTAAAAACACTATTTCCATAGATTTGTACGCAAATTCACATTTTCCAGCAACTTTTGGTCTGCATGCACTTCCAAAATGTTGTGTAATTTCGAAAACACATACCAGGGGGTCGCAATTTTGGTCTCAAAAGTTGCGCGAGACTCGAAAAAGTGAGTGAGTGATGCTGTAAGTCTGTGAGTGATGCGGTAAAAAAAATTGCGCAGTGGATTTATTGCAAAATATGACAAGGGGGTAAATCAGCCCCCAGTCTCATAAGGGTTAAAAACATTATATAGGCCTACTGATTGTTTTTAATATACATTTGATCAGAATTCCTGAATTAAAAAAATAAGTAGTTCAAGGGCTATATTTATAGGTTTGAATTGAATTTGTATTTTATGCCCTAAAATTGGTATAATTGATTCAAATGAAATAAAGCATATTGATTTACCCGAAATGAAATTAAGCTTTGAAACCCAATGTATATCAATTTTTCCATTGTGCAAATTCTCCTCGCCCCCCCCCTCGATTGACAAGACTCAGGATACCTAGGGACAACACGTATATAATCATGTATTAGGAATGAAATGTCATACTTATAAAGTGTTTTTTTTTGTAGGCATTCAATTTCCATGATTTAGTAATTTGGGGGGAAATATCAACTTTTCTGTTCAAAATTCATAAACAAAATTGTGGTAATCTCTTATTAAAACATCAAGAACTGAAATCTTATTTTATTTAGTGTATAGTTTAATTGATTTACAGAAAATTGCATCATAAAACAATAAAAAAACATTTTGTACTACAATTCTGCGGGGGCATCTGTTTCCTTTGGACACGTCAAACTTTCTTAATTATGTGTAATTGATTCTATGACATGTGTTTACATTTGCTGCAGATTCCCATTCAGCCATTGGACTGAACCGGTACCAAGACCGGAACTGTAACACAGTAAGGATGGTCAATATGAAGCGAGCTTCATTGAATTCCTCCAAGAGCTCTGTACTCTGTTCTGATCATTTTGAAGATGCTTGCTTTGACCTGGGCAGACGATACGTCTTAAACAGGATGCTGTCCCAACCATATTTGATTTCCCGCCTCGTCTTCAGAAGGTACAGTGGATCTATATCATACATGCGTTCTAAAGAAATATATATTCTGTTTTATCTACCTTTGTTTTGATAGAACATTGCTTTAATTATTCAATTTTCAGTAGCAAAATAGAGATGAAAATTATCCTAATCAGGAGGATAACCATGGACCGGGGCCTATACTGTGTATTTACAGTAAACTACTAAATAAATATATTTTTTAAAATTTGGTTTAACTCATAATCCTGGGCTACTTTGAGATTGCATAGCCCAGGGAGGGGGAGGTGGGCTTTTTTGGTCCCCCTCTTCAGATCTTGCCTCTGATCAAAACGAAAACCAATGCACACATCAACATCAATGTAATCTGCAAGCATGGAACTAAAGGTTACAGAATTCATTAAAATTTATTGTTAATAAATTATTTATTGTTAATAAATTAGTAATGCTAATTTATGCGTAATAGAGAATTCTTTGTTTTAAAGGTTAATCTCTAAAGAATTCCCGAAATTCTATGATTTCTAACAAAGTTGCTCAAAAATAAATGGTAAATGACATTTCTAATCTTATGTATTTTATTGTTTCTATAATTCCATATGTATTTCTTTGTTTTGGGGCCTTATGTATTTTATAGTTTTTTTAATGGGATCTGTTCATGGCACTATTCTGATTATAAAAAGCAAAGATTTGATTATTTTCAACCAATAAGTGCAAGAATAATGATAAATTTGTCAATTATGACTGAAAATAGAATTTCCATTGGATTAAATGTGTATACAAAATAATATTTTTGAGCAATTTTTGGTCCGACATAAACTCATAAAATGTTGGGTAACTGAATATCCGGGTATCTCAAAAGCTCTGCAGAATTGACCAAAAAGTAATCATGGTACCTCATTTCTCATTGTGGACTTATCATGAAAAATGTGGATGGGGAGGGGAGTTTATTAAGCCCCCCCCCCCCCCCGGGGCTAGATAGGGTTTATATATCATGTATATTTTTAAAAAAATTATCTTGTTGCAAGTCACTGCAAAAGGTTTGATTTCTAAACGAATATTGTTCTTCATGGATAATCGAATATTTGATTGAAAAATTATCTTTGAATAGTTATCTTTTCATTCTTGTATCTGTTTTTGTTCAATATTGTTTTTCTTATTTTTTTATTAATTCGTCTCCTACAGAATTCACCCAAACCAAGGTATTTCCCAAAAGACTTTTCGATTCAGCAAACAACCTCCCAGATACTGCAAAGACACCAGTGCCAAAGTCTTCAGCACCTTAATTTCTCGAAGACCACTCCTACTGAATACCAGAAAGTCCAAGAGGGGTAAAGTGGAAGTCAACAACAATAATGGACTGTATTAAAACTTGGAGAAGAGGCTGAAAACCACACAGAAGTCCTACCTTATACATTACTTGCTTTTAAGTTTGGACAAACATTGATTTGCACAACTTTACAACAAAAAATTTACGCTGTGTGGATTCTGATTATTTAAAATAGCTCAATGAAAACGTTTATCACTGGGCATGTAACAAAAATGAATTCATTGAATTTGAAGATGTCTTACAGTATATTCATTCTGATTTGAATGTCAGAAGAGAAAAAAGTTTGTGAAAAGTAGGAATGACGGCAAGCTGACAGAAGAATAGAATACATGTAGGATAGAACAAGGCCACAGTTATAAATGAGCTGTTGGATAGAGACAAAAAGATGAATTAAGAATGGGGGTGATAGAGAAATAGAGACAGGAATTGGGGAGCCTGTGATGAATGCCTGAGAAAGTAAAAATTACCATATTTTATTTTTTTAAGGATTTGAACAGTCAGGAAGAATGTGGTCTTTTTTCTGTTGTTATTTCTCAAAATACTGGTATGTTTTGTGTACAGAAAGGGGTATAATCCTTTGCAATAATCACTCTCACAGAAAATATTAACTAATCAAAAGAAAAGTCAAATATTTCACTGATTTACAATTGTTCGGTCACTCTCATATCTAAAGTTACCCCCCCCCCCCATCATTTCAAGGTATTGGAGAGAGAGGTTGGGCAGGACATGGCTGTCAGCAGAAAAAAAATGCAGGGTGGGGCAAAACAATTTTGGGATATGTGCGAGGGAGCGAATGCGACAGAGCAGAATTTTGTGGGGGGGGGGATATATGCGAGAGAGCAAAATGACAGAAGGAAAATGCAGGGGCCAAGAGATTTGAGGAATATGTAAGAGGGAGCGAAGTGACCAAGCAGAAGAAATGTAGAGGACAACAAATTGTTGGGTATGTGAGGGAGCAAAGCAACCAATTAAAAAAGGAGGTTAGTCAAAACGTTCTTGAATATGAGTAAGGAAGCAACTTGTTCACTTCCGAGCAGTAGGACTCGTTTTAAAATAGCTTAGGAAATATGTGTTTCCTAAGCATGGTAAACACATATTGTAGGCCTATAGTACAATTTAGGTGCTCTAAGAGTTAAATTCTGAATGAGCTGCATTTGCTGGTAAATCATGCGCAGAGGATCTTTGTCTTTTATCCATTTCTACACTTTTCTTTAGATTTCAGTTTTAAGGCGGGAAGGATCCCACCCTCCTGTGGATGCTAATATTTTGACTGACCCTGGGTAAATAGAATAATTACAAAAACAAAAATGATGTTTTAATATGAGATTTTTTAATGCCCCTTGAAAGTCCACCATCTTTCTCACTCTCTCCATCTTTGTTTTTATTCATTTTAACTTTCCAATTCTTTCTCTCTTGATATCTATAAAGTTCAGGTTCACCCTTTTAACTTGCACTATTCCAAGCCCCCAACCAATTGGCATCCACAGGAATGGGGGAGTGGGGCTTCCCCCTAGAAAATAAAGTCAAACAAAAGAAAAATGTGGAAAATAGAAATGGATAAAGACAAATAATCCTCTACGCATGTCTTACCTACCAATAGTTCATTCACAATTTAATACCTAAATTCTACTGAGTTTACCATACTTAGAAAATGCATATTTCCTATGCCATTTTTAAACAAGTCCCTATCGCTGGGAGTGAACGTGTTGCTCACCAGCACGAATTCGAAAATATTTTGATTGACCTGGGGCCCGTTTCATAAAACATTTGCCGCAGCGGCAACTCCCATTTTCTGCGGCAAATCTCATTTTCTGCGGCAAATCTCAAAACAGCGGCAAATGACAATTTCTGCGGCAATATTTGATGCAGCTATTTGAGCTGCGTCAAATATTTGCCGCAGATACTTTCAGGGGCAAATGACAATTTCTGCGACAATATTTGATCTATTTGAGTTGCGTCAAATATTGCAGCAGAAACGGCTTTTTCATCAAAATATCAACAATTTGGAGGGCCTAACAACCATATTGCTAAAGTTTTTGATGATATTGAATTGATAAATTGCTTTTTGTCATTCTAAATAGAAAATACAGGTATTTTCACTCATTGACAAATAAAAGTAGATATTTATTGAATCACTAAATTTATTGAATTGAATTTACTGAATTTATTAAAGTCAAATTTATTTCATTAAATAGATACATAGGAACATCCATTGTGTTCCTGCAAATTTACACTTTAAAAAAGTATTTCTTTATCCTGTAAAAGAATGAATAATTGTCTCAGTTTGTCAAAGATGTTGCGTCATTGGCTTTTGAGTTTCAATTAGATTCATTTCATTATTCATAAGTGTTTTTTTTGCTGCTGTTGGTTTTTTTCTGATGTGTTTGTTGAAACTCCAGCTGAAGCTGTGGTTGCTGTTAACGTTCCCGGAGTGTTTGTTGGACACCTTGATGTTGTTGAGGTTGCCAGTGTGGTTTTTGCATCTCCTGCAGAAATTGTTGATGCTGCTGTAGTTGTTGCTGTTGGTCAATGTAGTGTTACATCTCCTGTGTGTTTGCTGCTGTTTTTGCTCCTACTGTGCATGTGATTGAAGTACCTGAAATAGTAATTAATTTATAATGCATATGAGCAAGATACTAAACTTATTCCTAATTTCAATTTCATTGTTAACCCTTAATAGAGTGGGGGGGGGGGGGGGTGGAGGCACCTCTTGGTACTTTGCAAGATTTATCCAAATGGACAAGATCCTCAGGCACTCCCGGGATGACCTACCAGAATAGCCTCACAGTAAGGTGTATTAACAGGATTTTGTACTCATAACATTCAGTTGATTTTGCATGAACTCAATTCATCAAATGAATGTAAAGGGTCTACCAGTAAAAAAAATTCTGTGAGCTTTTTCGGGTAATCTTTCTGAGTCCTTTTACTCCTTTAATGAAATATTAATAATAAAATACATGATGAAGTGAGTTTGACAGTTATTTGACATGTTGCATCTTATGTGCTAGTGGTGGGGTCAATCATTATAGAAATGCAGAATATACATGTACATGTACCAATTTGGCAAGAGAAAGCAAGTCACATTATCGACCAATGATTGATATTGGTTTGTTACTTTTGCAGCTGAAAAAAAAATCATCAACACCTCAAACTAAGAGTTTAATTCTAAAATTTGGATTCCTGACAAAGAGCAAATCAAGAAGACAAAAATCATTCAAATTGTTATTATGACTTACTTTCTATGCCAAAATGAATCAGAATTATAAATAAGTTTAACTTACGTTTAAATCACATTTCTAGGCTCTTTATCTGGCTCTTCAAACCCTTCAGTTGTTGATTCTGGCATGACTTTCTGATACTATTTTGTGTCCTTCTGGAACTGTGGACAAAACCTCACCTGAAGGAATAAATTAAAATTTTCAAAAAATGTTTGGCACTATAATTTTTTTTCTCACATGAATACATTACATGTATATCAAAAGAAAAGAAAAGGAAACTTCATTTGACTATTAGGTTTTTGTCAGGGGGGGGGGGGGGTAAAGGGGTCAAGATGGGTCAATATGATGAACAAAAATGCAATAGTAAGTAATACATAAGGATCAATCTCTGGTTGAAAAACGTCACTTCATGCAATTATTCCTCATAATTCATCTTGCACACACATATACACATAGTGAGGATGGGTGAGAGAGAGCGAGCATCGTCATCGTACATGCAAAAAGTATTAAATCCATCACTGATGTATAGATGGGGGCCATGCCCCCCAGTCAGACTGCAGGTCCCAAGAGAGTGGCTTCTTTCATCCAAATGATATTCATGACTTGAGATGTTTTGTATATTTAATGAGCTTGACGCGGACCATAACACCTTTTCATTCGGTCATTGCTGCTCTAACTGTGCATCGAATTTCATGAATTTGGTACCATTGTAAAGAAGAAGAATCATTCTTTCATGTCATATGTTTGGATTTATTCAAAGATTTTGTAATATAGGTTCAAAGTTTGATCTAAAATATGCTATAAAATAAATATTTTCACCTGACAAAAGTTGCTATTTTCACACTTTATTTGTGTTTGAGCCCAAATGATTTTTATATCATGATAAAGCTGAATATGTATGCTTTGAAACGATATAGGTTTCAAAATAAGAATTGGTTTAATCGGGTCAAGATCACACTTTTCATTTGCCAAGTACATAAAGCAGTTTGAAAACAAGAATACTGCATTCTGATTGGTCAAATGGACCACCCAGTGGCAAATTCCAACGGTTCCAGTGCCATGGTTCGTAGGAAGGTCACACTTCCCATGTGGTAATCTCCTCAAATACCCTGTGCCTGTTGTTCTGTGAACCTTATCCAGCCAATCAGAACTCTGGATTTCATGCAAGTACAAAATTACAGAAATCTCGTATTGTACCTTAGTGGGAAAAGTGTGATCTTGACCCGATTAAAAGGTGCCGCATATCAAGAGTGGCATTGTGAGAAAGAAAAGAAGTTCAGCTTTATGGTGATATGGATATCATTGAGGCTCAAAATAAAAAGTTTGCACAATGTGCAAAAGAAAATGGAAGAAGAAAATTAAGTTTTGAGGCACACTTTCAGGCCAGAAATTTACTTATTTAACAAAATATTGTATACAAAATAAATGACCAATATGAAAGAGTAACTTTTACTCTATCTGATAGTGCAATAATATTTAATTTAACTTGAGGTTAAAAAGTAATGCCAGTAGTTGCAGTAAACACTGATTTCATGAGAAAGTCTGGCTTAATTGTCAGTATATCATCGAGGATCTAGATTTGGTAAAGTTACATAAACTGAACTTTGTGAAATCTTGAAATCTACGCTGAAAAATGTTCACACTGAAGATCACCAACACAGATAGGCACACGTGGGACAGTGTATTATTATTGCTGGAATATGAGCTTATTTTGCTTATTTCTCAGCAATTACACAATTTCTTCCAGAATCCTTTGGCACATATTTTTTATTCATACAAACAGACACTTGGGTGGTCATTATATTAGATTCTGTAAAAAGTCATTTTGAGATCGTTACCAATACTGGAATTTCTCTTTAAAACAGGTAAATTCTTAGACTCGAGAAAGAAAATCTCACGAATCACAAGATTTTGCAAGGATTCAGCCACGAGATGATTTGGATGTATCTGGACTTTTTGCTCATTAGCATAGGGACCTGCGGTCTGACTGCCCCCCCCCCCAATGTTTAACGACCAAGAAAGAAAAGGAGAAAAAGAAAGAAAGCGAACGAGAAAGGGTGAAATAGAGAGTATTTACTGGATATTATTACGTCAAAATCTTTCCAAATTTTGATTTCTGTATTAAAAAGTTCTAAAATTTTGCACACTCCCTTCGCTCTCTTTGGAGAACTTTTGTTCCATTCGCCATATTTAGCCCTCTCAAAATATTTGGCTCATTACGCCACTGAATTCAATTGTAAGAATTTTATGTTTGCTTAATGTAGACTTAATCTAACCCTAATAAGACTGCCAGGGTATTTTGGAGGCAGGAAAGATGGGCGGAAGGGGAGTGGGGGCCCTCAAGATTGACCGTTAATTGCGCAATTGTGAAGAAATGCAAAATGCCTGCCACAGATGAAAAAATTGTATATTTGATCATTCTAAAATTATTTAGAATTATATATTTTACTAAATCATGCATGAAATTAGAATTTGGCTGGAAATCTATAAACACAGCCCTTGAAGTTTTTGTTCAGACACATAAAAATTAATTGATATCAAATACCTTTCATATGTATTTTTTTCCTTTCTTAAGTATTTCTTTGTTTTTTTTACTTTTTTTATATTGTTGACAAAATTTTCTGATCATAAGCACAATGAAATTAATTGATTTTAATCAGTAAAAATAAACATTAACCGGTATGATACAATTATGAATTCTGGCTAGAAACAGATTTTGCATTGGATTTGTCCATGAAATCACATTTTAGTGCAATTCTGACATGTGTAATTACACAATGCACAATGTTGCATAATTGCAGAACCGGGTACCCAGGTGTCACAAATTTTGTCTGAAAACTCATAAACTTTTTTTAAAAAAGGCTTTATAATGACGCGGCACAATCTTTCACGTTGTGGATTTATCGTGAAAATTTTTGGGCTCCCACCGCCTTTTTAGGGTTAAATCAGATAGCACATCATGATGGGTTTTACTGATATTCATTCTGCAACCCATATTTCAAAGACTATCCATCATATCTGACATTGATTTTTACCTGTGGCAGTATGTTAGTCTCTGCATTTCTACAACTGTGGCCAAATATTCTACTACTAGTTCATTAGATGGGCCCATGGCATTTTTCTTATTGTAGGAGACTGGCAAGCCCTGGCTTTGAAGTTCCTGGTATATCCTTCTCCAGCTGCAATATCTGGTCAGTTGAGGACTTGGGGGCTTTGTGTCAGGAGTGGTCTTGGTAATGGCGGTGGCAATGGTGATGGCAGTGACAGAAGCAGACTTGGTGGTGGTGACTGCAATTGCAGCATTGTTGATGGTGGTATATGCCTCATCACGACCAACATTAGCTCCTGCTGCCATGCTGCTGGTCTCCATCTATTATGTTTTAAATAGAATAAAACATTAAAACAATTGATTATTAACACATCAACTTCAGAACACTAGCATATTGATAATAAAACTTGTAGATTAGCAGTCAAAGCATAAAATGAACTTCCACAGAAGACTACATGTACCTTCTAATAGAATTTCAGACCACCTTGAGGATGTTATGCTCAAAGCAAGGTTTTTATTTGACAACATTGGTCAGAGGGACATGGATTTAAATGTCAGAATACAACTGGTATCATTGGTTGATCAATCATACTGTACAATACCCCATTTAGATATATGTTGCTGTTATCTTCCACTTTACCCCTCTTAGATTTTTGGCATTGAGTAGTAGTCCCAGGGAAGGTGCTGAAGACTTTGGTACAGGTGTCTTTGCAGTATCTGGGAGGTTGCTTGCTGAATCTAAATGACTTTCTTTCGAGGGTTTCCCTGGTTTGTGTGCATTCTGTACGAGAAGAGTGAATAAAAAAAAAAACATTAAAAAAAGAAGAAAAATTGAATAAACCGAGATGCAAGAATGAAAAAAATGACTTTAAATTTGTCAAATTAATATTCAATAGTACATTTAGAATAATATTTGTTTAGAAATGAATCCTTTTCAATGGACTTGCAGCAAAATAAACATGTTTAAATATTCATGATGATTTATTAACCCTATCTGGCCCCAAAGGAGGAAGGGGGGGTCTTAAAGGGATGGTCCAGGCTGAAAATATTTATATCTTAATACATAGAGTAGAATCCACTGAGCAATATGCTGAAAATGTCATCAAAATCGGATAACAAATAATAAAGTTATTGAAGTTTAAAGTTTAGCAATATTTTGAGAAAATAGTCATATCATGAATATTCATTAGGTGGGATGATGTCACATCCCCACTTTCCGTTTGGTTCATAAAATCATAATTTTTTCATTATTTCATACATGTGTAAATGATGTGTCTCCATTATGATGAAATAAGTTTCAGCAATTAATATCTAATGTACTAAATCAGTTGTCAATCCAATTTTTCTAGTTCTTGGAGGATAAAATTTAATAAACATAATTTCATATAATAAAATTCAAAAGAACAATTTGAGATGTGACATCATCAGCCCACCTAATGAATATTCATGACGACCGTTTTCACAAACTATTGTTATAAACTATCAAATTCAATAACTTGATTATTTGTCATCTGATTTTGATGAAATTTTCGGCATTTTGCTCAGTGACTTCTACTCTATTTATTAAGCTACATGTATAAATATTTTCAGCCTGGACCATCACTTTAATAAGCCCCCTCCACATGTTTTGCAATAATTCCACAGTTAGAAACATGTCCTCATATTTTTTTGTTGGTCAAGTCTCGCAGAAGTTTAGGGACCAAGTTTGCGGCATCCGGATACGCAGTAATGCAACAATGTATGAGTTCATGTCGGACCTAGAATTGCTCAAAAACATTATTTTTCTTACAAATCTAATCCAATGGAAATTCTATTTTAAATCATAAATGACAAATGCATCATTATTCTTGTACTTATTGGTTGAAAATTATAAAATCTTTGCTTTGTCTCAAAATATTATATCTATATTTTGATATTAATAGATGCTCTAAGATCTTATCTTTGAAATGGCATTTAAAAAATAAATTCATGCTTGAGCGAACATGGGACGTTTTATACTTTTAGACTTTTGGCTAATCAGCAGACTTATAATATATTCATTATCTTTGCCATAATTTTCGAAAAATGCTGTCAAATTTCACTAATAAATTTATTCATTTACCTGAATTACATTGGTTTTAATTTGAACTTCTTTTACCTTTGAATTTTGCTTCATAAGTAAGAAGAGACTTTCTTGTCAACCCAAGTGAGAAGATTTGCATTTTTAATTGGGAGAATTTGTAATCATTCAAATCCTTTTTATTATGTGAAACAAATTATGTTATGGTACCTTTGATAATAATTATGTGAAACAATTTATGTAATGGTACCTATAAAAGACATGAATCCTATTTTCAAGGGGTCATTGAATCCTTCACCAAGTTTAATTATGTGCTTGACAGGACAAACAAGAAAATATTCATGTCTTTCAATGGCAATGGTGTATTGAGTCAATTTTGAAGGAGCAAGATATGGCAGATCAGGTAAAATGCATTGAAAAGTTGTGAAGCGAGCAAGCAAAAATTTCCAGTTTTTACTAAAATATCCAATTTTGTGATTTTGACATAATATTCAGAATAATATCATATTTCACTTTCTATGTTTTCTGTTATTTTTCTTTCCACTTTTTTCCTTGGTCATAATTTTGTATTGGGAGGGGGGGAGCACCCCGAGCCCCCACCCCTCAGTATGCCACTGTTCAAAGGCATCATAACCTTTGCAGAACACAATGAAAGGATTAAAAAAAAAACACGCTCTACCATAATTTGGTTTTAAAAAATGTTCTTGCCTAAGGAAGGAATATTCAAAACTAAAAGAGAACATATTAAAAAGGAACAACACAACTATCCAAATAAATAAGTAGATTTGGAAATGAATTTTGACTGCATAATTCGAAAATTATGGCAAAGATAATGAAAAGGTTAAGAGGAATTCTGCTGATAGCAAGAAGTCCGACCATCATATTATGCCATTTTGGCGCAAGCTTCCTTTTTTACCCCAGACAAAACAAAAATTTGTGTTTGCGTAAGCACGAACAAAACCAAATTATTTTAATAGCATTTGAAGGATAAGACTCCATAGCATGTATTGACACCAAAATATTGAGATCATAATTTGAAACAAAAATTTTATAGACTTTTCAAATCTATCCCATTTTTTCATACGCACTGTAGAACTTGGGAACTTATTTAGAGATTTACTTAACTGTACAGCAGAGAATTCTCTATTTATGCATAAAATAATTTATCAAAAATGAATTTTAATAAATTATGAAAAATCAGCAATACACCCTTAGCTTTGCAATTTCAAAGAAGCTCATGCTAATTATGTAGGGCTAAACCAAATTTTTAATTTGTTTGATCATTTAGTAAGCGTTAACTTAAAATACACAGTCCCCTGGTACACAGTATAGGCCGAGGTCCATGGTGACCCTAACGAATAGGATAATTTTCATTTCTCTTTGGCTACTGAGAATGGAATATTCAAAACATTGTTCTGTCAAACCAAAGGTAGATAGATAATACAGAGATTATATTTCTTTAAAACACGTATGATATAGATCTACTGTACCTTCTGATGACGAGGCGGCAAATTAAATGTGGTTGGGACAGCATCCTGTCTTAGACGAATCGTTTGCCCAGTCCTGTCAAAGCAAGCATCTTCAAAATGATCAGAACAGAGTACAGAGCTCTTGGAGGAATTCGATGAAGCTTGCTTCATATTGACCATCCATACTGTGTTACAGTACCAGTTCAGTCCAACGGCTGAATGGGAATCTGCAGCAAATGTAAACACATGTCATGAAATCAATTATATATAATTAAGAAAACTCTAGGCCTACTCAGCAGCGGCCCGTTTATCAACACCTGGACAAGTGAGTCATATTTATCTACCAACCACAGAGTTAGTTCCTATCTTTAGGATTTTTAACAAGAAATAATCCATTAATAACGTTATATTGAGACTATCGGTAGAAAGTACAAGAGATGTAGCCTTAATCACATAATAGCATAATTTTCAAAAAGTTAAATTATGATAAAACTTGCAATTATTGTGATAAATCAGGAAATACATCCAATCAAAAAATAGCAGAGCCAAAACTAGAACTAAAGCTTCGGTCTCTGTTAAAGGGGAATCCAACCCAAATAAAAACTTGTTCTTAGGGGAATAAGAAAAATCAGTCAAGTTGATAGGTGAAAGTTTGAACACTATCTGACAAATAATAAGAAAGTTATTTTTAAAGTTGTGAATATTGGTAATCCCTAGATCCACGAGACTGCAAATTGGCCACATATGTGATGTCACAGTGATGTAAGGCAAGGACTACTCTTCCATGTACTCCAATACATAAAATGGCTAATATGTCATTTTTTCAAATGTTTTACTTCAAATTTTTATTTTTCTTTCACATGAGGACATAAAACAATATACTACCAGGGTTATATTTAGATTACTGCCCCAGGGGAAGGGCAGTTAGGAGAAAAACACAAATCCCTGATAATTAAGTACATGGCCTATGGGAAAGTTGTCCTTGCCTCTTGTCATAATTTACTTACCCAGTTGCCACTTTGAAATCTACATAATCATAGGGATTTCAATTTTAAAGCAGCCATAACTTTCTTATTGCTGGTCCGATTTCTTTCAAACTTTCACCATTCTGTTTTATCTAATTTTCTCCTTTCCAACACTATATTTTATGACCAAGGCTGGATTCCCCTTAAGTGTAAAGGCATCTGGCCGAGCGTTGTTGGAGCGGTCGTGGAGCGGAGAGAAAAAAAAATCATCACCGCTCGCTACCGTTTACCATTTTCAAGTTCGATTTGTTTTTTTGTTTTCGATTTTTCCCCCATTTTGAGAGAAAAATTCTACCCTCTTTCCCTACCGCTCCAACAACGCTCGGCCGGTGTGACCATGCCTTTATGTTGGTTGTTCAGCTGAATTTCGTTGGCTTCACTCACCAAATACAGAAAAAGATATAAAAATACTCCTCGAGACAGAGGGCTGCCAGCTGTCTACTAAAGGCAAAACATGCATCAAACATAATTAAACCATGCAGACTTGGGGATTAAAATGCCGAGAAAAATGAAATCATCACTAATTCATTTTGAACATGACTAAAAAACAAGGCAAAAGCAATTTTTGTCTCGCCCACTTATGAAAATAACCAGAAATATTGTGATTTGCGAGGGCACGCAAGAATTATATCGAAACTTCATTGTGAAATTACTGGGATGGAATAACACTTGTCATACCAGCCTTGCACGTAAACTTTAATATTGACCTGAAAATGACCTTTGACCTTACCATGTGACATCCGACTGCAGCATAAGTCTGCAAGTTTGGTTGAAAAGTGACTTACGGTTGCGGAGTTAGGTGTCATAAGAGAGTCTTGCATGTAAACTTTAACCTGTAAATGACCTTTGACCTTTCCATGTGACCTCTGACTGCAGCATAACATGCAGGTCCCCCAAGTCCATCTACCATCCAAGTTTGGTTGAAAAGTGACTTACGGTTGCGGAGTTAGGTGTCATAAGAGAGTCTTGCATGTAAACTTTAACCTGTAAATGACCTTTGACCTTTCCATGTGACCTCCGACTGCAGCATAACATGCACGTCCCCCAAGTCTATCCAACATCCAAGTTTGGTTGAAAAGTGACTTACGGTTGCGGAGTTAGTTTTCATAAGAGAGTCTTGATGTAAACTTTGACGTTGACCTGAAAATGACCTTTGAACTTATCATGTGACCTCCCACTTCAGCGTAACATGTGCAGGTCCCCCAAGTCCATCTACTGTCCATGTTAGGTTGAAAAGCGACTTACGGTTGTGGAGTTAGGTGTCATAAAAGTGTTGCATGTAAACTTTAACGTTGACCTGAAAATAACCTTCGACCTTACCATGTGACCTCTGACTGTAGCATAACATGCACGTCCCCCAAGTCTATCCAACATCCAAGTTTGGTTGAAAAGTGACTTACGGTTGCGGAGTTAGTTTTCATAAGAGAGTCTTGATGTAAACTTTGACGTTGACCTGAAAATGACCTTTGAACTTATCATGTGACCTCCCACTTCAGCGTAACATGTGCAGGTCCCCCAAGTCCATCTACTGTCCATGTTAGGTTGAAAAGCGACTTACGGTTGTGGAGTTAGGTGTCATAAAAGTGTTGCATGTAAACTTTAACGTTGACCTGAAAATAACCTTCGACCTTACCATGTGACCTCTGACTGTAGCATAACATGCAGGTCCCCCAAGTCCATCGACCATCCATGTTTGATTGAAAAGTGACTTATGGTTGCGGAGTTAGGTGTCATAAGAGAGTCTTGCATGTAAACTTTAACCTGTAAATGATATTTTACCTTACCATGTGACCTCTGACTGCAGCATAACATGCACGTCCCCCATGTCTATCCAACATCCAAGTTTGGTTGAAATGTGACTTACGGTTGCGGAGTTAGGTGTCATAAGAGTCTTGCATGTGAACTGTAACGTTGACCTGAAAATGACCTTTGACCTTACCATATGACCTCAGACTGCAGCATAACATGCAGGTCCCCCAAGTCCATCTACCATCCAAGTTTGGTTGAAAAGCGACTTACGGTTGTGGAGTTAGGTGTCATAAAAGTGTTGCATGTAAACTTTAACGTTGACCTGAAAATGACCTTTGACCTTACCATGTGACCTCTGACTGCAGCTCAACATGCAGGTCACCCAGGTCCATCTACCATCCATGTTTGGTTTAAAAGCGACTTACGGTTGTGGAGTTATGTGTCATTACAGGTTTGTGACGGACGGACAGACGACATTTGGATCCCTTAGTCTCGCCTTCACCTCTGGTGGGCAGGACAAATATGTCATACGGACGTTGAGATATGCCGCGAGAGCTTTTCTCGAAAGGGTGGGTTGAGGAGGAAAGTCAAACAAAACACACCTTTTCGGGACAACCGGGGGAACTTTCCATGAAAGGCTGCATGTGATTAATATTTTTTCTGAACCAATCGTTTCTATGAAAATTAGTCTTGAAATAACAATATAACAGTAATATAGACACTAGACAGAGGTGCATAGATGGGGGGAGGCTTGGGATGCTCTCCCCCCCCAAAAAAAAAAGGGAAAGAAAAATGAAATATAACATTTTCTGAATATTTTTATGTCAAGCTACAAAATGTGATTTTTTTTTAATGAAAAGCTTGCTCGCTCACAACTTCTATTGAATTTTGCCTGATATGACACATCTGACTCCCTCAAAATCTTGGGCTCATTTTGTCTCTGATTATTAGGAGAAAAAGAGAGCTTGCAGTTTTTGTGATTCTGAATAAAATTTCATATTAATGAAGTAATTCAGGACACAAAATAATTACACAAAGCCATATGGAATTATGAGAAATAGTAAACAAATATATCAGGCTTTGAGAAAGTATAGTTGAATTATTTATCCGAGGTTGGTCTGACAATTACTTCCTGAGGGGCGAAGCCCCGAGGGAAATATAGTAGTTTTGCCAGTCCAACCGAGGATTAATAATTCCCACTATGCTTTCGAATGAAACGCCTGATATATTTGTTTTTTATCCAACTTTTTATAATTTATAACCAAAATCTATGTGATGAGCTTGCAAAGTCCGGTTACTTGAGTTGAATTACCTACTTTTCTCTGAGCCATCGTGCTCAGCAGAACGCAGATCAGTGCCTGTGCCGACACATCGCTGGACTTGCCCGGGAGAGAGAGCGCGCTGGCCGGTGTGCCTGAGAGTTTAGCTAGATCCAGTTTTGTGAAATAATGATGTCAGACCTCGATATACTAGTATCCAAAAATATATCGAGGTATGACGTCAGAGTTGATATTCGGTCACATGATGCTACTTGAACCAATAGTACTATACATGATTTACTCTATGTAGGATATAATGTATTCTATTCTATAGGCGTAAGTATTTGCATAGAAGTGTGATGAAACAAATCAGTGGCGAAGTGAGCCAAAGTTTTGAAGGGGCTAGATATGAATAATTGGGCAGATCTTTTTTTTGTGAGCGAGCAAAAAAAATAAAAATATTTAACTTTATAAATATCCAATGAAAGCATAATATTCAGAAAAAATATATTTCACCATTTTCTTTTCTACTTTCTTGGTCATAATTTATTTTTGTAGGAGAGGAGAGGGGGCAAGCGCCCGAAGACCCCCTCGCCTCATCTGTGCACTGAAGAAATTACTTTGAAACTGACTTTCCTTTGCAAGCTGCTGGATAATCTTTATATAATAGTTACCATGCAAGGACGGCTGCACTGCCGAGACTATTGAAAATAAATACATGAAAATGCGCAAAATTTGTGTTTTCCCTTCTTTCCTTCCGTTTTGTTTCACCTGCATAGGAGAGTAAAATTATATTATAGGCGCTGTTTTTCTGACGGTGGCGGCATCAACACCAAATCTTAACAAAAGGTTGTGTTTTTTAAATGAAAACTTAGAAACCTAGTTCATGAAATTTGGGCATAAGGTTAATCAAGTATTGCTAAACGTCCTGCCTGAGTTTCAGGTCACTCAGTTGTTGTGTGTCCGTACAGGTTGTGTGTCCACACGATCAATGTTAGAAAGTCATTTGAAAAAAGTTAGAAGCGAAGTTTCATCAAATTTTAGTACAAAATGTTGGGAAATATAAAGAACAAAATAGAAGATGATTACAAGTATTGAATTCATATTTTTAGTGTAATCCAAAGACAAAAAGGAAGGCTTCAAAAAGATTGTTTACATTCATAATTCCGAAGCTTCGTTATTCCGAAGGTTTGGATATTCCGGAGGTTCGTTAATCTGAAAGCGAAATAAGGTTCGTTGTTCCGAAGGTCGGACGATCCAAAAATTGAAATGACTTTCGTTGTTCCAAAGGTTCGTTAATCCGAAAAGGAATAATGAGAGTCATAATTCCGAAGGTTCGTTAGTCCGAAAAAAAATGAGGTTCGTTGTTCATTTAGTTTTTTCGGATTAACGAACCTCATTTCGTTTTCGGATTAACGAACCTCATTTCGTTTTCGGACTAACGAACCTTCGGAATTATCACTCATTATTCCTTTTCGGATTAACGAACCTTCGGAATTACGCCACAAATGTTCGGATTAACGAACCCTTTTTCGATTTAACGAACATTGTGGTTCAGGCAATAATGAATTCACGTGTTTTGGAATTACGAACCTTCTGAATTACGAAGTGTAACCAAAAGATAACATGTCCGGACACTGGACCCCCTCCTATATTAGTTTTGTTTTTAAAGATCGTGATGTTCCATGAGTTTTATATTTCCCCATAAAATCCCACCTTTGTCACTCGGAATATCAGATCGACTTAACGGACACGATGTTCAGCCAGATGGAGCGTATAGTAGTGGTGGTGAAGTGGAGCCGGCACAAACATCGCTCAAAGTAACTAAACTTGTACTAGTAATGAGTGGGGCTAGGACCTAGGCCAAACATACTTAGGCTACCACAACAGGCGATAGGCTTTCTTACCCCTCCAAAGATAACTTCTTAAATTGGAGATAAAATTTTACCTTCTAGGGTGACCTTTTCTTGGACTTGCCCTATACCCTGTACCATGAACCGTTTTGGCAGTGGATATCTAAGTCAGTGGGTCGCGCATGGGATCTCATTCTCACTTCTGGTGTCCATACCACATGATTTTTCTGTGCGCGGTGGCGCATCTTTGGGCCCGAGCCGAGATAGGCCTCGACTCTAACATTGGAGTCTACGGACAAGCCCAACTCATAGTCAAGGGTTCATTACATGCAGAAACAGATCTAGAGGGGGGGTTGCAACCCCCCCCAAAAAAAAAAAAAAAATCTGGGGACCATTTTTTTTAAATCTTATCTTTTTTAAAAAACTTGTAATTTTATTTTATTCTATTTCTATGTCTTCATTTAATTTATTATTATTATTTATTTGGGGGGAGGGTTGGGCGAACAAATGTCACATAGTCCTTTTTGCCCCCCCATCAGCTTTTTTGAGGACACGGGCCACCGCGGAAGTGACAATCTAGGCCAGGGTTGCCGATTCTCATCCCCAAACAAAAATCCCCCCATTAAAAAAAAAAAAAATGGGGGATTGCAACTTAATTTTACAAATTTTCATGGGGGTTAATTTGGCAACGACCTCTATATCAAAAATAGTGGTGTTTTAGATGCAAGGAAACGCCATTTTCACACACAGATTTTCAAAAATTTTCCCTATGTGGGAGGGGGGACACCCCCCCAAACACCCTCGCTTGCTCCGCTCGGTTGGACTCGGTCGCTACGCTCCCTCACATACCACCCCAACCCCCCCTTTATAAAAGCTGGATCCGCCCCTGACATGCCACAGGCACAGCGCACAGAAAAACCAAGCCATTACTTAGAAGTGGTGTGTTTAATGCCTTATGGACGTGGACATCACTTGCAGAAGTGGGATCGCAGCAAGCCAGCATGCACGACCCACTAACTCATTAACTGTCAATTCGAAATCCACTGCCAAACATGGTTCAATGGTTTAATTTACCAGTATTAATACTAACCTCGCAATGCGTGTGGGTGCCCAAGCTAAAGCTGTTTTTAATAATCTAAAAATAAAATCACGTCAATCACTGACTCAGACAGTCAATAATTATATAAAATTTGTCATCCAATGAAGTTTCCAATTTCAACATGCATTTTGCTCTGAGTCAGTCTGAGTATGAATTTTACACCATTAATCAAAATCTAGGCCTAAATATCAGCCTGTATAATTCATTACCATTTTAGGTGTGCACAAAAGACCAATCCCCCTGGCCTGGCATGGGCATGGTCGACTACAGTAGGACCCTACACAAACTTGAATACACGGGACTATAAATTGCACAGCTTCTTGCAAATGCAAGTTTGGCAACGACTAACGAATTCCCATTTTGTTTTCAACGTAATTTTGAAGTCGAAAACATACCTAAACTTACGAATGCAATGTCCGTCCACATTCTACCAATTAGAGAAGTTGTTTGCAGCTCTCGTTGACATGAATAACGTGCAAGCTAAACAAGAAAGGTTCACCAACATGCCGACCTGTGAGTGCAACAATACAGCAACCAGGGGCCGATTGCACGAAAGGGTCTTTCCAAGGACCGTCTTTCGTGTCGCCCATCTTTTATGATACGCTATAGGCGGGGTGTTTCTGAAATTTATGATAAAGAATAAGATTCGTTTAGTTTGCTTTTAAATCAAATTTTATACAATTTCATGATATATCACATCATTTTATAAACAAATATTTGTTTACTTTAACGGACGAATGAAATATGTTTGCAGATAATTATTTAAAATGCGTTTCACATGGCGCATCATAAAAGATGGGCGACACGAAAGACGGTCCTTGCAAAGACCCTTTCGTGCAATCGGCCCCTGCTGTAGATCTCCGGGATCAGCGGAGGAAGAAGAAGAAGAAGAAGAAGTGTGACCGTCCCGCGCCCGGATATCGATCGAGCGAAGATATCGGCTTGAGCAAGGTGCAGCCAATCAGCGACGATCTCATATTCCCTGCCAGAAAGAGGACACAGAATTATTTTACATGGACGGAATTTTTTGTGATGTGACACAAAATCATTTTGTCGACGGAATTTTTTGTGATGTGACACAAAATCATTTCGTTGACGGAATAAATATTTGCATCGCAACGAAATGAATTTCGAGGACACAATTTTATTTCGTCTCAAGGAAATTGATTATAAGTGTGACACAAAATAAATTTTGTATACGAAATCAAACTGCATCATGACGAAATGAATTTCGTTGGAGTGAAACACATATTTTCCTACAGAATTTTCCTTTGGACAATTGGGGTGCTATTTCGTTAGATCAAAATTCATTTCGTGTGTACGAAATAAATTTTGTGGACGAAATTACATTTCGTCTCGACGAAAATTTATTTTGTGTGACAAGAATAATTTTGTATACGAAATAAAACTGCGTCATGACGAAATCATTTTCATACGAACAAAAAAACTTTTGTGTACGGAATGACGTGATTTGGACGGAATTTACCATCGGACATTTGGTGCGCCATTTTGTATGGCACGCCAAATGAAGTTTGTGGACGCAATTACATTTTGTCTAAACGAAATTTATTTTGTGCATTTCGTCGAGACGAAAATGATTTTGTGTGACACAAAATAAATTTTGTGTACGAAATTAGAAAAGCGTCATGACAAAAAGATTTTCGTCTGAATAAAAACACATTTTGTGTACGGAATTGCTTGAATTGCACAGAATATACTGGCGTACACTTGGCACGCCATACTCAATAGCCTTCAAAAAGCAAGTGTACATGGTAGAATACAGAAATATTCTAATGCAAAATGGCAATTCCATGTAGGCCTATACATCTGCAACTGGGAGAATGATACTAGTAATACCCCATGAAAAGAATGTATAATCCCTCACTGTGCAGCAGAGCATCCATTTTGCAAGCCTCAAGATCAAGAACACACTAGAGCAACTCAATCAAGTAAACACAAACCCCTGGAATAGCTCAGGCACCCAGGAGAAATAAATCACGAGGACTAGCGGTGCTGAGAGAGACAGGGTTGTTCAGCTCCTGAAACCCAACACTCCACCAGGATTTATGGATAAATCTTGCACAAGCTTGCTGTTATGGGAGAGGTCACTGATCCCAAAACACACACACTCTTTCTCATGTTGCTGCAATGTTTGGGGTGGGGTGTCATCTAGGCAAGGGAAAATTGTAAGTTGAAAGACACAGGAAACATGTGGGCCATGTACATGTATTAACAGAGCTCTAGAAGATTTTAAGAGTTGTAAAAGGGAAATCAGTAAGCTCTGGACCTACAAGTCCATGGTCCGACTAATTTACTGAAGAGATGGATATTAATGGGATAAGAATCATAGAGATGGAAATCTGATAATTTCCACCCAATTGAGTAATAACAAGTTCCCATACAATTTTCAATTCTAATTGATTTGTGTTCATGGAATGTAATTGTAACATGTTTCCCCAAGAAACCCACCCCCTCCACCCCTTTAAAATTCAATACTACATGACTTACCTTCCTTGCATCTTGTACTGTAGAATCCTTCTGTTAATAATACTGGAAGCAGGGAACTCCATCCTAAGAGAACAGCCGAGAAAAACAGGTTCTCAAAGATCATAGTCCCTACCATCCAATAGCGACGGTTTGTCGTCGTTTCTAACGTTGGCTTCTTGATAAACATTTTGAGTCCTTTTTTAGATGCTCTGTGACAGAAATATGGTTAGTAGCTGGATCTGTTGCTGGCCAGGCTACCTCTCAGTATCACAATCCAAGCTCAATCTGAAATTTCCAAAAAAAGAAAAAGAAAATAAGATGCTATTATAATTCAGAATATCAGTCTACAAAGATCCTGCTCTACAAAATGCATATAGTATTAGAAACAAATCCCTGTGCACATGACTTATGCCCGGAGGGGCCAGTCAAATATTTTGCTGTACTGCCTGTACACATGCATGACCAAAAAAAGGCTTGTTTAAAGGGGAATTTCACCTGACAAAAATTTTATTGTAAAAATAGCAGAAAAAATAAAAAATATTGCCGAAGGTTTGATAAAAATTCATCAAATAATTAAAAAGTTATAAGAATTTCAATTATTTGATTTGTGATGTCATATGCGAGCAGCATTCCTACATAGCGAATGGTAAAAAATCAATGAAATGTCATTTTCTCAGAAAATTGAAAATGGTTTTCACTGTACCTTTTGTATATCAATAGACAAATCACTACACACCCGATCATGAATAGAAAACAAAATTAAGTCATCAGGAACGATACAAAATTTGAAATTCATGCATTTTATATAACATAACACATAGGGCAGCTGCTCGTTTATGACGTCACAAATCCCAAACTTTGTTCTCTAATAACTTTCTTACTCTTTAACAGATTTTCCTCAAACCTTCACCAATATTTTTAAATATTTTTTTCTGTTATTTTTACAACAAAGTTTTCTTCAGGGTGAACTTCCCCTTTAAAGGGGTATTCTTCCAGTTTTTGGATGCAGGTCGTGCATGCACTCATTAAGGGTATGAAAAACACATATTTAAAAAAAAAAGGTTTTGAAAGACTGGTCAATCACAGGGTCAACTGTATAAAGGGTATTTTTTTAAAGCATTTTTTTCAAGACTAGCCAAACGTGTTTAAGGTATGTTTTTCCCTGGGGTCATATTCTGGCGACAACTTGTTTAGAAGCCAAAATGTGTAAATGAAGCTCGCGAAAACTTGTTTAGGGCATTATTTTGCACACAGAGAAAAACTTGTTAAGGGGATGTTTGGAAATAATTTGGTCATGCATGTGTACAACAATACATTTGACTGCCCCTCCCCCCTCCAATTAATTGCATGAAGAGCTTATTTAGGACACCTGAAGAGACAATGAATGAACTGTTTACTAGCATAGTCCATTTCATTGCCTTATTTTTTTATATCCAAGATTTTCCCCAAAAGGACTATTTCAATCAGAGACATTCTGAATTTAACCAAAAAGTTATCTTCTTTAAAAAGGGAAAGAGCAATAAAGTAGGAGGGGGGCTGTTCTGTATATAGGCTAAGCATTTAAATTCTAAGACACAAGTCTTACTGCAATACCAAGGAAAAAACGTGCAAAATTAAGATCACAATGAAACATGGGTATAACCCAGATATAACACAAATATGACAAAGTATTTGGTTATGACTGGGCATGCAGATTTCTCATTGGTGATGCAATGTGCAGTCATGCATATGACAAACATTCAACAATCCCGTGTGATTCAGCAGTGACTCCGCAGTGGGCACGAACAATGGGTGTAGAAACTTGTCTGTGCAAGAAGTGAAACCAAATCTTCAAATAAATTCATCCACTTTCAGTTCATGCATTTTACTAGAGTCAAATTTATCAAAGTAGGGGGCTAATATCAATGACTGAACGGGCAGTCAACCAAATTATCTCATAATGACAATGTGCAAGAAGTATATGACCTACACATAATGTATGAGTGCGGGTAGTAATAGTCTGTAGGCCTAAATTGCACAGATTACTTTTAGACGAATACTTTATAAGGGCTTCAGGAAATACCTATAGGCATATATGATAATAATTTTGACTCCCCCCATTTGAATCACCATTGCCAAAGAAGCAGTTCAACTAAATTTTGGTGTATGTTTCTAATGTTTAGGCCTACTCATAATTATGATGCCAGGCTCAAATTAACTTCATTTTCATACTAAAGATCACCATTTATAATATAATAATGAAGGCAAGATTAATTATACCTCACATGTGCTTCACTGATTTTCATAATTGATGTTATAATTCACATTGGAATAGGTTCTTCTACTTAATTTAAGTAAACATGACAGTATGACACTATACATTATACCACACATATTCTATTTCACTTATAAAGGGAAAATATAAGTAATCAATCAACTCCCTTTTTAGGTACACATACCTACTAGTACTACACCAGCACTAGACTTAAAGTAAATTTTCAAATACTATGCAGGTCATTATCTGTCAATATGAATCCGTTTCAGTGATGAGATGATCATGAAATTAAACAAAAATCTAAAAACATAAAAACCACATTGCATTCAAGACTATAGTCTATACCCCTTCCTTTTAAAATAATCATGTCAACTACAGATCATTCAGTAAAATCCTTTTGAAATAGATATCACGCCATATATTTGAATATATTTCCTTGAAACTGAAATTGGAAAAGGCGGAATTAGTCGTGCTTTAACCGCAATGCCATGTGCGGCTAACGTGTCTGCGGTTCATAGGGCGAATGCCATGTCGTCTGCTGAATATAACCAGCACTCAAGCAGTCCAATGCTGCAATACGGTGCAGCTCCTCGTGAATATGCTGGCCCCGATGTTGGCAAGGTGAATCGGAGATTTTACTAGCTTGATTTGAGAGATCGTCAATTAAAATGCCGCATAATGAGAGGACAGACCCTATCTTAAAATCATTTTCCCTCTAGTTGCATCTGACGGATCCATCTCTGATCTGGATGAGAAACAAAATCATGAAATGGGTGAGGCCGAAGGAGTGTCATCCCAACAATATTTCTGCTTCATCCATCCATCAACTCACGATCAGATGTGATGTGATGTCCGAAACTATCAAGTCGGGGGAAAAAAGTGACACTCACCAATAATTTAGTAGAAAATCAGGCTTGTCCAAATGAGCAAAAAATAATAACGTCTGCTCTCTAACTAAAGTCCACGCATGTGAGATGAAATTCGGATCTTGGCGGAAGATTTCACCAGTGATCGAACTGCTCTTTGTTTCGCAATACCCTTTACCGCACGGCACATACAGATGAGGCAATCAGCTGATGGATTCCAGAGAAACAGCTGATCGCAAAGCGACAGCTGAGCGATGAAGCAAATCAACGTACCCGCACCCCCGCACAGTGAAATGCAGATTATTGGAGCCCTCAAACAATTCAGAATTAGCTCACAAACTTACCTGATATGCTAGATTCCTTCACTATATACCCAGTTAAATGATTATTATTTCCAATAGGCCATAAATAAGGCACGTCTACAGGAGCAGGCTCAAGAAAATTGTTCGATCAGAAAATGACAGAATTTTGGAGAGACCTGTCAACTATATTCCCTTAATTGCCCGCCCACTTTTGACTGTTGAATATTCATGTTGTAGGCCTGTGTCCAATCAGATCATTCTCTTCAACGCCTGCGCATTCGTGTTTTTTTTTTCGTTCTTTCGATTCTTCTCTTGATCTGTGTTGTGAGGGGTGGACAGAATCTCGCACTGAGGGGGAAAGTCCACTTTGCCATTCACATGTTTAGTGAATCTGAATCGGAGAATCTTTGTGGATTGTTTCTGAATTCTCCTTTCTTGTTTCTTCAGAAGTGAAATAAACTTTTTTGTTGTCATATTAGCAATATATCTATGAGATTTAAACTGCTGGTAACAACTATTTGATTTTGTATAATTCTGTACGAATTGCAATCAGGGCTAAACGCATCCCCGGGTTAGCATCATAAGTTAAATCCTTTTTCATTCTTCTTTTCCCTCGGGCCCTCTCCTCAGTCTCTGGCACTCCCGGGGGCTCTCTCCCTCTCTTCACACCCTCTCCCACTTAGTTACAGAGGTCGCAAAATGAATTTGAATTGAGTTTATAATGGCATAAAACCATTGCGTAGATATCTTCATTTTCTTCACCATGTTCCGGACCATGTTTCTGTGATTAATGAAAATCTTGAGTACCCTAGGCCGGGACCCTAAGCCCCCAACCCGATCCCTTTCTCCGCTCCGGTCGTCCCTTCGTCAGTGGATTGCGATCTGCCTTTATTATCATCCTTCGTCCCTCGGGTACTAAGCTTCTGCCACACCCCTCTTGTAATTAATGTACATCACCCTCTCTCCACGCACCAGAGCACACGCCCCGTGACTCATGTCATGGACCTATCAATCCGCTCAGATGGAAACCCCCATTGTTCCATCAGTTATTGCATCATAGCTGCGAGAATTGATTTGAGTAGTCTAAATTTTTAAACTTTATATTCCTTTACAAATGTGATATTTTTACAATCTTCTTATTAAAAAACCTAAGTATTGCAAGCAAATAAGCTAAAACAAAACCAATGCTTTGAAAAAATAAAAGGGTCATAGTCTTGATGATGAAAGTAATAAAAGTTAAGATACACATGATGAAATTCAATATATTTGATTTGCGGTTTGTATTTAAGACTATAAGCTTCTTCTGCAGGCAGCGCAGGAGAGCGAAACCACTAACGGGCGAGTCGGAGAAGCATGAATGAAAATGAAAGCTTTGAAAAGAACAGCTGTTTGTCACAAACAAGTCGGGGATCTGCATCCAACCAGTTCTTGCTTGTACCCACGTGGTGCTGGTGATTGCGAAATCGCCATCTTAAAGAGATAGTTTCCACTGTTTCTTCCCCGGGGGGGGCACTCAGTATATAATGCATAGTGGGTATGTGCCGCGGAGGGGACCCCCATTTTCACACTCAAATTTCCGTTCCAAGGCATAGCATTTTTGCCTTGTTGAGAAAAAGAACAAAGAAAGCCGCTCCAAGGCATAGCATTTTCTTCTTATCGAGAAAAAAGAAGAGGGAAATCCGCTCCAAAGCTTCGCATATTTTTCGTTACGCCGCTCCGATCGCATTGAATGAGTCGAATTTTGGTGAAAAGCGGCTGCAGAGCTCCCCCGGCGGAGGCCGCGCTAGCTGCATCATGCACGCATGACCGTTCCATAGGGATGCATACGCACTCACACGCTGGCGATCCGTTCCAAGGACCCCCGTTTTCACAAACACTTGTCGTTCCGAAGCCCGTTCCGAGGACCCTCCTTTTTAGGACCTACAATAAGCCGGCCGCTCCAAGGCCCCCGTTTTTTGTCTCGCCCGCGGCACACCCCCACCACATTTTTGGTCGAGTGCCCCCCCGGGGTTTCTTCCTTTACATGACTGGGTGTAACTTGACTGAAAGGTTTCACTTCGTGAAAGAACTCTAACCATTGTCCTGTGAATCGTGTTTTATGCCCGAATTATGGTAAATGTGCGGTGAAAGGACTAGGTCCATGGTTCAAAACCTGACCCCTGAGCTCATATGGGATATGTCCCGACACATTTCATTCACATCTGGGTTCACATCGCATCTCGATGTTTAATAACCGCAGTAACTTTGCCCCGACATCATCATGCCCCTCCTGCCTGGAATGACAACGGGCTTGCCTACAGCCGATCATGATCATATTGACCTTATTGTCTCCATCCAATGATGATGACTGAAATAATGATGATGAGATCATTAATACATGATGGGTGGGGAATGCCAAGCACGCTGCACTGACAATGGTATGGCGTGACAGGGTGATATGTCATCTGGTATGTCATGAGGAACATGATGTCGACACATGGAGATCGTATCCTACCACCGGCACCGGTACCACCATGTTCAGTATATAATTTAATAAAAGTGTTTTTTTTATGGCAGAAGTCTCGTTTTGCTCCCTTTTTCGTGGATTTCGTACCGATATGCCTACAGTAGAACTGCGTAATCATAATTCATTAAAAAGTTGTAAATTTTGAAAAAGACGCCTTATCATCACTATAAAGTGAATGCGTGAATGATTGGATATTAAATGGGGAAGTCTCGATCTTCTAATCTGGCAGCCCGAATGCAGCTTTAACATATGACCGTGGGCGGGGCTCTTGCAGAGAGCAGCAGAAAGTATCGCGCCATCGTCTGGCGCACACTCGTTCCCCATCTACCAGCATGTACGAGTACTAGCAATGTGTCAAGGCTGTATTTCCTCACTGAATGAAATTTAAACCCAAGGGATATAGTTTGAAATACGTTGTCATCCCAGGGACTTGGAAGTTCATTTTGAAGAAAATTATTATTCAGCGACGGTTATGCATCTCATAACCCCTGAACATACATGACATTGGCTTTGGCTAATTCACACCCAAAAAGGCTACAATCTAACTGAACGATTTTTTTTTTATCAAACCGATCAAATTTCACTCTTTCCATTTCCTCTTCTTTCTCTTTTTTTTCTTATTTTGTTCTTGATCGTAAAACTTCTTTGGGGTTTAAGGTCCACCAATAAGAGGCCCACCCCCAATCTAGACGCCACTGTCCATGCATGTAATAGGTCCATTCAAATACGAAAGCGTGCGAGAGGTGTTGAGTTGAACAAATACCTTGGATGAATGAAAATGCTTACTTTGGTTTCCCTCCTTACTACGTGAAAGGGAAATGAAAGTCAAGATGATGGTGCATTTTAGCCTGAATAGACACTTCGCGGTTTTATAGCAGTTACCACAATTCCAGGAATTCTGGCTAACTTGTAAAGAACCCACCGAATGACTAATCAAGGGGAATACCCTAGCTGACTAACTCGTCTTATCCAAGCAATTATAATTAACTGCGTAGCCAGGATTTCATTTTGGAGGGGGCGGTGAATGCACGCGAAGCGTGCCAACACTATACAGAGCGCGCGAAGCGCGCTCCCTAGGGGGTTGGTGCAGGGAGGGGGAGTAGTTTCCCCCTCCCGCGCGAAGCTTTTAGTGTTTCATAAATTAAAATGAAAAGGAGCCGTTTCTCTTGTCTCTAGTACCTCCAATTCGGTTGACTATACTGCGATTTTGAACCTTGTTTTCAAAAGTGATTGTGAGCGCACAAGAGGTATACAATGGAGGAAATAAAAATGATAATAACTCCGCTCGAAGCGCGGAAGCTAAAGCGTTTTATCAATTTTTTTTGCCATAAAAATGGTACCGAGAAAAGGGTATTCTCAAAGATATATTGAATACTTTCTTTGGAAAGATCAGATTTGATTACAAACAATTTAGCAACAGTGCATATTTTAATTCGCAATACAGAGGAGCAGATTGGTAGAGGAAGATATTTCTCCCCGCGCAGAGCAATGAAACTCTGAAATTTCAAAGGGCGAACGTTTCATCAAATGTAGATATCTCTAATACCCAATCGGCTCTGATTCAATTGATTTTCTAAGATTATTGAACTTCATTACAAGGAAAATAGTGCGCAAAAAGTTGAAACTTTTGTGATTAATTGAAATTATCTATCTATATAAAAAAAGAATGCCCGATTTTTTTTACTTATCCTGAAGTGCTTCATTTTGAATATAAAGAAAGTGTCATTCAAAATTTCAAACTGAGGGCGCAAAACAGGACAGGAGATGAATGTATACAGGGAAATGACATGAAGTTTAATACAATTTGATAAAAAATATTGTACTTTTTTATCTAATACGACACGAATTTCATACCTTCCTCTTTTTAAATTAGGAACCTGTTTGCCCCAAAATTATTGTTGTTTAGTATGAGCTGAAAAGCGGGAGAAGTTGACTTTATGGAGGTGACGGCAGAAACTGATATAAAGATTTTACCCACTCGGAGCCTACCAGACCAGAAGTTGCGCGATCAATTGAAAAAAAAAGATAACTTCATATATTTACTTCGGCCTAACCTTACTCAAATTCATGCCCTAATGTATACAATTTTAACTTTAACTGGCAAGAAGCACATAGCTGAGGTGAAAAACAGGCGAGGTTAGAGAAAAGGTGGGGGAAACAATGGAGAACTTCTATATTGTCATTTAACCGCGTGCAGCGCGGAAGCAAAATTCATATATAAATTTAAAGCAAGAAGAGTGAAGGAGTTTCTCTTTTGAGAAAAAAAATAAAGAAAAAAAGAAAAAAAAAACACAAAGCTACCTTACCTCCCTTCCCTTTTCCTTTTCTCCTCTCTTTTTTCCCTTTTTTTTTCTTTTTGGGGACTTTTTTTGGGGGGCGACCGCCCCACCGCCCCCCTGGCTACGCGCCTGCAGGCTCTCACTGCATTTATCCTCAATCCCCCCCCACGGGGAGGGGCAATTCAATTGACGAGTGGATATACCATGTGCGACCACGCTGGGGTCTCGAAAAGCACGCTTAACACCCGCCTAAATAAGTATTTTCCATATTCTGAAAATGCACCACTTGAAACAAGTACTGGCGTGAAATACGTCTATATGATGTAATGATAAATATTATTCATACAGTGACCCCCCACATAAAAAGGCCTAGAATATAAACTTTGAGGCTCCAAAAGAAATCAACTGGTCCAAATTGTGCATTTTCCCAGTAAAATAAAAATGAAATAATACAAGTTATCCCCTACCACCATGACCAAGGCCACCCAATAATAGGCCAATGTCGTTCACCGCCCATTAAAGGGGACGTTCATCCTGGCAAAAGGTTTATTTAAAAAACAGGAAAAAATAATAATGATGAAAATCCATAATTTATTGTTCGAAAAAGACATGAAATGAAATTTGTTTTGCCTAATTGACCGTGGGCCCGGCAGCCACTGTGCAGCCGCCAGATCGAGAGGCTCTATCCCTTTCATCGTCGAACGCCAAACAGGGTAGCAGCAACTCCTATCTTTTAACGTCTTTTGGTCTGACGCGGCTGGGGTTTGAACCCCCGACCTCCCGATGCCGAAGTTGTGAGAAGAAAATCATCAAAGAATAAAAAAATTATTATATTTTTTTTTTATTTGTGACGTCATATGCGAGCAGCATTCATACATAGCGAATGGTGAAAACGGGGGGGGGGGCATTCAGTATATAGTGCATAGTGGGTATGTGCCGCGGAGGGGACCTCCATTTTTACACTCAAATGTCCGTTCCCAGGCATAATCAAATTTCCGTTCCAAGGCATAATAATTTTGTCTTATTGAGAAAATAACAAAGAAAGCCGCTCCAAAGGATAGCATTTTCTTCTTATCGAGAAGAAAGAAATCCGCTCCAAAGCTTCGCATATTTTTCGTTACGCCGTTCCGGTCGCATTTATCCGCTACAATGAGTTGCAATTTTGGTGAAAATCGGCCGCAGAGTACTGTCCGACCATCGCTTCTGCGCGAGCGCACCGGCGGCTGTGCCGCCGGGATAGCTGCATCATACACGCGTACCCGTTCCATTGGGATGCATACGCACTCACACGCTGGCGATCCGTTCTAAGGACCCCCGTTTTCACAAACATTTGTAGTTTCGTAGCCCGTTCCGAGGACCCTCTTTTTTACAATAAGCCCTCTCCGAGGCCCCCGTTTTTTGTCTCGCCCGCGGCACACTCCCACCAATTTTTTGGTCGAGTGCCCCCGGGTGAACAATCAATGAAATGTCACTTTCTCAGAAAATTGAAAACAGTTTTTACTGCACCTTTTGTTTATCGATAGACAAATCAATTCACACCCGATAATGAAAAGAAAGCAAAAATAAGTCATCAGGAACCATTAAAAAAGTGAAATTCATACATTTTACATTACATAACATACTGGACAGCTGCTTGTTTCTTATGTTACAAATCCTAAACTTAATAACTTTCTTGAACTTTAACAGATTTTCCTCAAACCTTCGCCATAGGCGGCGGAAGCGGGGGGACAGGTCCCCTCCCCTATTTTTTTGGCTTATATTATTTTCCAGCAAACTTTTCTTCAGGGAGAACTTCTCCTTTAATTGGTAAATGATAAATGACAGCATTTCAGATTCAATCTAAATCGGTTGCGGTGAGTGACTAGTTGAACTCGGGATTTTATTTCTGAATCCTAGACAATTAATTTCGTTTGAAACTTCAATGGATTAAATATATGCGGGGCGATTTTCAATACTAGCCCTACCTGGCATGACTTGTAATACGTGTCAGGAAAAGAGGGCACTTGTGCAGAGCCCCAGGCATGTAATTTTCCTATCCTATGCTAGCGCGAAGCATGAGCTGATTTTTTTTATCTGGACCTAAAAAAGATAAAAAAGGGGGACATTCCAAGCAGCGTTTTTAAGGGTTCGATTATAAGAAAATGGTTTATATAGGGGTGAAATGGGGGAGGGGCACTCCCCTCCCCCACCTCCCCCACCTGACCCCGTGGCACGTGCCTGCATCTGAGCCCGAGTGTAAATGTTTACTGTTGCCGAGCAAGTTTGTAAATTGTATACCAAACTTGCCTCGATATCGAGTGTTAAGTCTGTACCATTAGGTCTTCTGTGTCCAGTGGCGTAGCTAGGATTTTTTTCCTGATGGGGGGGGGGGCGGCAAGGGGAAGGGGGTTCTTGTTTTTTCATGGGGGGGGGGCAAAGTTTGTTATGTGTGTCTGTATGTGATTTTTTTTCCAGCAGAATATTTTTTTCACGGGGGCACACGTCCCCCCCCCAGAGCTACGCCCCTACATGTGTCCCTGACAAAGTCTAGAAAAACGTGGTCAAGTTTGACCAGGTTTCCGATATACCAAATTGCAATAACATACATTATCATACTTTATGTGGCAATCGTACTTTCACCCGGTTTCCAGTCCCGTCTCAACAAATTTAATACCAACAATATGTGGATTCCTACCCCTCAGCAGGATCCTTGCCTTCACATTACACAATGATGACAGCTATGAAATGTTGATGATTGTCATATGAATTGCAGATCGTCACGTTTGATCTTGAAGAGTTCTTCACGAGATTTATCTATACAATAATAAAAAGGATAATAATTATAAAAATGTGAAAATAAGATGTTTTATTAGGTTGAAAATTTGCTAAAAATGCCCCTTATAAAGCGACATTTACAGAATGTAGGTCTATGTGTAGAAAACCAGCATATTGTGCTCTGGTAAACAAACTGCAATAATTGGCATGCATACTTCATGTGGCAATCCTTTATTTTCATCAAAATGTCATAATAATTTTGATTTATCCATATTTTCCTAACCCAGCAAGTAAGGGGTGGGGTCAAATATATGAGAACCGAAGGCCTTGTTACATAAGTAAATAAAAATAAGTATATGATTCGTATATTAATGATTGATCAATACGATTGCTTCTTCTTTAAATCTTATTTCCTTTGTTTTATTTTGTTTTGAATAACAATATTGGCGTGTGTGTACACCCCTCCCTCCGGCGTCTCTGACATCACAACGTTTTATCATGTTACTATGTTATGCTTATGTTATATAATTTTTTCTTATGCTTGTTTGTTTTGATGATGATCCTTAAAGGACAGGATTTTATATTAATAAACTTTGAATTTGAATTTGTTTGATTTGAATGACACACCCATCGCTGAGCCCTTGTTAAACCAGAATACCAGATACTCTCAAGACCACAGGAACACCAGCCTTGCAATCCATCCAATTTCAAAACACGCCAACCTTTCCGTCGCCATGGTAATATCGGAATACTGATAATAATGCAAAGCACTCATTTACGACGGTGTTTTCTTTGGCAGCATGACGAAAGAGGACGAAGGTATACAAGTTATCCCGAGTTTCCGATGAAGATGATTTTGCAGCCCTAAACAATTCAAACTGTTTCCACAAGGACGTCAAAATGAAGGATGTCTGAGCCGGGTTTTCCGCATTTCTCCGAAATTTTTATTTATCGATCCGTGAGAGCCATTAGTATCAAAATTCAATGTCAAATACTTTCACAATTTCCCTTTTGTCAAATCATTCAAAAGGTATATACACTCGTGTTCTGAGGCTATACCTAGTGGCGTATATCCAGGAAGGGGCACATCACCCCCCCCCCCCACCCCGGTTGAGAGCCATAACAAACATTGTCAGGGGAATATATTCACAATGAAAAATGACATAAATACGCATATAATGATGAATTAATCCTGCTTATGGCATTCATTTGTGTCATGAAGGGTAACCCAAAGCCCCCCCACACACACACACACACAGAGGCGCCCGCGCCGTACATGGACTGCAACTCCATCATAAAAAAATTGTCTTGGTTTTCTTCATGATTGATTTTTTTTTTTGGGGGGGTGGGGTCTAAGGGATATTATTAAAGAACAAGCCGGGGGGGGGGCAAAGAGAGAGAGAAAGTCAAGAGAGCAAATCGAGGGGGGAAAGCGCGAGAGGAAATATTTCCTTCATATTGATATATATCTGGTGCTCACTACTAGTCGACTTTCGTGAAAATTTGCAATTAAGAGGGTGTCATTTCATACGGCCATTTGCAGACAAAGAATTAGGACAGTTCAAAATAACCACCACGATCATAAAGTTAAGCCTTTCCTTCCCGAATGTCCGCCGTTTGTTTCATTCTCCCATTCATCTAACCAGAGAATATTTCTCCTGATTTCCTCTCATTCGACACAAAGATAGACAATACACCCTCAAGTTAACGACTTATTATACTTTAGAAAACAATCAACAATACAATAAATATTTTGTAGGGAATGTGGATATATCAAATTGAACCGAGAACTATACAAAATCTTAACTGGATTTTTTTTTTCTTCCTACTTTCACACGACGTTAATGATGCATGAGGCAGGGGGGAATCCTACTCGGACTCATTTTTCTTTTTATCTGTGCATTTTTATGAATTCAAATACATTCAATATTTTTTTATTTCAACGTTCAGGATGGGAGACCATTTTCAGTGGCCGCGGAAACAAGGGGGCCGAGGGGGCTTCAGCCACCATTTTTTTTTAAACAAACGTGTACAAAACGTTAAAAATTGTCAAATTATGGGGGCGGGGCAAGGTTGCCACTTCCCCCCATAATACTATATCCCTCCGCACATTCAAACTTGTTCGGTGTTCCCTGCTTTTTAAATATGATTCTGACTGTATTCAAATTAATTTTATTTTGTTGATAAAAATAAAAGTTAAATGAAAATGAATTCTTATTTCAATTATCACACTTTATTTTTTGTTTTTTTTTTGCAAAAGGTACAATTCAGCTTTGCTTTGTCTTTACTTATTACATTACATACTCTCTTCCTGTTTCATAGAACATGGGTATATGCAGGATAATGGAAGTGTGTGCGTATGTCCTTTTAAAAACAATCGTCTGATGTAAAATAAAAATCACATTTGGTATTACTATATATTTTGAAACGAATTTCATAAATTTCTATACCAATCATTGAAACTAACACTGGACACAGATATCCATGGTCGTACGCAGCGGAAATTGGGGGGAGGGGGTTATTGGGGCGGCTCGTTGGACTTGATTTTCGAAATAAAAAAAATATATACTGTATGAATCACGTTGTAAGTATTCAACTACAAAAAAAATGTAAAGAATTTATAAACTGATTCTCGTACAGCACGATTCCCACTCTTGAAAAACAACTATTATCTTTTTAACAGTTTAATGGAAAAAAATCTGACTTTAGGAAATTTGGACGAATGACGTTGTCACGTTTTGACAGGTAGGAGGAGGAGATTTGAGTAGGGCTCCTCAGTCGATATCGACTATTTGAGTTTTGACAGGTACAACAGGTCTACATTATTTATACAGTTGAATAGTTAATCTTAGTTCAGAGTAGTCTGTAATTGACAAGTTTGCTCAATGACTTTAAAGACGCCTCATTTGCAACTAACGGTCATCAGTTAGTTAAACAATTTAGGATCTTCAACCATATGCTATTACGCAACAAAGGGCTAACAAATTCTTAGACGTTATGTCGGCCATGTATATGATCCTTTTGGTTCTTTTAGTAATTTTTTTTTTGTATTGAGTAGTTTTTATTGACAACTTCAATTCATACATGACTATACAAAATAAAATATATATAACAAATAGACCTTTGAAACATAATATTTTCATGAATGTTACAATAAAACACAATGTCAGACATCTTCCAATACATAATTATAAATAACATTGATGATAATTATATGCATCAAGAAACTTCTAAAGAAAATTCCAACATATTGATTTTTTTTCCAGTGCCAAAAATAAAAAACATAAGAGAAATTTTCCACATACAAAAACAAATAAATCATTAATAAAACCTAAACGAAATGAAGCCATTAGCATATATATTTTTGACCCATCACCTCTGCCTCTTCACCCAAATAAATTCAAACACAAACTCAGCCCTTGTCATTGTATACAGTGAATCGATGTCAGTGAAATCCGATTAAAGGAATAAAAAAAACACAGTTAATCAGCTTCTTCTGCGCCATCCTTTGAATTCTGTCAATGTAATTATGACAGATAACGGTAAATTTGAAAATAATTTGGCATAATGTCATGAGTCGCTTATTACTGCCATGATGACATATTAGCCACTAAAAAGCAATTCATTTGTTCAAATCTGGAATTGAATAAACTGGATAACGAATTTTTTTTCGATCGTCAAACCCTTTGAAATTGCAAGATTGAGGTTCATCGACATATCACCATATTATCCAATCGATACAACAACCGCCGCTGTGTCTTGACATCTCTATGGGTTGGTTTATATAAATTATGCTACACAGGGCTAGAGCGATTAAATGGGCACTCGTAAAAAAATAATCAATCCGTTAGAGAACAATTTACCCCCCCCCAAAAAAAAAAGGGGGGGCGTCAGAGCCAAGATTCCAACCCATATAACTTTATTGTTTAATTGCAACTCATTAAATGTTTCCATTTCTTGAAGAATGATATACAGAACTTTCGTGTTGTATATCACGATATAAATAATCTTTAAACAACATTGGTAGTAAAAAAAAAACAGGGTAATGATACACTGACTTAAAAAAGAAGTGATAATTTAGCACCTAACATGCCTAAGGAGCTTGTATAGACAGTGACTGCACCTCGCAATGTTTTTTATCAATTGAAATTTAAACTAGAAAATAGGCACTCTGAAGCGCAGTCAATACAAGCTCTGTAAGTGCTAAATTAGCTCTTCATAATAATATTTGGTTGGCATAGGTTTTATAGAAGCATGGACCTATAAGAGTAGTAGGCCCATCATAGAAGCAAGACTTGGGCAAAGTGTATATAGCCTACCTTTGATTGTATCTCAAGGCAACATAGTGCTAAACATGTTAAACACGTGAAGAAAAACGTGTTTGTACCTTGTTTCCCCTTTCAAAATTATAATTGTCGAAAACTAGCCACGATTATTTTATTGATAAGCTGATTAAAAAAAATTACGTTCCACGATACAGCCATAATATCTGCTTCTTAACTATGTAAGTTCCAAAAGTCGAAATATATTTGTTTGAGGGGTGATTATGTTATCATTAGTCACAAGTTAAACATTTCAAATTTAGATTACATAGTGACAATGATAAACATGAATAGGCCAACTTGTAATTCAGGGACATAATCATTTGTTTTGGGAAATGCACGATTGTGTATATAACATTAATGATCAACACTCCTGGTAATGGTTAGAAGACTTTACGTACCAAAATAAGTTGTATTTCCTGTATGATCTTTGAAATGTTATAATTTCATATTTAGATTTTTCTCTAATGTTGACATCATGGGTACCGGTAGGAAGTAATTCCTTGAAAAGCTGTGTGCGCTATGAACGCCTAGCTTAGCCGGGTAATATGGAAGCGCCTTGAGCACCTAACAAGGTGCACTATGTGCGCAATATAAATACCTATTATCTCAGCCGAGAGAATTGGGGTTTTAAATAGGAACGAATTATGAAAAAGCGCGATGTTTAAAGTGAGAGTGCACTCGATTAGAGGCCAAAACGTAAGAAACCTTCCGTAAAGTTGTAGGCCTGTACATTTTTTATTCATTTTTTTCACGTTTCACCGCATTTCTTAAAAGTCATACTAGTTCTTTCAAGTGTATCACCGGATTCTGATTTCAAGCCACGCTAAACAGACTCAACACAAGAGAAGAAAAGAAGATCGATATAAGTAACATGACGGGACAACAAAACAATCGAAACAAACCTCCCAAGAACTATCAAAGTGAACTTCTATTGACAAGGAAACAATAGGGAAACAGCTGATCGGGCCTCGGGTGGGGAGAAAGTCTGTAGCTTTGGACCAATCAGGGCATCGTATGGCAATAAGCAACAAACCATTGGCTGAATGATACGTGAAGGTCAGAAAGGGATAGTCGTCTCGAGGAAGTTTAGAGGAGAAGGTGCGTTGGTCAGCCAAGGAGTTTGTTGACAACAAGGCAATTGTTTTTTTATATCGCTACGTCAGTTTCAGACAGAAAAAAGTACAGTAAGCAGGGTTCGATTTCCTGAAGCTCTAAACAACTTGAAGAGTCCATATTGATCTGAGATACCCTAGAGAGATATGTTTTGTCTTACCCATTTGGGGCCCATTTTGTATGTAGTCAGGGCATGCGGTGATTGGCATCTGGGCAGCAGCATCATTCGAGTAGAAATAAATGAAGAGATAAATCGATTGATAAAATTATTGAATGGACGAAGAGATAATATCAAGCAAAATTATCGATAAATAAAGAAATACTTAATGCAATTACATAAAATATGCGAATAAATCACGAACAAACGAATAAACTTAAATAAAAATAAATAAATGAAAATAAAAAATATGTGACAAGTGAATAGAATTTAGCTCGGGCTACCGCTTCTCCAGGATTAGGACATATAGAAAACATTTCTTCTTTAATTTACAATGAATAAAAAGTAGTTCTATATACGACTCACAGACCTGACAAACCTTGTTTTCCTCTCATTTCATTTTCTTGTAAAAAAAAAATTGATCAAAGAGGCGAGTCCTTTCCGAAGAGGCCGGGGCAATACAATATTCAAACATTTACAAGTAAGAATTAAGGTAAGAAAGTGAAGCGACCGAGCTGATTATACAAGGAAATTTTGTGTACATGCACTTCGGGTGTTAGCTTATGAATATTTGCAATAAGAATATTGGTTTTGATAATTTTGGAAGAGCTGGGAAGGGAGGTGGGCTAGAGTCCCAGCTGCTCTACCCCCCCCCCTGCTGTCCCTGAATTGTGACCAAACGACAAAGGGGAACTATTTTTTTTTACATGCCTTCATTCTTTTTCCAATTTCATGATATTAGTAGAAAATACTGACTATTTGTACAAAGTAACAAAGTCAATTCTTATCTGCTTTTTATGCGATTCATGGCTAGAATTTTCCCAGAGTTACAACAGAACAGGATGGCTATATGGGATGGGCTTGAATAAACTTCCTTATTACTTCCTTTTCTGGTAAACTTTATAACGAGTACAACCATTGTGGTCAGGCATGGATTCATGGGTCGCATGTGGCCCGTGCCCCCAAAATATTTAATGATGCCTCTCCTTTAACTTTAAAACGAGATTATTATGATCATGCCTTTGCAAGGGGCCATAGGGCACTTGGATCCCCCGACCCACCCCTGCCAAAAATCAGCATTCTTTCTATATAGACCTACCCTTTCTAAAGTGAAAGCTTTCATTGCTTGTTATGATGGGGGTGGCGTCCTCTTAAAGAAATAAATCTCGTTCCCTCTCCCATCTTCTCCGCCTTCCCTCTTTCTTTATCCCCTGTCCCCCTTCTGATTATGAAGAATCTAGTTTGCAAATGGTACAATCATAAAATAAAATGCATTGGAAAAAAATAATAGAATATGTTCAAACGTAATGTCAAACTTTAAACATAATTAAATTCAATTCTTTATATCATTTCCATTCAAACATAACACAAAATAATATAGATCAGATACAATTTTCCAGATGAACATTCTTACTTCGTAAAAAGAGTAACTAATTGAGCATAAATTGAAATATTAATTCTTTTCCATTTTTTCTTATGACTTGTATCTTTGATAGTCTAATTCTCAATGATGTGATCAAGGTGATTCATATTTTAATGAATGTTCGTTGTTTCCTCAATAAAACTATGAAGTCCGTCACTATCATCAGGGAAGTGTTATCATGAGCATTCTGATTTCAACATGGCGACCCCCTTTAAAAAAATATACGACCGAGGGGGTATATTCTCTTCACCAATTTATTCATTCAATACAAATTTTGAAGTCGAGTTTCGAGTAAAGCGTGCCCGGTTGGGCCGGTTATACTGGTCAAAAGTAAACATTTTCATCGTTAGATTGAACAACAGTTGACAAAAACAGAATACAAAGCAAAATATATAATAAGACGAGAATGTTTTGCACGATCATGACGTAAAAATAAAGTGATACAAAAACATGACATCTTTGACATTCACTGGTAACGTACTTTCAGGCGGGGGAGAGAAAATCAAATCATGTCGAATAAACGAAACCAAACATTTTGACATTATTTAATAAATCAGGTTTTGTATTCACATGCTACGAAATTCATATAATTTACTCAACAGGGGTTACCTGATTCTAATAAACTGGATTTAAGGGCTTTTAAGATTTTGACAAAAATTTGATTGAATTTGACAATACAATGGGATCCCCTTCTAATTTTTCATAAAAATTATGTGTACTTTTTTTCAATGTCATCAGACAATTCTAAAAGATTGATGAATATACCAGAAGAAAAGAATTGAGAAACTTAAAAAAAGTTAAATTGTATAAGAAAGAAGATCATGAAATACATCATGGTAATTTTATGTTGTTTTAGGCTTAACAAGAAGAACAGAAACAAAAGGAAAGTGTCAGAGAAAATTTCACAAGCACTGGCCATTCGTTAATTTGTGAAGTTTAGATTAATCAAATCAGTGGCGGATCCAGGGGGGGGGGTACACATCCAACCCGTGCCCCCCCCTTTGACAGTCATTTTATCATAGTCAACATTTTTAATTTAAATAATTATGTCGTTCATACACAAGTGTGCCCCCCCCCCTTGAGAGGCACAGCCATTATTTTTTAATGGGAATATACCGTCCAGCATATACACAAGTGAGGACCTTTTTCTTTTTCTTTTTCCTTCTCAAATTTTCCTTGGAAAATCCTTGATCCGCCCCTGAATCTAACGCAAATTTTGCGATGGGCGTAGCGACCGAGCGAAGGTTACTTTCGAAAAAATTGTTTTTATGTCGCTCCTTGTTTGTGACCCACAGTTTCTGATCTACTGTGTTTTACGAGCAAGTAAATATTTGGGTTACTAGTATCCTACCTTCTTGCTTTTGCGACAGAGCAAGATGATTTTCAAATTTATAGAGTAATAGATGTTTTCATCACACCACTTAATAAACCACATGACTTGAGCGATTTTTTTTTTTTGGGGGGGGGGCGGAGGGGTTTAGGTCCCAGAGCGCCCCTCCCCCTTGTAGAACAGTGCCTGCTTAGGTGAATCACGAAATGACATATGTTTCGCATTCATTATGCTTCTTTATACGTGTGTTACTTTTCATAAACATACAATCACCCAGGACATTAGCTGTTTTTCATTTTTAAATAAATAAATCATTTCTGGCCTTCTTCATTTATTTAATAATAAAAGTCTTACTGTCGTATCTGCTTTACAGATTCCTTCTCAGCAAAACTATTGCGTAAACCGTATAATTCAAGATGATGGCTACACCCTATTCTTCTTTGAAATGAAAAAAAAATATGATAAAAAACTAAAGTTTGACCAATAGGTCGGCAATAGGTACATTTCTGTTCAGTTTTCTTTCCAAAACGTTACCACTTTGTTTGCAAGAAAAAAAAGAAATGTGCCTGCAACAGCCTGTTTGAAAAGCAATAATTTTTCATCGATTTCTTTTGACTTCTATTTGAACAGGTAATATATCTAGATAGTTGATGCTATATGACTGTGGCTGTGGCACTGCCTCATGTTTAACGCCAAACGATTTGTGCAGTGTATGATTCACCTATGATGGCCAGTTGCATACCCTTCTTCTGAATCACTAGAAAAAAACCGTTAGTCAGAATGTGAATAACGACATCTGCCCCCGTTTATTACAAATAATATTATGTCAATATGGTGATAGCATGCATGTAGGGTAAATTTGCTTTAGATGATAAGGCCTTCGTTTGACAATTTCCCGTAAACAAGTTTTGGAAGATTTACAAGTGTCACATTGACATGTCAACGTGTTCAACGTGAAGGGTATAGGGATAGGGGAACTACATATATGAATTTAGGTCAGGAAAACTTTTTGACGCAATAAGTTTTCAGTAATCATGGTTATTACTTACCAAAGTAAATTTGTTTCCTGTACGTTGCCTCTTTCTGGGTTTAAATCGGACCACTTGTGACAGTCTGACAAAAGTTAATTTACCATCCGGTGATACTCTCTAATATTAAAAACAAAAAAATAAAATAAACAAACATACAAACAAACAAATTACGTAATGAGCCAAAAAAATATTGAGGGGGCACAACATGACAAAAAGTTTGATCTTATAAAAATGAAGATCTATAATTTTGTGATAGATTTTGAAATGATATTCAACAAATTAATATCACATTTCACACCCATTTTTTCTGGGGAATGGGGGGGGGGGGTTACAATCTAGTTCCCCGTCTATATTCCAGTGTAAAAAATAGTAAAAGGAAAATAATAAGTTAGTCATCTCCCTCGCCTACACATAATTAAAAAAACAATTTCCGTGATGACATCACAGACCCCTTCCCCACCCCCCATCCAGGTGGGTGATTCATGAAAGCTGTCAGAACTGCACTGGTTAAGTTTTTTTGCTTGTCAATTTATTTTCCTACGCGTCCCCCCTAAAATTTTTAGGTTGAGAACCTTTTTTTTTTTTTTTTTGCTTGTCAAATTTTTTTTTTGGGTTGTCCCCTCCTAAAATTTTTGGCTTCCGCCGCCAATGCCTCTGACTGTTACTATGGTGGTAACTGTCGGAGAAAGACAACTTGTCAGTGCTGACAACTTTCATAAAAGTCGCGTACGAGATCATAGAGAAATCTCTATACTCGATACCCATGTCAAGACCTGTAGGGCATATATGCAATCATATTTTTACATATAGCTCAGCGATGTCTGGAAGCAATAGACCATTAATAAGATGATTTATTATCATCAATGAGGAAGAACAAGAGGAAAGTATTAACATGACCAACGACCTCCTTGACATTAATGTTCTATATTTAGGATACTGTTTTGACAGAGAGATCACGTGTTTTTGTTATCCTTGGGGTGATTGTCTTGTTACAAAAAAATATGAAATAACAATAACACAAAGTAACAATAAATCAGGAGATCGAGCGCATAGGTTGAAGAGAGGGTTACATTAGGCAATGGATACAGAAAGGGAAGAACGGAGAGAGAAAGAGGGAGGGGGAGAGGGAGAGAAAGAAAGTAAGAAATAAAAAAAAGAAAGAAAGAAAGAAAGAAGAAAAAGAAAGAGGGAAAAGGAGGAGGAGGGAGGTATTGGAGGCGGAGCTCTGAGCAGCAAGAGGGTTCATACTGCAGGGAGTCCTCTGGCCTCAGACTAGACCAGGATTTCAGAAATAAGATCGTTACAGTCAGTAGATATCTTTTTATCACCAAAAGGATACCGAGCGAAAATTCTGAACACAGAAGTTTTCAGTCCAAGATACCTCATTTTTGTTTAGGCATAATTATGTGATCTATTCGACCCTATACTTATACCTTGGTCACATTTGTTCTACGGCGGCCGTACGGCGAGTGTTTTATTCATTTTTATTATAACCACCTATATGTAGCTGGTGCAAAAAAATGTTAAAACGGTTATTCTCGACTCGCCGTACGGCCGCCGTAGAACAAATGTGACCAAGGTATTTGACCAAGGTATTACAGATCATTGGCAATTATTGCTCTGAACTACAACACTGGCAAAGATTATAGTCTTTTATTACACACGAAGCCTAACAAAAATAAATACTCTGGAGAACCCGGGCATCGATCCCGGTACCTCTCGCATGCTAAGCGAGCGCTCTACCATCTGAGCTAGCTCCCCGTCTCTGTCAAGGAGGAGGCATTTAAGAAGCTACTCACATTACAACCGTCATGTGAACACAATAGGCTGCCAGATGGATTGTAAAGGTCAAGTCCACTGACCTACATCTTATCGTACAATGGAAGAACGAGGTAATCATCGCTCTGGTCGAAAGCCTTTACATACAAAAGGCGGCCCATACGGCTATAGGGGGGGGGGGGGGGGGGGTATGAAAAATCTGGGCTTGTACCCCACCCGTTACCCCTTACGGTGAAAAGTAGAACATGGACTGATTCCATGATTCACCTAGCCTACTTTTAAGGGGTTGAGTCTTGGAAAGTGTAGGCCTACATTAATCCTGAAAATGTGCAAGCAAACAAAGGGAGCGACCCACAAAATATCTATGTCTCAGAAAGGAATTTTTTGACATACACACAAAGTCAAATCAGACAAATTTCGTGATGAAATATATATCATGTTGAAAGAAATCAATACAATTGTCTTTAAAACACACACACACACTCATAATTTCCATCGGTATGGTTTTTTGTATGGTGGCGGGGGGGGGGGGGGGTGGGGGTCTATACAACTTTGCTTCCGAGGCCTGCATGATGTAAATTTCGCGCTTGCTGTTCTTAATGTTTTCCCCTTCTAGATACTGTGGATGCCTTTAATTCCATTTTGAATAAGGCCATTGTAATAAACGTATTATAGTTCATTTTGTAGTTTGGAAGATAAATCAACACAATAGGGAAATAACAGGCGAAAACGATTCAAAAGAAATGATTGATGCTGGGTTCTCAGACAAAATAAATGCAAGGTTTTATTCAAAGTTGCTTTTTTACAATGTACTGGCGTGTCCATTGTCCGCTCTGCTGTTACCAGTTTAACACGACCTGTTTATTGAATACTGCTTTACCTTATTAGCATACAATGCGGCATGCATGAACCAATATTTTCCGTATATTGTACCAACGAAGATTTAAAGCGACACTTTGGGCTTCAGTTGCCATCCGTCTGGGTAGAGAATGAAATGCCCAGTCAGTCTCAGATGTTAGAATCTATTTCATCCTGTTATATGTTCACCAATTTACCTTCAAATTATACTGCCGTTTGAGTGATTTTATTATTTTTTTTGTTAAATATATTGTACAAGATTTAAAGCGACACTTTGGGCTTCCGTTGTCATCTGTTTCGGAAGAGAATGAAATACCCAGTTAGTATTCAAATTCAAATTTATTTATTCACTTCCATCAAACAAAAACAAACTGTATATCAGAATATGAACATACATATTTGCAAAAAAATAATAATGCATATGTTGTGAAAAAAACACACTTAGACAATTGGGGCAACACATTGTAGGTTTTAAATATGTATACTATTTTTCAATAGAAATTAAATTAAGATGGAAATGGAGGGACCCACTATCAAATCTTAGAAACTATTTCTTTTTAAAGATGTTCACCAATATCCTTTTCATTAAACACTCTTAATATTATTCGACCGTTTTGATGATTTGATTTTTGTTTTGTGTGTTGCTATATTATTCTTTTATCTCTCAACCTATGCAGTGCTTTTGAAATAATAGTATCTCTGATTGATCCCTCCACTTTACATACACTCTCTTTTGCTATTCTATGGGCAATAAAACATTCTTTCTTCTTCTGCTCCTTCTTCTTCTTCTCCTTCTTCTTCTTCTTCTCCTTCTTCTTCTTCTTCTTCTTCTCCTCCTCCTTTTCCTCCTCTTCATCCTTCTTCTTCTTCTTCTTTTTCTCCTTCTTCTTCTTCTTCTTCTCCTCCTCCTCCTCCTCCTTTTCCTTCTCTTCATCCTTGTTCTTCTTTTTCTTCTTTTCTTCTTCTTCTTATTATTCTTTTCAAGTTTATCATGAGCAAAAGCGGAGATACATTAAAAATGATAATTTTGATTCGAGCTGATCCGAATATTATTTTGATCTCTCTGAAATTAAAACAAAATAGACATTAAGAAGTTCAGATATCAAACAAAATGATGCGCATATGGAATCTAGAAAAGCACAAAGGCACGCGGCGGAAGTGGGGGGGGGGGGGGGCTGGGGCCTGTCCCCCCTGAAGTTGGGTACGGTGATAACCTTTTTTTTTCTTCTTTTGCTTGTCAAATAAAATTGGTGGTCCCTCCAAAAATTTTGGTTGATAGCCTTTTTTTGTCAATTTTTTTTTTAACCTGTGTCCATCCAAAAATTTCAGGTGGACCCCTACGTTATTTGTCTTTCGCCGCCAAACTGCATATAATTTAACTTATGGTGCACGTGAAAAAAAATATGACAATGATCTTTCATTTGACTGAATATCCATATTCATTTTCATATTCCTTTTTTAGTCATGTGACTTCGATATCGACGGAAACGACTCAACCTTGGAAAAATGACTTAGTCTTTGCTTCTCACAGACATCATTCTTGGCATGAATCTCTTTCAGAGTTATATTTTACTGTACTTCTAAGATTAGGATTCTTTTTTATTCTCGAGTTAAAATCGATTTATTTACCAAAGTATACGTGTACTTTGTCTTATACTGTGATTCCGACGCAAACAACATTTTATCGACAAGTTAGGGATTGAAAACATTATAAACCAAAGTTAAGCTTTGGTTTATTTTATTAAAAATCAATCACAAAGAAATACAGATATGAACAAATCCAAAGTTAAATGATTCTCAGGCATATGAATGTAGCCTATAGTTCTTTCCCGAGCAATAATTTAGAGTGAATAAGATGAGGTCTGAATTCAAAAATCAAACCTGGATTTTTTTTCGTTTCGAACCGATCTGCATGATTTCTCTCGCTTCCTGTCAACTGTTATTTTTAACCGTCCATAATTATAGCGAATTGTGATATTATATTCCATCTTTCCTGTTTGTTGGTAGAAAACTAGTTTAATCAGCCAAACAATGGTTTCATTTTATACTGCTTGTCATTGGCGCACTGCCGTGGTTGATTTATTTTTTTCCAGGGGAGGCTGCCCTGTAAATTGAACATTCGTCTACTGCCAACTAGTCCACTCAACAAATGGTCTACTTTTATTTCTAGTCTAATGCCATTCTATTAATCAACATTTCATCTAACAACCATTTGGTCCAATAACCATTTGATCCAATTTCATCACTTCGTCTAATCACCATTTTGTATACGACCATTTCGTCTCATAACCAGTTGGTCTAATATCCATTTCATTTTCATTCATTTTGAACGATTAACACTTAGTCCAATTAGACCTAATGGTATATGGACTAAATGGCTGACCAACTGATTATTAGACGAAATTGTGATTTGACAAATGGCAAGTAGACCATGGATATTTGTCGAACTGATGGTAGACAAAATGAAAGTAGACGAATTGGCATTAGACTAATTGGAAATAAACCAGCTGCCCCACCCACCCCCCCCAAAAAAAAATAATAAGCAAAGGGGTATTTTTCTTATAGGCCTATTGAATCGTTGAATTTATTGTATTTTGCAACATCATGCCTTTATAGAGAATTTCTTTTTATTTAAGCTTTTGATGATTTAACTTTACACGCCAAATTTATAATGTTCACAATTCTTCTTATTTTCTTCTTCTTCCCATATTATCTTTATGGTATGGAAAGTTGGATATTAAAAAATAGGGCGCAGCGAGAATTAACAATGCTCGTTGAAGAGCGCAAAATTGTTCTTTCTTAACGATTTTGTATTCTCCATAACGTTTTTACCGCAGCGAAACTAAAAAAAAAAATGGCTACGAAACATGGGCTTATGAGGTATCTATGAAATAGTAAACTCGAACCAAAGCTACGCAATAAGCATAATGAAATGTATTATGTCAAAATGGAGAACAATCGTCATTAATCCTCCCCTCTTAGCGCATTGAGAGCGGATATCATTTATATATTTCATCAAACCTTCTCTGCAATTAGATTCATTTGTGAAGATGTTCCAAGAAAAACGCTAATAGGAACCCACCACTATCAATCAAGCAGTTATAAGTCTTTGAATACAATTCAATTCATATGTGGAGGTTGATATGCGTTAAATGTTGAACAAATTTCCATTTCAATCTGATATATTGGAGAACTTCATTTCACCAATATAAGGGCCAATGTTTGAGCTTCATTGACCTGGGATGTAATTTGTATTGTATGTGCGATGGAAATGAGAATAATGAATTCGGACTGAGATCCTAATAAAGAAAAATAAAGGCAAGATAACAAGCAGTACATCCTTGACAAATCTCTTTTTCACAAGAAAGTTAAATGTTTGCAAATTGATTGCTAGGCGTTTATCGTGCATTCTTGCGGCATTGAGGGTGTTACGAAATTGGAAACCTTTGGTCCGTTAAAACAATGGTCAGATCTTCTTATCATTCATACGTGCCCTTTGTACGTGGTTATGTCAACTGGCCCAATGCCCTTATCGTTAATTATACCTGATTATAGTTCAATTATTATTGACATTTGGTACGGGCTTCATTTCTGTATTTGGAGAATGTCACTTGAATTTAATGTAGAGTCAAACATAAATTATTCGAGAATTTTATTTTTGTCTCCCAGTGTTTTATTAAAGCCTCCCACCCCAGTGACGTAAAAAAACCTGCTAAGTGGCCATACAAGCATGGCTTACGGAGTCAAGTTCCTTTCTTTTAAATCTGCGAGCGAGCGAAAGGAGCGAACAAAAGATTTGACGTTTTTAATAATATGCAAAAATTAATTTTGTGATAGATTTTGGCATACACTTCGAAAAATTGCATCTTATTTTACCTTTTCCCTTTCTTTGTTTTCTTTCTCTATTTCTGGCTCGTGAACCTTTTTTTTTTTGGGGGGGGGCTTGGTAGCCTATCTGTAAGCCAGTGTCCCAACCCCTACCCAAAACTAATGCTTGTCACTATTCCAGATCATTACCACTTTATACATACATGTCATATGCAAGTCATAAAATCATTATTTTGTGGAATGCCTGAAAATTTACTTAATAATATATCTTGGTACTGGATCCCGACCAAATTAAACCTTAGCGTCTTTTTCAAATATAAAGAAAAGAATTCAAGCATAGAATGTACTGTAATTCTCAAGAAATAATATCTATCTGTATAGCTTTCTGATACGCTGTTGTGAGATATAGTGTTATAGATGATCCATCTTTTACGTGTCAATTTTCGACAATCAATTTAAACCTGTTTTTTTTTAACTAGTCGTGTCCCCGATAAAATAGAACCATGAGAACAGGCTCAGTTTTCTTTTCTTTTTAAGTTGGTGTAGAACCAATTCTTGAGAATGGGATGAAAGTTTCAGGTGAAATCTTCGCAAAGACTTTTACGATGCACAGTCACTAAATTTGTCAGATTGCTGTCTTCACTTCAGAAAAAAACATATCTGACAGAGGGCGCTAAAATTGTTAAACTGAACAAATCTAAATTTCATAAAGTGTCGGTCTTTTCTGTTTTTCTTAAACTTCTATTGTCCAGTAAACATGGTAAAGTGTGTTTCCGATACAGTATTTGGGGGTATGGACATTCTGTCAAGGTGGACGCTGGACGCTGGTCAAAGATTGTCCTTCTGACCTCGATCTCGCACCATTTTCCAATCGAATGGTCAACTACAGTAGTCAATCAAATCATTATTCATTGTATAAAATGGACTCTGGACGCTGAGCTAAGGACATGACGTACCGGTTGTAAAAGTATCAAACCCATTCAGAAACTGAATTCCACTTTTATAAAATAAAAACTAAATCAGATTGTAAGGTCAAGACCTCATCTAAGTGCATCCAGGAAAGTAGTCGTAACAAAGAACATACAAAAGTTAATTTCGCGTAAAAAGGTCAAGATCGACAGAATACGTACCATTCAAAAGTTTGAATTAGATTATCGAATTCAAAAGAGCATACTACACGTGACTAAAGACATCAAACTGACCACATTAAGGGGATAAAACGGATAACAAAATACAAAAGTTGGTTAGGCATACAAATGTTTCGAGATCAATAACATATAATTTGGATCGTGTCCATGCATGCATTTAGATATTCACACCCAAAGTGAAGATGGGGGGGGGGGGTATACTGTAAGAAGTGTACCGAGTAATGAATGACATGGGGGGGATAGATCAACAGGTACATTTTGAATATTCTCATTATCATGATTACAAAGGGGTCAATATATCCCAATTGGCCGGTAAATTGCCAATTCGTCTACTGCCAACTCGTCCACTCACCACATGGTCGAATTTCATTTAGTCTAATACCATTTCGTCCATCAAAATTTCGTCTAACAACCACTTGGTCCATTAATCATTTAGTCCAATTATCACTTTGTCTAATCAACACTTCGTATATGGCCATTTCGTCTCATAACCAATTGGTTATCCATTTCATTTTCATTCATTTTGCTCAATTTAACACTTAGACCAAAGTGGTATATGGACTAAATGGCTATTGCACCAACTGGTTATTATACGGAATGGCATTAGACTAAAAGAAAGAAGACCATGCGGTGAGTGGTCGAACTGATGGTAGACCAAATGATAGTAGACGAATTGGCAAGTGGACGAATTGGCATTAGACGAATTGGAAATAAACCAATATATGCCTGCCAAGTCCATTCAGAAAAAAAAGAAACAAAATGATTACAGATGTTCAAAGTGTAGGTCAAGTTCTACAATTTTTGTGTGCTGAAGTAGATTAATTACGCTTTGATCTATATATCTTACATTTCAATCAAAAACTCAAAACGTCGTCCTTCGACCCTCATGACCATGGTCACGAGGGTCCGAGGTCTTACAGTAGTATTTTCCACGTGTCCATTGCCATCCTCATCATTCCGCAAAACTGCATAATCTGAAAATATTATTGATGACACAATGATGTCCAGTATGAAAAATAATAAAACAATCAGACCAGACAACGAAAATATGATTTTGTTACCATCGAAGAATTATTACTCTTTATGGACTAATTTTTATATTCAAACTGCATTGTTTATTTAATGGTCGTCAAGTGAAATGATAGCGTTTTTACAACTATACAGGGGTTGAAACTGGGAATTTCGTTTGTTCTTTATCTTAAATCTCGTTTTGAACATTTTTATTTGTAGGGGACATTTGCTCCTTTCCCCACCAGTGTAGCACTATACCGTTCCCGTTTAAGTAACGTATACAAACAAGTTGTTGGAAAATTATACATTTTATTTGATAATATCATGGATACAACTATAAAGCATTTATGAAGCATTTCATTTTATATAAAACGTAACTAAACTAAAATAAACCTTAAAACACCGGCGAGAATTATGACATAACAATACACGTTCTTATCTGAGAAAAGCGATTGACATTTACAAGATAACGATTCTGACAATGATATTGCATTCTCTATACCATACGATTGATAGACTTTTTTTAATTTGATTTATTTATTTCCACATTCCAATAAAATCATATACAAGTGAAATCATTTTTTTCTTAACATAAGTAAATGATATAATTAATAACATATACATATATACAATCTAATAATCTAATCAAAATATATTCATACCTGATATTTTTTAATTCTTACAAAAAATAGCAGAAAAAATCATATATATGTACATATACAACATAGTACATTTGAAATGTGGGAGACCTTCATCTTAAGCTTAGAGCTTGAAATTGATGAAGGCCTCAAAAGGAAAGGGGAAGGAAAATCAGACAGACAGTGCAATAAAAGAGACTTATCCTTTACTGCAAAAAATAATAGGAATATTACCAAAATAGTAGAAAGGGAAAGAAAAATTAAAATGAGGAAGTTATAATCATGTTGATAGCACGATGACATAGTTTCGCTATTATCATTGTGGTTTGCAATACAGATTTGAACTTATACAGGGGCCACGGAACAGTTTTTAAGGGGGGGGGGGGGGGCTGCTGACCATCATGACCATGGAGAAAAAAAGTTAATTAAAATAAATAATAAATTATAATAATAATTTCTTGGTGGTAGTACAAGCAATGGTGTACAGATGGAAAGCTTTTGGGAAGCCCCCCCCCAAAAAAAAGAGAAAATGAAAAAATAAAGAGAGAAGGGGGAAATATGATATCATTTTTTTAATATTGTGTCAAAATCTATGACAAAATTGGAATGTTTGTAATAAAAATGTCGACACTTTTGCTCGATCGTTTCGCTCGCTCGAAACTTTTTGTACATTTTGTCCGATACGTCATTTCTGGCCCCTTAAAACTTTTGGCCCATTACGCCACTGATTACAGGCGACGGCACCTGCGAACTAATCTGAGTTCAGAATACACAAATGCATACATACCTGAAAACGAACTGAGAACGATATTGTTTTGGATATGTCAAGGGGGGGGGGGGGCGAGAGTGAGAGATACAATCATAACACCATTATAAGGGCTTAGTTTTGATGCCCGAATATCAATATTTATGCCTCAGTGTATTCACGACCGAAATGAGTAAAGGATATAAGAAGGGTGACAGTTCGAAAGGTATACACACATCAGATACGAATAAAATAACAGTAATTGTTGCAATTATTTTGAGTCTAGACAACGAGAGAATCGCAGAATCGCAAGCGTTCGGTTCACGCGGGGGGGGGGGGGGTGGAGGCTTATTATGGTGCATGGTAAATATGGCTTATCCAATCATCAGAGACTTTACCTCATGCAGTCATAAATATTCATGAATACAATTCGTAAAGCCTTCCCCCTTCCTACAAAAACAACGAGAACATGCTCCTCATCGAGAAACCCATTGGTCACACCAAAATTGAGACAATCATTGTAAAAGAGATGTACAGTTCTCGGGGTGTTCTTACATCGTTAATTCGACACTAGCGCTCCGCGCTCTACACGATCATCGACTGTTTTCTGGCCGCACTTGTCAAATAGTCAAGTGTATGGGGGGGGGGGGTATGTGAAATTAGAAGTGAATAAAGTGGATATTTTCTCATTACAAGTTTGTCTGTAAACACGGTCAATAAACGTTCACGGAAAGGTTTTTAAAAATCTTATTGGGCGGAGCGTACAAATTCATAATAACTGACAAGCGATAGTTCAGTCGGTACACAAACTTTATCAAGTATATTTATATTGTGTTGACATCGAGAGTTGAATAAATTGTTTGATAACATTACTACGATCCTACGAAACTTTTTGAAACCCATCAACAAACCACTTCCCGCCGGACTTCACAGATACAAGAAATTAAGGGTGTGTGCATTGTTTTGAAGGTAGTACTTAACCCATTTTTTGTTGAATAACTTAGTTTCCCACGGATATTTTTTTAAATCTACTCATATAGCCGACAAAAATTTCCCGCCGAAACTGACATAAAGGCGATGGTACGATAACATTGACCGTCTGACTAATGTCCTTTTTCGACATCGATCACAAACCAGTTGATCATATCGAAGATGAACTTCCTCAAAGCAATTCATACTATCCGTGAAGGAATATATAATTTCAAGAAATAAGTTTAACAAACTTTGGCATGATCCACGTGACAATTGTTCCCAGCTCGTGTGGGGCAACGTGTGGGTGTGACCATTAGACTCTGATCTGATTGGTCAGTTTATGACGGGTTAAGGGTCACCATCAGCAAACTTTTCTTATCTTCGACCTTATCCATCCAAGAAGGGCTCGCTGGGGGTGTGTTCTCTTCAGAGCTCGCCGATTGGATGAATGAATATCACGCCACTGAGATGCTTATCCACAAACTAAACAATAGTGTCCCATGAATGATAAGATAAGTTGAACATGTCCATGCGTACTTGATAATTCGAGCTGACGAGCCATTCTCTTATATACTGAAAATTGTGACCCCCTTTCAAGAAATACGTCACTAAATGTGAAATTCAACTTGCCCATTTTGTCCATAAAATTTTCATGATGAATATTGTAAGTGGCTGCAGAAAATTTCGTGCTCCATTCCCCAACCCCTTAATTCCTTCTTCTTCGTTTGGACAGATTTAGAGTTTTCAGTTTTTAAACAAACGTATTTTAATGATCAATTCTGATTAATAAAACAAACATAATGGTGATTGTTGGTAATAAAACTTTAAAATATCTGAATTTTAACGATTTTTGCTCTAGATGTCTGATTTGGTTAATATTAATAATAGCAATATTGACTGGCCTGGGGCGAAAGGACATATATCTCCCTCACTAAATTGATATCACCCTCGTCTACGACTCGGGCGATATATGCCGTATCGCCCCGAGGCCAGTCAATATTGTTTTATGATGCACAGAAGGCCCATATTTGGTGATGCCCCCTGATCATAGTCATGGACAGGGGCGGAAATCTCTCCCAAAAGCTAGGGGGACTAGGGGCTGGAAAATATGACAAGCAAAAAAAAAAAAAAAGATTATCATCCAAAAAGTCCCCAAAAGTAAGGTCATCTCGTCCTAAAATACATGTTTTATTTATTACCATCATAAAAGACCAAAAATAGTAGGGGGACGTTTGATATTGTGCCCCCCTACTGTTTTGAGTAGGGGGACACGTCCCCCTTTCCCTCCAGGGATTTCCGCCCATGGTCATGGGGGCAAATCCGTCACCATAGGTAAAAGGTTATCACATAAATTGTAAGGTCACTTTAACCAAAAAATTGAGGACAAGAAAAAAAAAGTTTTTTACCAAAAATGTTCAGTCAAAATACGTGTATCACTTCGATTGCATGAACAATGTATTTCTCTCCATCATAAAAGACCAAAAATAGTACATAAAGGGGACATTTGATATTGTGCCCCGGGCAGCCCCCCTTCTATTTTTGGTAGGGGGACACGTCCCCCTTGTCCCCCCGGGATTTCCGCCCATTATCATAGTAAAACAGCCCATATATACTCTTTTTGCTTTGAACCAGTTCCAGGTCACATGTACTTTTGTTTTGCCTTCTTTTACAACACCTGTGACCTGGTGTTCGTCAAATTTCACCCAAAACCATTGCCAATATTTCTACAACACATCCATTTCAAAGATGTGTCGTGAGTTCAAATCTAAGCCGAATTAACATGAATATATAACTTTGCTTGGATTGCTAAATTTATTTATAATGATGATTGTTCAAGGTCTTTAGAGTACCTATTACAATTAAAAAGGAATACACATTATCCACTACATCCTTCCTGACAACATTATCCATGGACATAAGAAGTTTGCTACGTTAACAGATACGATGGGTAAAAAAAAGAAACACAAAAACACACTTTTTTCAATATGTTTTTTTATATATTAAGGACTTCAATCAAATAAATTCAAGATGATACACACCCTCCCACACACCTACATCCACTCACACGCACACCCACTCCAACACACACCCTCACACAAGCAGAGCCAGAAGCAAACGCAATGCATGAATGTTTTTAACCTCCCATTTAAAACACTGATTGGTAAATTGGGAATACATTAATCCTGACAACAGTGTATTTTATTCTGATAACGATTTATTCATTTCCTGTAGAAATTTTCATTTACTACAGCCTGATTGTAAATTGACGAGAAATAAAAGGGGCGGACGACTGAAGGGGCATGCATCGAGAAACATTTGTGGAATATTATGACCAAAGGAAGTTTTGTGGCACTTCGAATGGTGTTCTTGTTGCATTTCCCCCCTTTTTCAAAGTTCAAATGGACAAAATAATTACTGTGTAATTATATTTTCTCTTTCAAGAACTTATATTCTTGGAATAGATTTTGAAGCCCCTTTCCTGCTCTCTTGAATATAACTCATTTCAATTGGTCAAGATTTTCATTTTATAATCATCGACATAATTATGGGCAGCGCCAGGGTACTTTGATGTGGAAAAAGAGGAAACAAAATTGAGTAAATACTGGTATCATGTTGATAGATTCTACAATTACATGTCTGCATCATGCACTCTATTCAATTATTTTCTTTACTCTTTCTCCTCCTTTTATTCTTTAAACATTTTTATCATTTAAATAAAATCCTGGTTTAAAGTTGTGGTTTAACAGTGGAGAGCCAATTGGAGCACAAATCCCTTACAGTACACATTCAATTTACTAACAGACACCCAAAATGTTCATAATTGTCTCGGAATGATAACTGAAGTATTTTTCGTCATTATGAAAGCAAATGGAAACAAAATAGTGAACGTAAGAAATATACAATATAAACATAATTTTGATTTTTTGGCTCCCTATAATTTCAGCACAGAGTAACCTGACTTCAGAATACGGGCCAGCGGGACGGCCACCCCCCCCCCCCCTCCTTTACCCCCTGTGATGCCAAAATCCTCAATGTGAAGATACACCTATAAAAGTGCAAGGAAAGTCAAGTGACATCATCATCATGGATGTATAGGTTTCGAAATAAAACATTGCATTATTCTATCCGGTCTCACGTTATAATTACAACGATTCTAGTTTTCAGTGGAACATGATTTTATATACTTTCAACTTATTTCCTGTACTTTGTTTAGTTATGCTATTGAAAACGTTACAGTTTACTTGATCAAAATGACAATGTCCTTTTTTTCGTGTGTTTTTTATAAAAAAATCATCAAAATGATAATTCATATTTACATTTACTTCATAAGCTTTAAATCTATACTGATATTCATCCCCCTGCTGATTAAGAATGACAATGACGAATCTTATTTTGAATAAAATGTGTCTATATTTCAAATATTCGGTGATTAATGTACATGTAATTATTGGCTTTAGAATTTTTTAGTAGATGGATATTTTCGGTTAATGCTGTAGTGAATATGTTTCTTTTTATCAATTATTCTATAGATCGATTAATATGTTACAAATTCAAGTAAATGTGTTATTTCATCTTATATATATATTGACTTATCTCTAAACGGGGCCCGTTTATATAGAAGAGCCGTGCTTCAATGGTTGAACTGAACAAAGCGATCCACCAGTGGTATTCGAGGTAACCATGGTAACGTTACGTTGTTATCACAGTCTTATTTGCAGACAAATCAAAAGTAATCAAATTAATCAATAATGTAGTTGTAAATCATATCATTAGACTTCGACCTGAATAGCGATCCAGAAGACAATCGTCAATGACAGTTTCAGGAATCATCCTTTGACAACATTGGAGTAGTCTGCAAACGAAAGGGATTCCTTTATCCATGGACCTACTGGTCCAAGCTTTATCAATGGAAGTAGTAGCAAATACTGCGGGATTCATTTGATTCTAAATTAAAGGAAAATGAATTGAATGTAATCACGATTTTGGATCTATGTCAAACTCTGAGATGAGCCCGGTCATGAGTTGTCATAATAAGTTAGGTATTATGACCGAGCAGTGTTTTAAGAATTATATGAGTATGGTTTTATCGACTATTTCCTAAAACAACACACATAATTAGGGTTTAGGCATCGATAAAATCAGGGTTTTATTTTAAATTAGTACCTTCTCTGTGTAAAAATCTAATGAATTCAATCCCGTTAAGTAAAAAGTGAAATTTGTGTGAAGTGTTCGTTTTTTTATTTCATTTTTTTTACATTTCCTAATGCATTTTTTACAGGTAACTAAACTTATTCCTAACTTGCATTGATTTATAATTGTCTTTAGTCATTGCTAACATAATAAAAAAAAGAATAGTCTGACACTCAAATTGTTGGCAGTATCAGTTTGTGTAGAACCACAACCTTAGAACGTGATCATAAAAAAGTACAGGTGAACCCAAAGCAAAGTCATTTAATGTTTTTTTTTCATGGCAAGTTGATACAAAGGGAATAAAAGTTCACAACAAGAATTTCATAGGGTTCATAAGGTTGCAATTATTGTCCAAATGAATGAATGAATAAATAGATGAATAAATAAATAAGTCAATAAGTAAGTTAGTAAATAAATAATACATAAATAAATAAACGAATATTTGCATTTTTATAGAAAATGAACATATTCACAGAAAGTCAAACACTGACATAATAATACACTCTAAATTCCAAGGATTTAAAATAAATCCAGATGGGCTGTGAATAGTGACCAGCCGAATATTTAATTTAGATTTAAACCTTGTTGATTTAAATATAAATCTAATTGATTTGAATTTAAATCTTTTGAGATTTAAAGAATAATCCTTAAGATTTAAAATGGGTATAAAAAAAATCGGCTGGTCACTATTCACAGCCGATCTGGAGTTTCTTTTTTAAATGCTTGGAATTAAGAGTGTATAGACAATTATAATATACAGTAAACTAACTGTGTAAATTAATTGCAGTTTTGAAAGAAAATTAGTGTAGATTTCCCAATTCTGAATTAGTCAAGGACTAGCCTGATATCATTCAGGGTTGACTTTTTTTAGCCTTTACTGAGGCATTGAACGATATGGGAAGGTATCCATTGCTTGCCTTCCCAGCCCCATGAACCCTCAAAGAGAGAAACACAACTATTGATATTGGGGGTGTTACACGAAACTAATTTCCAATCATGAAGTTATTGATATAGCTTATTGTTATAGTAAATTAAGTTACACATGTATAGCTGCAAAATCAACTTTTGTAATATCAAGTGAATGTATACCTTCTATTCCAAGACGGATACCAGCAATTACCTGCATTAAAAAAATCATTTAAACTTAGATTTGATTTTATAAAACTAAAAAAAAATCAACTTGCGTTTGATTGCAATTACATTTCCTGTTACACCCCAAAACGAATTAGAACTCGATGGGAACACCCATTTTCCGTCTTCATACCGTTGTCAAACCAAAATCCGCCCCTTTTTATAAACCTGTCGAAATTATCATTAGTATTATGAATAAAATGCCTAGTTTTCCAGTAATAAAAAAAAAGAAAGATGGTTAAAAGGTAGAAAACTTGCGTAGTGACAACTTAAAGATAAAATTGCGTTTCGATGAAAGTATAATTGATTGGTACGACAGCTAAAAAACAATTTGATATTTGCAATGTACTTTGACAGTGACGTTTTTTTTTCAATAATAGAATTTCGACGAAGGTTGGGCAAAAATCTATAGGAGAGTAAAACAAAGTCTGAATTAATTTGTGATGTAACAAGTGAGCAGGTCCCCCATATGTGATGTAATATACATGTAAATTCTACATTACATTTTCCTCAAAAATTCAATAATGACCCACTAAAAACAGCAATTTATGGAATTCATATTACAATAACGGGAGCATGCATGCGCAGTGATTTTTGTTTTCCTTCGGCGAAAGGGGGGCGAGATGATCATCATATAGGCTGCTTAAAAAATCTTAATTCCAGAGAGGGTGGAACGTTCCCTGGGATTGCCGCCCATGGGGCTGCTCGACGTGTTCATACGTGACGTCACAAAACAAAAGCTTTCAAATTCATCACTTTGTTATTCCTTGAGGTTATGATGACAAGTCGCTTTCAAAATGCAACAATATTTCAAAGTAAAAAAATACTGGGATTTATCTGAAATTGACACCTCTACTTTTGTCTGGAAAGATGAAAAATCAACCCAAAAACAGTACATTCCAATAACCTGAAATAAATATACACAACACTAACATGGGCGTCTCGTGAACTTCTATTGCCACTGAGCAGAGAGTAAGTCAAGGTTTTTGCAAATTGCAGTTAGCGCACTTTTAGGTGAACACAGACGACAACAACAGTACTATGATTTTTTTGTTTTTTTTTGGAGGGGGGGGGGGGGTGCTCTGCTAAAGTGTTAACCATTGCAAACTCACCTGTCCCTTTTTTGCCAGAATCCCAAACATCAACATTAACCCCTTCCTTCCTGATACTCCTAAGTTTTATTCTAATCACTATTATCTATTAAATTATTTATTTCATTTATTTTTATTTTTGGGCGGGGAGGCCCATAATGTCTGCATTAGCATTTGAATTACTACCATCATTAAGCTACTTGTATCTCATTTACTTAACTCATCTAATTAATGTATTATTCAACAATGCATTTATTAGTATCAAATCAATTAAATTCATAATGGTTATCATCAATAAACCCTCTACGATTATTTATTCACCAGTTCAATCAATCGATCAATCAATCACCCAATTAATCAATCACTCACTCAATCAATGAAGTAATCACTCAATCAATCAATCAATCAATCAATCAATTAATCAATTAGTCAATCAATAAATCAATCAAGCCGACCGACCAACCAACCAAACTCTGATTGCCAACAAATCAAACACTCGTCATTCACTCACAATCACATAATACATATAATAAAACTATTACCAACTACAATAATGAAACAAAGTCTACTTTTCATTTTACTTTCTTTGTACAAAAATCTTTATTTGCAACAGTTGGTCACTTTGTGCCACTGCACACATTGATACATTGAGCTTCAACAATATAACCAGGATTTACAAACAGAAGGCGTTAACTCAGCGATCAAAATGTTTCATAATTTTCTCCCAAGCGATCTATTGATGATGTACATGCTGAAACAACAAAGTGTGTTCGAAGTGTGGTCACATAGTCAACTAAGTCCAGCAATCCTTCACAGTTTCACACTGCTAAAATGCTCAAAATTTTCTTTGCGAAGATGATTTCACAAAATCATACTGTGGAGTTCACAGTGTGTTCACCTGGTGGACTCTGAGAAGAACAAGATTCATACATTAAATTTGAAATTTAAACAGTGTAAAGAAAGATGATTTCACACTGTATTCCACACTTTGAACACATTTTAGGTTACCGAGTTCTCTCCAGCTGGAGTGAGTAAATGTTATCTATTTGATATGCAATTTGAAATTTACAGGTATGTTATAGTACTATAACTAGCTGTTTTTGTGCAAAAATCTCAAAATCCCTACAAAGTGAGTTACATCTTTTCTGATTGTCCAAACCTCTATAAATCACGGAATTTTTTTACACCCTCACAATCAAACTTCCTGGAATGAACTACTCCCCTCATGGTAACATGAACATTCAAGGCTCAAATGAAGGCTGTGAGGCAATTAGGCAGTGATCATTAAACCAAACAATACAATGTTTGAATGATCGAGCATTTCTTGTTTCCACTTGTATTTGTAGGGAGCAAGCGGTGAACATACATAGAGCAACAAACGGCATGATCAAGGGCATTAACTTTCTAATGTGACCAATGAAATACAGGAAAAAATGATTGTATATCTCGCAAGAAATCACATTTCTATGATTTATGAAAGCCAGAATTGTACATTTATAGGCGATCCAATCAACATTATTGATTTTTTTATATTTAGCATTCCATCGAACCAATCAAATCTCACGTTTCTGTGTCTGAATTCATAGTGATGCAAACAATATAAACAAACAAGCTATGTGAGCTAACATCATTGCCCAGCATAGCACAGACAGAAAACCTTGAAAAATAAATACATTTAGTGGAAAGTTATGTACCATGAAGTGATCGACAATTACACTCACTTCAAGACGTTTTCTTACAAAATATCTCAAATACATTGTGAACACCGAGTTAAAGGTAAATGCTAGTTTTGGTAACGATGTCAAAATGAGTTCGTACAGAATCCAATGAAATGACCACCAAAGTGTCTGTTTGTATAAATAAAAAGCATGTGCCAAAGGATTCTCGAAGAAATTGTGTAATTGCTGAGAAATCAGCAAATAAGCACAGGATTCGGGTAGAGCGTCGTGTCCGACGCCCGAAGCAATAATTATACATTGTCCCACATGCTTATCTGTGTTGGGGATGTTCAGTGTGAACATTTTTCAGTGTAGATTTCAAGATTTCACAAAGTTCAGTTAATGTAACTGTACCAGATCTAGATCCTCAATGATATACTGACAATTAAGCCTTGTTTTACAGGCTTTTTCATGAAATCAGTGTTTACTGCAACTACTGGAATTTCTCTTTAAACTGTCACAATTATACACTGATTCAATGGTATAATTTTGCGTACATCATGAAAGCTTGCCTGAGGAGTATCCAACATGGCACGGTAATGTAATGAATGACTGTCATTCCAAATAATGTTGCCATCTATCAATAGCAGATCAATGGAATATCCAACGATTTGTAGTAAAGGATTGATGGTCGGCTAAACCAGTCAATTTTTCAATAGTAAATAGGTGTAAGAAAACATGACATGTCTGGGAAAAGGGTCTGGAACCATGCCCAGTTCCAGCTCTAAAGTTCTAGAACTTTAGAGCTGAAGTGCTAATTTGTTGATAATCAAGACTGAAATTCATAGTGTTTTTTCATTTTCAAGTTTTCTTCTCTTTACCCCCTCCCCTCTTGAAAGTGGACTCCTAGCGCACAAGACGAACCCCCCTGTTCCCGCATATGCCATCGAAATCAGGAACTCAGATTCTATTCATCATCTTCATCGTCGTCAGCCTCTGCGCCATCCTCCTCCTCAACTGGTGATGACGGCTCTTCCTCAACGGGTGATGATGCGTTTTCCTCCTTATCTGAACCTCCATCTTCAGATTTCTGGGAGTGGGATGAATAAACAGGGAAAAATAAGATAAACACTTATATCCTTTTCATAAACCTATCCTCCAATTAGCTGCCTAAGAGTAATGCGGATAATTCAATAAAAATTGCGTTCATAAACTCCGAAAATAAGCCGCATTATTTTTACGAGCGCCCGTCCTGAAAAAGGCGGATAATCGCCATGACAACTGGACACGCCCCCTCCGATGCGGTTGTGTTGGAAAAGGGTGACCTTGTGACCGCACCATGGCAATTATCCGCATTATTTGGAAATGCGTTCATAAACTCAAAATCTTTTTCCGATGCCGCTATTATGCGGATAATAGCAGCATCAGAAGGTGGTTTCAGACCGCCTCGAAGTTCGCCAGTTCCAGGTATTCTCTGATCGGGAAATTTACCCCGATCAGAAAATACCAGGTATTTTGGTAATGTGAAAGCAAACTACGCGTAATCTCCCCGAAAGAAAATACCCGCTAAATAGTAGGTACTTGGCGAAATTACGAGAACTTTCGTGGGGATTTTTCCAAGGTCGCAGGTATTTTGGCGATGTGAAAGCAAATTACGGGAACTTTTATCCCAGCGTGTCGTTGGGCACGGCGGCGTGGGTGGCTGCTGGGCTAGAGATTTTGAATCTCCCGCCTTGCCTGCTTATCATACCACACTGCGCATGCTCGTAACTTCGGGAACTTATCCCGAAGGATGTGTTTCGGGGCGGTGTGAATGCAGGAATAATTAACGGGTATTTTTTAGCCTTAAAAAGTTCTCGTAATTTAACGGGGATTCTTGTGCTCGAGGCGGTTTGAAACCGCCTAGAGCAATGCGGATAACTCTTGTCCTCCAATTTTACGACCAAATTATGCTGCTATTAGCCGCCTAATTCATAGTAATTGGGTTTATGAAAGGGGTATCATTCTACAAGCAGTTGGTCTACTAGGTCTCTTGGGTGTTTGGTCAACACTATACCTGGAGCCTGTAACACAAAGCTTAGCAATCATCGTTAAAATTTTTTTAAAGCAATTGTATTGACCACAATGTACAATTATCATGAAAATTGAGCCTACGATTAATAGCTAACCTTTGTGTTAAGGGACAATGGTCTCATAGACATCATCATCATCACCATCACCTCCATCATCGTTGTCATCATCATCATCATCACGATCATCATCATCGGCATCATAATCATCATCATGATCATCATCATCACCATCACCATCACCACCATCATCATCATCAGACATCACCATCATCATCACAATTAATATCATCATCATCATCATCATCATCACCTCCATCATCGTCGTCATCATCATCACCATCATCACCATCATCACCATCATCATCATCATCATCATCCTCCTCCTCATCATCATCATCATCACCTTCATTATTAAAATAGTATGAGGTGTAGAATGATGTGAATACACACTACAGTCAATCATACCAATGGACTTGGTGTCCAATATCATATTAGAAAAAAATTATTTAATACTTAATTCAATATCTATGCTCACTTTTCACAATATATTCTCTGGGGCCTGGGCAATAAAGAGTTCAAATAATTATGGAGGTAGAATGAAATAATCTGTATACATATTCAAAAATTACACACAAGAAATTAAAAGAACGCATAATGGCATTGCTTTTTTTAAAGATTTGATTTAAATGCAATTCTTTAGACCCAAGTATGGAGAAAGGATTGTGTGGTTGAATCCAGGATATCACACCATATTAAAGAAGAAAGTGAAGCCACAAGCCAGGTTGATAACCTGTTGTAGGCGACCTGCACAAAATTTCATTTCCCACCACGGCTCCATAGGCCAAACATCCTGATGAATTTCAACCACAGCGAAGAATCAAACGATTCTGTATGTGCTTTCACACCCGTCTATTAAAAGAAATGTGGAATTTTCTAGTCAAGAATTCCACTGATACCAAAAAATACAGGGTATTTTTCCACCGTGAATTTTCAATGCAAATTATGGTAATAACCACAAACTGATTAATAAGTAGCTTTCCAAAATTACAAGGGTTTCTCCAAAGTCCAGGGTGATATTTGCAGAGCAGATGAAGCAAATTACACAAATGTTTGATAGGAGTGTCAGTCTTGTTGAAGGCATATACCTAAGAGAACTTCTTCTGGTTCAGCAAGGTGTGAATGCCGGAAATAAATTTCTGCTCATTGTATAGGTTGAAATCTGAGGTATGTGATATTCAGATACCTATGGGCAGGCATAACAACACCAAAATTGGTCATAAATTGATTCTGTAAGGAGACAATGACCGACTTCTGGTTATCGACCCATTCCATTGTTGATGTGTGGTCGATTTAACATATATTTGTCTCTTATTTTCTAAAAACTTTCTTGGTATTTGGAGATTTTATATTTAGAGTTGAAATGATTTTCAACATTTCCAGGACAAATGATAGGGTAAAGAAGGCAGGAATCGTCACCAATAGGGATAATACGGATGTGCAGGAAGAAGCATCAGCTCTGGAAAAGATATTGATGAATATCGCAAGTAAAGAAATATTTCTTTCATTTCTATATTCCTTTTTATCATAAGATTAAATGTATGAAAAATGGGATCAAAATGTATAATTGGACAAGGGAAAAGGTCTTGAGCTGATGTTGTTTTATGTGGTTTTGTCATCATTGACTGTAATTATTAGCTTGATAATGAACTCTTGACTTCTCTGACATTTGTGTAGTGTTTTGTCCAGGCACAGAAAACTTGGTACTATATTTCTCATCAAGCGTAAAAGCACAAAAATTCTGAATTTGATTCCAGATCCACTCCAAGCAACGCCCCCATCTTTCCCAAACCATTGGTCAATGAACTGAACTGACCAGCTGATTTTTTTTTAGAATGACCAATGATCAATTATATCAGATTATCTTCTATTAAGCAACTAACACCTCAGCCAATCGCGTAACTGACATCCTGTTTCGGAGTTACTCTGTACTCTGGGTGCAAGAAGATTACTCATTATTATATCAATGACCTACAAGAAGGGTCTATTCGGTGTCAATTTTCAGGTCATTTCAGATTATACATTATTGGTATATGGTAATGAATTCAAGAAAGAACTTTATGATGCAGCACTATGGGACAGGTGTTGTACAGTTGTGTCATGCATAATGAATCAAGACCTTGATTTTGCAACTGTTTAAAAAAAATGAATAAATTATGTTCAGATTGTGTTCAAATGTAGAAAAAACTTGCTCTTGATGGAAAGAGAGGAAGGGCTATTATACTAACTGTTCTCGACGACGACGTATAATCAGCAATATTTGAATGTGCTCAACGGTAAAGCAGCTGTGCATGCCAACAGACTCGGCAATGACATATAGAGACTATCGAGCAACCACAAGAATTCATCATTAACAATTTGTGATTAGAGTGTAAAGCTCTGCAATTCCTGGCTGACCCAATAGAGTTTGCATTACAAGTATGATCGCAATAGAACCTGAAGTGGTGAATTTGTTACAAAATTCATATGTACCTTTAACGACAGACAAGATCGTCCATGTGTGCATCATGAAGATGTACATCAAATTTCGAAATCTGAGAATAGGAAAGTGAGCAAAGAAGGTCAGACCAGGAAAATAAAATTGCGCTGGGGGCTTGAGGCGATTTCGCCCTTGAAAAGCTCAAAAGAGCCCTGGAAATTAAAAGGACCCTGGAAAATCCCCATTCACTCCAAAGTCAAAGCATATCCCATGTCCCAGACTTAGGTAGTAGGATATGACAAGATGCCCCCGAAAAAAAAAATTAACATATTGCCTGGGACAGACAGTGCAGGACCAAAGACAAACAGGGTGGGGGTGGGGTCAAAAACAAATCCTCAAAACTAAATGGTGCACGGTATACAGAGCTCAATTTACCAGGCTGGACTACTTTCTCCAGAATCACTTAACTATTACCGTGTTTACACATTGACTCGGCTCGGGTGTTGAATCCGCGAGCCGGGTTGAACACTGCGAAGAAGGGATCAGAGATCGCGTTTATACGTACATATAAAAAGGCGAGTTCAACACGGCTCGCGGATCTCGAACGGAAGAATTATGACGTCGCAAATTAAACGCGGGAAATTCACCGCCGGAATCGAATCTTGTCCGTGCGAACAACAACAATGCCAAAAGTGAAAGCGCGCGCAGTGACCTGGTCAAGAGAGTTCGACACGGCTTTCTGTTTACACACGAATTGCCGAGTCTGACTCGGCTCGCGGGTTGAAACCTACGATTTTGGCGGATCAAAAAAGCCGTGTTCGACACGGCTCGCGGATCACACTGCTCGCGTTTACACAGCATAAAATCGCCGTGTAGAGCACGGCTCGCGTGTCGAACCCCCGAGCCGTGTCACTGTGTAAACACGGTAATATATAGAATATGGAGCATTGCACTGTCGACAATCAAAACATCCATCTATGGGCACATTTACACCTACCTGATCAGAAAATACCCCATGCAAACTTTGCCAGAGGCCTTAAAAAACACCATTTTCACATTCCTAATGTGCTGCTTAGTAATAGGCTCCCAGACTATAAAGCCAAAGCCAGGCTAATAATATTTAAAGTCATTTGGAATCCCATAAAGAATATTAGTTTGTCAAATATGTTTTTATACAGGAACTAAATGATATCAAGGAAGCTCCTTGATGATATCAACACTTTTCTTTTTCACAGCAAATATCCCTGCCACTTTAGAGAAATTCCTCCAAAAGTTTTTATCATTTTAAAAAGTACCACGTAAATGTAATTTCAAGCTTCTTTCTTACTCTAGGTGGGCCTATACAGTTTATGGTTTTCACCATGTATGGTCCTAAAAAGATTCTCCTCCTTGTCTGATTGTAACTCTGAAAAAAAATGTGATAAGATATTTTCATGCGTGGATACAACTACTTTGCTGGTAGGCCTTTTTGCGGATCAGTGCAGAAAACCCAATCAGAAAGGACCAGAATTTATTGTGATGTGGCAGATATGAACATGCCTTATGAAAAAGTTTGTATTGTTTCCATCCTCTCAACACACCCATCACAAGCCTTGTAACAAAATATTTGGAAATGGGTGGGAAGAGTGTACATTATCACTTTTTGGAGTCATTGTCTAGAACAAATTCCCGATATTTTCTAAGAGAACAAAAGATCAATGACTCAATTCCTCTGGAATCGTCTGTAATCTGTTATCAGAACACGTACTTCTAAACTGAAGGAAACGAGAAGTCTGATAGCAGAACTTGAATTTGTGATATCGAGCTGAACAGTGGGAAAGTGGGCACAAAGCATGACTGTGTAGTTCCCACTGCACCCCATTCACACTTTACACAATTTATGGTCAAAATATGAACTCAACTTAAAGGGGTGGTCCAGGCTGAAAGCATTTATAGCTTAATAAATAGAGTAGAATTCACTGAGCAAAATGCCGAAAATTTCGTCAAAATCGGACAGCAAAGTTATTGAATTTTAAAGTTTAGTAATATTTTGTAAAAACAGTCGTCATGAATATTCATTAGGTGGGCTGATGATGTCACATCTCCACTTGTTCTTTTGTATTTTGTTATATGAAATTAGGTTTATTCAAATTCTTTCCCTCCAAGAACTAGAAAAATTGGATTGACGACTGATTTAGTGCATTAGATATTTATCGCTGCAACTTATTTCATTATAAGGGATACATTATTCACACAAGTATGAAATAATGAAAAAAAAAATGATTTCATGTAACATAAGAAAACGGAAAGTGGAGATGTGACATCATCAGCTCGCCTAATGAATCAATATTCATTATGACTGTTTTCACAAAATATTGCTAAACTTTAAACTTTAATAACTTTATTATTTGTTATCCGATTTTGATGAAATTTTCAGCGTTTTGCTCAGTGAATTCTACCCTGTGTATTCAGACATAAATATTTTCAGCCTGGACCACCCCTTTAAGTGCTAATTTTTTTCCCCATTCCATGACTGTAGGAATTCTCTTTGCTACATTAATGCTACAGTGGTTTAGTGGTTCTGACTTTTGCCTTTCAAACAGAGGGCTGTGGGTTTGAATCCTAGCCATAGCATTTTTCCTTCAGCAAGAAATTTATCCACATTGTTCTGCACTCGACCCAGGTGAGGCATGCACTGAGCGCTGATGATGGCATCGCGAGCTAAAGCCAGGGTAATAATAGCAAGCGCTTTGTATCCTCAGGCAAAAAGCACTATACCAATCCAGCTATTATTATGACAATCACATTACCCCTCCGGTGGCCATAGAGTGAGTCGAAAACAGCCATCTTATTCATTTTTATTCAAACCGCCTATATGTAACTGGTAAGAATAATGTTAAAACGGCTGTTTTTAGACTCGCCGTTCAGCCTCCGCAGAGCAAATGTGACTGAGGTATAATAATTGCTTTTTCACATAATAAGGACTCAATACAGAACATTTTTGGCAACACCCTAATCTACACTTTCTGCTATCCACTTAAGTAAAGCAAATGGGTTGTATTGTAATACAAAAAAAAAAACTGAAGCATACCAACAACCTTCCCGTGCATGGTTAATGGCAGCTTGATTTTTTAGGTGACATTTCAAGTTCATGATTCAAAACACTTATTTCGTTTGAGTGCAAACAGGCAGTAATGAGAGTTTTCTAAGCAAGCAGTACACAATGAGATAAAAGTTGGATTCTGATGACCGGTATGAAGGTGTGGTCAATTTCCTTCCTTGAAGCAGCAATTGATTCATGATGTTTCGGCATGTGACCAACATTATCTATCAAAACTCGCAAACTCTCACAAACTCCCATGGAGTAACATACAGTAAGGCCATAGTGGGAAAAAAATCATTATGATGAGCAACAAATTTTGATAATTTTATTGTCAGCATTTCATCAATTTCTTGTGTTCATACATATTCTACTTTTCCCTTTTAAAAGGTGTGTGGGGGGGGGAGTCCGGGAGGGCCTAATTTTTTCTAAATATATTATACTACATGTATCTAGCAGGTACACACAACCATCCAACACCTGGGTGGAGAGTAGCAAATAAAGATTAGTGTCTTGGCAAAGGGCAGTAGTGCCCGATGAGATTTGAACCCCCAACTCTTGGATTAACAGTCAAATAATTGAACCACTACACCTTGACTCCTTCACTAGAATTCATACAAATCTAACAATTGTGTTTTATTTTGCATTCAACAAATCAAAACATCAACAATGACGTATCAAATCTGACCATCAGAGCGGGGAAAATACAATTCATCATGTTTACTGATGAAATGGAAAGAAAAACATCCCTGGTAATAGCGGGGTCAGGTGCCTATTGTCGTGTTCGGTACCTTTCAAAGAATTTGCGTCAGAGCGTGCCACGAACTTAAACTCAAGTCCTGGGCCTGGTGACAGAAAACACAGCAAATGATGGTGCAATTGAAATCTATGATTGATTGCACATAATGACCAATGCAAGTGTTCATGAAAACCAGCCTTATGATCAATGGCCATGCTTTGTGTAACTGGACTCAGTATATGCATGCCAAAAGCAAAGTGTCAACAGCCCTCAGAAATCTCAGACTAATACAGAAACAACGATTTGACAAAATAAAGAAGGGAAAAAAAGAAAGGTTAATGATCTGTTTTTCTTAGCAATTGCTAGAGCCACCACCCAGAGATTGTAAAGAGGAAAAGTTTGCAACAAAGCCTTGACAGAAATTATCAACAAGAAAATTATTCAGAAATGTTAGACATCCTAAAATTGAATCAGTTTATCCAAAGCATACTCACTACTAATAGACTGTCAGGCTTGGTCGCTTCGCTCCCCCGCTTAAAATTTCTCAGTAAACTTGAACACATCTTGCCCCCCCTGGAAAAATTTTGTGTACAGCCATGGTATTGTATGGCATTATTTAATAACGTGTTGTTTTTCTACTGTAGGCCTACTTGTCTTGTTAATCACAGTTTCAATTGGGGCAATAGAGAGATAGCAAGACTCTGATACCCTTTTCATAAACCTAACCTCCAATTAGCCGCCTAAGAGTAATGCGGATAATTCAATAAAAATTGCGTTCATAAACTCCGAAAATAAGCCGCATTATTTTTACGAGCGCCCGTCCTGAAAAAGGCGGATAATCGCCATGACAACTGGACACGCCCCCTCCGATGCGGTTGTGTTGGAAAAGGGTGACCTTGTGACCGCACCATGGCAATTATCCGCATTATTTGGAAATGCGTTCATAAACTCAAAATCTTATCCTGATGCTGCTATTATGCGGATAATAGCAGCATCAGAGTAATGCGGATAACTCTTGTCCTCCTCCAATTTTACGACCAAATTATGCTGCTATTAGCCGCCTAATTCATTTTAATTGGGTTTATGAAAGGGGTATGAGTTTTACTGGAATACTGGAATTATCTGATTGCTCTCGCCAGACTAGTTTCATAAATTAGATGTAATCCTCATTTACTCGATCTAATGGCGAAATATTCACAAAATAAATCCTTGAAAAGAATCTGGTTCAACCAGTAGAACATGTGTTCCATGAAGGCAGGTCAGCTCTGACGTCACACAAAGACTGCTCCATGCTGTGTTCAATGTCCTCTTTTCAATTGTTTGACGTACTTCAAGATCTAATGACTATTGAAAAAAGACCTTCAACACTTTCTCTGGTCCTACATAATTGTTAAAAAAGCATTTCAAAGCTTTATTTTTCAAAGTCTTGGGCTTCTTCAGAAAATGTTTGTGATTGTTATTTTATTGTTTTTTATCTTAGTCCTTCACCTTGCATCTACAAGGGGCCTGTTGCATAAAACTTTTTACCTGAGAAAACTCTGGTAAAAACTGAAAACTAAGGTTAGTTTGATTTCTGCCGTTGACTTTAACACAGGGCAAAAACTCAGGTAAGAACAACCTGAGTTTTCTCAGGTAAAATGTTTATGCAATGGGCCCAAGGTAGGGTTTGTTCAAAATTTAATTATAGTACTCACAGGTTTTTTACGTGGTGAATCAATTTGGAGGAATGGTAACAACCACTTTTACATGTCATTCCAGGAAATTGTCAGAATATAGTTTTGTTCACAGCTGAGAAATGCTTTACAGATGCCCAATCATTCAAAATTTGCCCCCTGCCTTCCCACAAGTTTTTAGGTAAATGATATACATGTACTCGACATTAGTTGATTAACATCACATTTCATATCAAATTGATAGAGAATGAGAATTTGATTCTCTCGCTCTAATCACATGCCTGCCTAATCCTTCTGCTGAGAATCCTGGCCAACTGCAGCCATGTCAAAGTTAAAAGGATCAAGATCAAATGAATGAAAGAAATAGAAGTCATGGGACCATTGTCTTCAAGGTAGCGCTCCTCCTCAAATAACACTACAGCAGGAGGCTATTACACCTTCTCAGCAAGGTCACATGATCAAATAAAGCCTCTCAAGATTTCCAGAGTCATGTGACATTCTCTACCAACGTCAACAGAAAGGTTCAAGAAACTTTGTGAAGCAAGTCCCTTGGGGTTGTTTCTCAGAAAGTTACAAAAGGAGGCCAAACCTTGAGATCGTAAAAGGCCAACAGTACCCTAACAATAATGACTTTCAACTGTGCTACCTCAAATATATTTCTGCAAAAATTAATGTCATTTTGAAAAGTGCCTATTTATTTTGACTTGCAGATAATTTTATTTGGGGATATCGAGAGTAATGTCTAAGTTCAGAATCATTATACAGGCTTGCAAGTATTTTTGGGAATTTGAGTAATTTTTTGTTCAATTATCAATGTAATTTTCAATAAAACATACCTACTAACTGTAACTAGCATGTATTTCTTTAGGGAATATAACTATTTTGGGGGCGGTTCATATATCAATGTCATAATTCTCAGTGATCCAAGGATTTTCCCGCACTCCTTGGTAAAACACACCTACTATCAAACTCTTGCAGGTATTTTATTTTGAGAATATCATGAGTAACTTGCTTTCACACTGGTTAAATATCAAAAAATTCCAGTAATTTTCAGCGATTGAATGGGTAAGAATCAAAGCGACTTTTTTTGAGAAGCAGCCTAGATCCTTTGCCATTCACATAATGTGAGAATCTTGAATGAAACGGTGCTGGAATGTTCCCAAGTTCAAGGAGAGTATGAATCGCAGTCTGCTGGCAGCGCCCTGCCAGCAGCGACTCAGACTGTCAATAACTATTTCCAATAATTCAAATTACCAGGTCTACCTCCGTTCCTGTCAAGGTTCAAGGGAATAATACAGGGGAAAAATTGATGTTCTTAAACACTATCATCACAGGTGGTTTGGGAAGTATTATTTCATTTTAGAGAATGCAAAATAAATGCAGGAATGCTCTTCAGGTTTTGCAAAATTGTCGGCTGTTTATATTGTTCTCCTATCCTTTCAGGTGGGTGGAGGACAATGCTCAGGAATATTTCTGTTTCTATCAAGAAAATGGAAGATAAGGTGCAAATGTTGCAAGGCATCAAGCATCTTTTTTGTTGTTGCAAGTATACCAAAAATATTCAAATTTTGCAAACTTGTAGTGACATATTTGCCTCATCCATTGATAATTTTTGTGTCCAGTTTTTGATTTTTTTAAAATGGCCTTTTAAACCATGAAAAAAAATAATGATGACCATGTATCAGAAAGCAGCAGAGGATTACATTTCAGAATAAATCAGCCCATTTCATTCTTGAGGAACTGTGTTAAAAAGAGAAGAAATGAAAACAAAAAAAGTTCTTTAAATCTTGGTTTGGATCCCAATCAAAATGTATGTTTGTATAAAAATTTGCAAAATACATCTATTCAGATGTGTTTCTTTCTATGCCATCTACACAAAGACATTTTAAGGAGGAGTAACTTTGTAGTTTTGTTGTAATAAAATGGAATAACTACCAACAGGCAACACATTCCAAAATGAGAATATCAATCTATTTATTTTAATTCACATACAGACCATTTATTACAGATGCAGACAGGCTTTAACAACAGCGGGACTACATTGCCAGAACTATTTTGACCTATTTCTTAAGACTCTATTTTCTAATGGACTTGGGATTCACTTAGTGCTGTTTAGTTGGCCCATGCCTGAAGGACTTCTGTAATGAACAACATAGATTCCCTTCCTTTCAAAATCATTTTCAAGTGAATTCACTTGAGAGTGAGTGAAGTTTTCCTGCTGCTTCCTTTCATACCATTGGCTTATCGCCAAAATAGCCCCACAGAATCATTCCTCTCTTTCTATAAGAATTGGTGGGATACAGCTGCACAACCTTTCATTTACATGAAGTTCCTGGAAAAAGTTTCTCAAAACTGTTTACATGTACATCCACACTTTGTGAACCCTACAACGTCATGGTGACGTCAATCATAATTGGGCCAATAAAAGTGATAAAAAAGTAGATGTTGCAAACAGTACACCATAATGAATTCTATAGGAGCAAACAAAATGAATTAATGATTGCAACCAATAACTTAAGTCAGCCAGAACATAGATCAGTCCTTTCATTGTACCATTTCGGAAAGACTTTCGTTTGTAGTAACTTTACTACTACAGTGGAAATCTTGTTTTGACTGCATGTTGAGCAGTGTTAACATGGCAGTGAACATAATGACAAAGATAAAATAATCCTTAGTTTTTTTTTTTATTATGAAACAGGTTCAAGAAGTTGTTAAACTTTCATTCAGAGCTTCATCTTACATCCAAACTTTTTTTTAAATACATATACATCAAAATTATTATGTAAACCTTTCCATGGGCAAGAAGGAAATACCAGTAAAACTGTAAAGTGCAAACATTTTTTACAGCTGTAATATTTCATTGCACTCTCGATCTAAATTACTCGTACTGTTGTTTATTTACAGGCCAACATGGGTTGTTTTGTTATACCTGGTAAAACTTCCTTTCAAGAGCAAAATCGATATCGATATTAAAATAATTACTACATTTAGCATTTGAGAAGTGAGAAAAAATTCTGAAAGAGCCTTACAAGCCAAGGTCAATGGGTACCATATTACCATTGATCTAGAGCAATGGTTTTTAGTTTCATTTCTTTTTTGAAACCATACATTGATAAAATTAATGATGAAGGCAATTTTCAATATACTATATACTAGGAATTCTGCCCATATAAACTGCAAACAGAGATGTAGGCATGCATATTATATACTGCATTCAACATGGCATCCAATGCGAGGTTTACACTACCATGCTTATTTTTGGTAATCTGTACATCACAACATATTGAACTCTTGAGTCCCTTTTACTCGCCCAACAAAACTCTACAACTTTAAACAATTATGTAGGGGAAATATTTCAACAAAGTCCTGTACAACCAAGGAGATATCTCCTTGGTACAACCATGTGTAAAAAATGTTTTATTGCTGTTTTGTTCATTCACAATGAATGTTTTGTTCATTCACAATGAATGAATGATTTCTTCACTACCACTATCACCAGCATGTCTACATGTAATGATTTGAACTATTTTCAGTTACTTAACTTGTTGCAGGTTGGTAATCTAGAAACACAGAAATAGTGTCAGTAGAGGACCCCCCCACCCTAAATACAAACAATATACATGTATATATCTTGCAATTTAATTCAACATGGTATACAATGCGTGGTGTACACTAATAATGCTCGCACATTTATCAATATATGTTGGTCAAAGCCCAGATGGGGGGGGGGGGGTCAAATATATCGCTCTACACATGCGGGACCCCCAAAAAAAAGTTTAAGAAAAGTTTTAAGGTTTTTTTTTCTGTGTTGGATGCTTGCACTCATTAAGGGTATAAAACAAACAAGGGTGGTATTGAAAGACTGGTCAATGGTCAATCCCTGGGATAAAGTATTTAGGGTATTTTTTTCCAAAGCTTTTTTTAGGGGTCATATTCTGGTGACAACTTGTTTAGGGGCCAAAATGTGTAAATGAAGCTCGCGAAAAACTTGTTGATAGGAAGTTATTTTGCACACAGAGAAAAACCTGTTTAGGGGGTGTTTGGAAATAATTTGGTAATGCATATGTACAGCCCCCCCCCATCCCTGGGGGTCAAAGCAAACCCAACTGGCAAGACTAATGGTAAAGTGAAACAATGATCTGGATTTTATTTGTTTAAAATGCTTACATTTATCAATACAATCACATATGTTAAGCTCTCTTTGTAGTTTGCATTTATCAATGTAGTGCTTTTCTATGCTTGACCACAAGATGGCACCAGACTTCTTTCCTTATGAAGTTGAGGGAAAGAAGTCGAGAGTGGGAGGTGCTGCGACCAGGTGGTCTCAAGGCTAACTCACTCATAGCTACAGATGAAAGTCTCGGGTTTGATTCTTATTTTCATGGTACTATTTACCATTGGATGGCAAAGTTACCAGAATATTAACTTTTATGCAACAGGCCCCAGTGTCCTATGCACGACACATAATTGTATGATGGTATAATAATCACTGTTGATACAAATAACGAAGAGCTACGAGGAGCTAATTTAGCTCTTAAAGAGCGTGTATAGTGACTGCACTTCGGAGAGCTGATTTTTCTCGTTCAAATTCGAAATAGACAAATCAGCACTCCGAAGTGCAGTCACTATACACGCTAAATTAGCTCTTCGTTTTTTAGAGTTCATCTTGACAAAGAACTGTCCGCTTGGTATATTAAAGCCTGTGTATAGCTTTGGTAAAGGGTCAATATTGTGATTGATAACAGAATATCATCTAATATGACAGTCTTACTGAAGCATAGAGACCGTTAGATATTTTTCCAACTGCACTTCTCTGAGAAAATTTCAAACATTCAAATCTTGGATAACTAGCGCCCTCTCTCGGTGATGCTTGTTTTAAATTAAAAAATTGACATTCAAGCACTTATCTTATAAATTTAGTGATTAGATATCAAAAAGTTACAGACAAAGAACATATCTTGAAAGTTTCAGCCCATTCCATGATTTGGAATAGGATTTAATTGAAAGACAAAAACACACAGATATTTTAATTTGATCGGGTGACCCGATCAAGTTAAATTTCCATGTAAAATCTCAAAATTTATCCTGTAAAACACATTTTCATTTCATATTCTCCACATCACAACTGTTATAGGGCATATCCATTCATATTAGCTAGCAATGAAATGGAATAGTGATAGGTGCATTTGGTGGATTTACCAAAACTATACACAAGCTTTAAGCTCTAGCCATTCCTATTTTAACCTATAAAGGATTGCATTTATGAATGAATTACCAGCTGAATCATTACTTTTAGTTTTCAGTCAAGTATAAAGTTAATAATTGCAATCTCAAGCTATACTATAGCAATGAAACAAAGAAATCTTTGATTGTTATTGTCATTGTCTTGCCCCAGTTTTTACAACATTAATAACACTTGACTCAAGTAATGACCAAAATTCAAGAGGTCTTATGATTCCAGAAGTGACTTATGATCCGAAGGTGTAAGAGCGAGAGATAATTACATCGAAAAATCAAATATTTTTAACTCGAGGAGGATGCTAAGAAACAATATTTGCACAAGTGATCTAAAGTTCCCTTGAGTTTCAAATAAAAATTTCCATTCAACAAATCCCCAAGAGATAATAAACAATAAGACAATTCATCAGAGGGAATATGATGACAAAGGGACTTCCCGACTACATAAAAGCCCTCATTAAAACAGCAATAGCTCTATTTATTTCCGTTTTCATAATGCTTGATGTCCGTCATAGATTGATCCCCTTTGTCGCAATATAAATTATCATTTATTATTCTTATTATTTGTAGTACTAGTAGAAGCATTATTATTATCATCTGTATCATGATCATCATCACCATCATCATTATTATCATTATTATAAATAGTAGTAGCAGTAGTAGAAATAGTAGAAGTAGTAGTAACTACTACTAGTAGTAATAGTAATAAAAGTAGTAGTAGTAGTAGTAGTAATAGTAGTAGTAATAGTAGCAGTAATAGTAGCAGTAATAGTAGTAGTAGCATTATTATTATTATCATTATTATTATTACTATCATTTGAAGAGTATTTTGTATATATTGAATAAGCTGGGTTTTTTCATATATTATGTTTGTTTTGTAAAGTGGAAAATATTGTTTTTTTTAAATCTTTGTATGTGCATTTTTTAATGCAAATTTGAATTCATTATTATCATTATTATGCTTCACAGCATGTTAATGTGCTATCTCCATGGTGTTTCATTCTGGACTCAAGTTCTAAACATTTCATTTTGCAATTTCTGGACTTTACCCAAGTGAGCAACATGGCATTGCTCGTAATTTCCATTTTTGCCATCTTCAGGCCTTCACGTTATATATATATATATTTTTTTTTTAATTCATATAATTTGTATTTCTTAATTCTTTTGACTCATATTGACTATAAAAATTTGTATTTTATATTTTAGTGGATTTTGTTGATGTTATGTTCTGTGAACATTGTTATTGATGTTGGGTTGTATTGTTCATATTTTGTTCTGTGTTAATTTTTGTTTATCTTATGCTATGTAATAATTCTTGCTTTGTCATAATATGAAATGTTGTTTATTGTGTTGTGTTATATTGCTTGTTACATCCTATTGATTTCAATCTTTTATTGCCAAAAATTTAATAATTCGGCTTTATTGAGGTTTTCACCTGAACAAACCATGTTGAATTGAAATAGAATTAAATTCACCCTTGTAAAACAACAAGATGTTGCTCCCTCTTCACCTTTGCTTGCATTTCTCTGCGGTGGCCAAAGCCTTCAAATTTTGAAAGGAGGACTGTCAGATTGAAGTTCCATCAACCAAAGCAAATAAAGACCTTCCAAAACAACATGATAAAATGAGCAAACAACAGCTTCGGACCCTATACCATACATACCCTGTTCACAAAAGAACATGCAAATACATGTGGTCTGCAATGTTTGAAGCTTTTGATTAGTGCAAGGGCAAAGTTTTTTGTAACATTGTAAAAGGTCCTTGAGATGATAAACAAAGGGACATTTAAATTGTCCTTGGTTTGAATTTTTATTTAAAAAGGGAACTCTAATGTATCTCTCTTGTGACATTAAAGCCAGTCAAAAGTTTTGGTAAAGGGTCAAAGTTTTTTGTAACATTGTAAATGGTCCTTGAGATGATCAAAGGGACATTTAAATTGTCCTTGGCTTGAATTTTTATTCAAGAAAGGGAACTCTAACACATCTCTCTTGTGACATTATTAAAAGCTAGCCAAAAGTTGGTAAAGGGTCAAAGTTTTTTGTAACATTGTAAATGGTCCTTGAGATGATCAAAGGGACATTTAAACAGTCCTTGGCTTGAATTTTTATTCAAGAAAGGGAACTCTAACACATCTCTCTTGTGAATGATTAAAGCCGGTCAAAAGTTCTGGTAAAGGGTCAATAATGAGATTTAATAAAGTGTATGACAATTCCATCAGTTTCAAACACTAGGTCCATTTGCTGAAAATAATCAATGATCATCAAATTAATTTCAATTTAAACGTTCCAACATAAATACCTATAATGCATTTGTATGAATGTTCTTTGTGGCAAAAAAAATGTGGTGGGGGGGGGGAAGAGTTAACTGCTCATTAACTTGCAACATCTTTGGATTCAATGTAAATGTGAAAAGGGTCTGAAACTTGAAGTTGAAAGAAAATAACCCCTGCAGATAAAGGGGAGAACAAATAGTTTAGACTTTGAATAGCTAGGAGTGATGTTAGGCTGTTAGTACTGGAATTTGTTTTATTGACAAAGATTGCTACAAACATAATTTATATAGGTTATCTTTTTAAGCTATCACCAGATAATGATTATAAGGTCATAAGAATGAGTTAGGGGTGGGGGTAGTACTTTATTGGCTCTCAATATTTGCAGATCCACGTGGAACAAAATAGGTTAATCATTTGATTTCTAATTTATGATTCTTTTCCAAATATTATCAAATGGAAAATTTCTATAAAATCTACTGACTTCTTAGCGATCGGTTTATGTGACCCATGTCAGAATAGCAAGGTCTAGATCTATCACATTGTGCTAGCATTTAAATAGACTTTCAATAAAATTGCTATCCATGAGTACACGATACCCTTCACGTTCCCTACAATTGAAGGGGGGGGGACTTACTCATACTAACCAGCAAAAATAATGTAAATATCAAATGGGTATTTTTTTTTGCCAATAGAGACATGTACAATAATGAATGTTTATGAGTGCAATGGACAGAATACTTCATGACGTGAAATGATCCATTCATTGAGGCGTAGCCGAGTTAAATGGATCATTATTTCATCTTTCACCGAATGAAGTACTAGTATTCTGTCCATTGCACGATTGAAAAAACATTCATTATTTGGTTTATATGACACAGAAAAAGTGATTTTTTTTCATATGAAATTATTGAATTTCGATGCAAAACATGCTCATGCAGTGCGAGTTTGGTCTGTTGATTGTTACGTCATTACAACATGCACACTGCTGGTGCATAACTACAGTCTGGTGCGCGAGTACAATGGAAAAAAATCGCATGGATCCAAAATTGCACGGTTGATGACGTCATTGCAAAATGGGCTGAATAAACGATATCAAACAACCAATCAAATCACAAGGATCTATCTAGGTGTCCTATAATATAAGGCAGTCTACTTTTCTCAAATCTGGACCTGACTATTTGCCAATAGAGACATGTACAATGCATTTTAGTGCACCAAATACATTAGAAGTCTTAGAACGGAGGAAAGGGGGATATTTCTGAGTTTGTGGGGGCGTCGTTGTCTAGTAGTTACGACTCTCGTCTTTCAATCAGAGGGACGTGGGTTCGAATCCCAACCATGGCATGTTTTCCTTCAGCAAGAAATATACCCACATTGTGCTGCACTCAACCCAGGTGAGATGAATGGCTACCTAGCAGGATTAATTCCTTGTTGAATGCACCAAGTGCCTGTAGCAGCTGGAGCTAAAGCCAGGGGTGATATATAGTGCCGCATTGAATAGGCAACTAGATAATCGGCGCCTCATAAATGCTATATTATCATCTGTATATTAGTTTCTCAGTATAATCTTCATTTTCATTCATGTGACTGAGATAGACTTGAGTCAAGTTTAAAAGGAAAGGCTCTAGAAATATTTCAACAAAGTATCAATTCAACCCATGGAAAAAACTGCAATTTCAAGTTTTTTTTTGGGGGGGGGAGGGGGTGGGTCAATTGATTTACACCTGTACCAGTTGTTGAGACTGCCCATACCTACAACTTGGCGAATCCACCAAAAAAGCAATATTTGAATGGACATTCTCCACCTGCTAGGGAGTGTTCCAGTTAGTTTTGTTCAAGGACTTTTTGTTTGTGTTTAGTTACATATTGAATGCATAGTAGTATTGTAATCTCTGAAAAAAAATATGGACAAGACCTAAGTCTAAGAGTTTTAAGAGAGCGGTAATAAAGCCAATGTTTAGGGAGAGAGGGGGTATGCATTGATTAAAAAAAAGAAAGATCTCAAACAATACTGTTCTTTGATAGCCAATTAGCACTCAAAGACACGTCTTCTTGAGAGCACTTAAAGACATCAATTAACCGGTTGCTAACGACAATATAATCTCATAATTCATATCAAATCAGACAAAACAATAGAGATATTCTTTGTTGCTTTTTATGTGTATCAATCGTATCACATCCCTTGAAAAGCCTATTTCAAAGCATTTGTATTCAATACTTGAACGGAATAGACTTTGCGACATTTGGATGAAATTATTCTATATTTTGTGTACAGCAATCTGAAATATCTATCATGGTGTGCTTTTCACCCTACATCAATGCACGACACAATTCCTAACCTACATGTATCTGATCATTTTCAAAGCAACAAATGCCATAATCATTTTTTCAAACACATAATCATTTTTTTCAAACAATCTATTTTTCTCAAAAAATCTCTCTGTGAGGACAATAGTATGACTGAAACCAGGTACTCTTTAAGTCAACTGACACAAATTCCACGGGCACAAGGTCCAGCATATTGTTTTGCACCAATTGTTCTTTGTGTGATAAGAACAAAATATCACCGCTGTTAAGTATACAACAGTCTTTAATTTCTTAAACTGACCCATATATTTTGTGGTTTCAGGTGTGCGGATCAGACCATTCTCAATCTGCATACAGAAGGATATCAAAAGACAATGATGTCAAGCCTTGCAAAATGAAGATCTCTATCATGGCGAGGATGGTTTTGTGGTAAATGTGTAACAATGGCTATGTTACTTCCCTAAAACATAGAATGAATTGTGCAATGATTTGTAAATTGATAGATTAAATATCCAGAGACCCTAACAAAAATCTTTTGTCACGATTTACTGGGGAATGTTGCAACATGGCTGCAGAATATTGCAAGCTTTCTAATCTTTATCAATTATAGAAATTCTAATGCCTTTTGAAGAAACCAGTGGTTTTTATATTTGAACTTGACATTGCAATTTACAGCCATTCCTATTAAAAAGTAAAATTATTAAGCATAGGCCTAACACCAGTGCTCTGGTGATTTATCATTACATATTAGAATTCAAAGAAAATAAGCTTTTTCAATCATATCTGAACACCATTCCCAGTAAAGCACATGGTTAATCACATGATTTTCGTTATACTGACAATGAATTTGTTATGTTAGAAACTCCATACAATGTTCATGTATTTCAGCATTAAACTTCCTTTTAGTCCTGGGGGCTCCCAAACATTACTTTCTTTTATAACCCACTGGCCTTGCTTGATTTTGAAACAATGGGTAATTAAAATTCAAGAGCTTGTGTTTCATATGATTACGTACACAGTAGGTGGTTTCAGACCGCCTCGAAGTTCGCCAGTTCCAGGTATTCTCTGATCGGGAAATTTACCCCGATCAGAAAATACCAGGTATTTTGGTAATGTGAAAGCAAACTACGCGTAATCTCCCCGAAAGAAAATACCCGCTAAATAGTAGGTACTTGGCGAAATTACGAGAACTTTCGTGGGGATTTTTCCAAGGTCGCAGGTATTTTGGCGATGTGAAAGCAAATTACGGGAACTTTTATCCCAGCGTGTCGTTGGGCGCGGCGGCGTGGGTGGCTGCTGGGCTAGAGATTTTGAATCTCCCGCCTTGCCTGCTTATCAGACCACACTGCGCATGCTCGTAACTTCGGGAACTTATCCCGAAGGATGTGTTTCGGGGCGGTGTGAATGCAGGAATAATTAACGGGTATTTTTTAGCCTTAAAAAGTTCTCGTAATTTAACGGGGATTCTTGTGATCGAGGCGGTTTGAAACCGCCTAGTGTACACAGGGCTTGGAAGTTGGGGACAAAGGTCATGCTTTGTTTGCTTTTTTTCTAGTTGAAAGAGGCGATTCACATCTAAGATAATCCCCATCAACCTAAAGGTTTTAAATTTCGATAACATTATACTTCTCAGAACAATCTTAAGATTATTTGTAATAAAGATGCAATTAGTGGGCTATTTTATGTGATTCTTTTCAAGATTATAATCCCTTGTCAACTTTTTTATTCACAATGCACTATTTGATGAAATTACATATATATAATGTACAAGTAATGGCATTCCCAGGTTTTTGCAACAGTTAACCTATTTACAGTTCTAAAGCTTATTTGATATACATTAAAACAAGCATCCTGAAGTTAGCATGCTCTGTAAGCAGGGCTCCACACCTACCCTTTTTCTACTGGTCCAACTTGTTTATGTCGGACCAGTGGATACCCAGTTTTTCAATTTTTACTGGCCCAAACCTAAAATTTACTGGTTCCCCAAAACACAGAAAAACATGAAAAAAAGTGAGTTTATTTTGCTGTCTTTTATACCCTTTCTTGCCCCCAACCCCCCCCCCCCCCTACACCTAAACAGTACACAAACATGCACACACTCACACACCAAAAACCATTTCTCAATTTTGGAGAGCCATTTTTATAATTCACGAAAGAGGAGAAAATATTTTTATCAGTTTGCTATACTTTTTACTGGTCATGTCAGAGCAGTAAATCTGGCTATTTCTGAAAAGGTACTGGCCCGACAGCAATTTTTACTGATCTGGGACTGTCGGACCAGTGCCATTGTTGCGCACTGCTGCAAGCCTTCGTGTAGGTCACATTGAGCCAGGCAAAAAAGTATTTTTTTTTGTCATTTTGGGGGCTACTTTTCATATCCTTCTGCCGAATTCTGCAACATTAAGCTTTTATGTTGCAGTGAATAGGGAGTTTCCTGAGCTCATTGAATAAAACATTTCCCAGGGCTCTTTACAACACTTTGTCATTTTATTTTCTTCCCTGCGGTAAGAAAATAATGGTAATGCCAGCCAGAATATAACTTACAGCACGTGACACTGGCACCGGTCCGACGGTCCCAGACCAGTAAAAATTGCTGTTGGGCCATTAACTTTTCTGAAATAGCTAGGTTTACTAGTCCGACATGACCAGTAAAAAATATGTCAAACTGATACAAATCATATTTTCTCCTCTCTTGTATTAAAAGTTATGTCTCTCCAAAATTGAGAAACAGGCTCTCATGAATTATATTGTGTGTGTGTGTGCTGTTTGTATGTATTTTTTTTTTTGGGGGGGGCAATAAAAACAATAAAAGACAACAAAATAAACACAAGTCTTTTTTATGTTTTTCTTTATTTTGGGGACCAGTAAATTTCAGGTTCGGACCAGTAAAAAATTGAAAAACTTGGTATCTACAGGTCCCAAATGAACAGAATGGACCAGTAGAAAAAAAGGTTTAGTGTGGAGCCCTGAATTATAACTACTTGAACAAATAAAGAGAAACTGGTTGAGTCTTAAGATTTCTCCCAAACTGAACTGGCAAGATTGAGCATGCCTGGGATTACTGAGAATCACTCCGAGAAACAAACTACATTTACATAAACAGGTCTCTAGGTTGCAGATAAAGCAGAATATAAATACCCTGCATCACAATGTTCAGAGTGACAGCATGGGAAATGTTTTGTTTCAAAGTGTTCTGGATAAGATTAAAATGGAGAGAGGTTTTTGTCTCATTATCACAAATAAATATTAGGATGGAAACATTGTGTCGGACAAAAAACATTGACAAGAGACATTTTCCCATGATTTGTTGGTGAGAAACGTAATCTCTTTAGAGCCCCCTAGGTTGAAACAATTAAACTTATTCAAGGACAAAGTTCTCCATGAATATAAATATGGGAACATTTTCAGATGAGGAAGAGTAGTACAGGAACAAAATGATCAAAAGGAGAAGTGCATAGACATTAAGAAAAATAAAAAATGAAAAAAAAGAAAAGAAAAAAGGAGCATTATCACATTAAGGGAAAAGGGTAGGGTGGGAATAAAAGCAAGAAACATGCTGTGTTGTGCAATTTAAATGTATTCCCAGCACTAGTATAATACTGCCTATCCCCCCCCCCCTTCTCTAAAAGAATTACTTCCCCCATAAATTGCGTTACCAGGTTGCACGGGCCTAATCACAACTGGCAGGCCATAGATATTCATTCGAGCCAACCCATTGCTCAATTTTTAAATTTGATATTGCTGATTGACAAAAATGAATGAATATGACTGACAATCTAACACTGATTCTAGGGAGGGTACCTACTGAACTTACTTTTTCCCAATTGGAAAGATATATCACCACTATTGAACTATATTTTTACTGGCGGAAGAATTAGGGTCATTTTACTCTCTCAAGTGATGAATTTGGTCCCGTCAGGTGTAGTCTTCATAAATGCTGATTTATTTTTAAAATGAGCCGGTCGAGGTACCCTTTTCTGGACAGATATGGAATGTCAGACATTTATCCTATCCACTGGTACTAAACATTCAACCCTCGAATTTCCTCCTTATTTTTTATGAATTCTTTTTAAGTGCCACTTTAACACACGAGTCTATGGGAAATGAATTAGGCCTGTGAGCCCACCAGAAATGTCCTGTTGAAATGTACCTTCATTCACCACAAGTTGGCGCTAGTGCATTTTTTTTAATGTACTGTACATGAGCATTTTGATCTAAAATATAATAGTCTAGTTTGCAGAAACAAGAAACAAAGTCCAGTTATTCAGTGGCGTACCGTGGTTCACGGCATTGGGGGGGGCACCAGCAAAAATTTCGGGGTTTTTAATGTACTGTACATGAGCATTTTGATCTAAAATATAATAGTCTAGTTTGCAGAAACAAGAAACAAAGTCCAGTTAATCAGTGGCGTACCGTGGTTCACGGCATTGGGGGGCACCAGCAAAAATTTCGGGTCACTTAGGGAGCGCGCGAAGCGCGCTCAGTTGTCAGGTATACTGACCTAATAGAGATATTTTAAGGACATGCACTGCCATCAAACGAATATGTATCTCACTGATTAAATAATGCGAGCGCGCAGCGCGAGCTGAAAATTTTTGATATTGAGGGCTAAAAATTGACATTATAAGCAAATTGTTTTGTAATCATGATACTTAACTGTCTTGTGAAACAAACAATGCGAGCGCGAAGCGCGAGCTAAAATTTTTGTATATACTGACCCTAAACAAGGAAATTTTAAGGATTATATTTTAGAATCCATTAAGAGTATAAATATCTCACCATAGTCATCTCATGCTAGTGCCATCCTTTGCTGATTTTGTTAGAATTACATCTAAACACAGTCATGAAGCACCTTTGTAGTCATGTAATCATGATTACATCTTACTAATCATGATTAGTATAGATCATACGTATCTTACTAATCAAATACTGCAAGCGCAAAAGCGCGAGCTGAACATTTAGGAAATATAGACCTGAAGAGGGGCATTCTAAGGGTTGTTTGTATGAATTCTCTAAGACCCTACGTATTTGACTAACGAAATGATGCGAGCGCGAAGCGCGAGCTGAAATTTTTGTATATATTGACCCCAAAACATGGATATTTCAAGGACTGTAGTTACGAATCCATTAAGTCAGAGTATACATATCTCACCTTAGTCATCTAATGCGAGTGCCAAGCGCTTGCTGATTTTAGTAGAATTACATCTAAACACATGGAGCACTTTTTTAAGTCATTGTAATCATGATTATCATACGCATCTCACTAATGAAATACTGCGAGCGCGAAGCGCGAGCTGAAAATCTAGGAAATTCAGACATAAAGAGGGGCATTCCAAGGCTTGTTTGTAGGAATTCACTAAGACCCCACGTATTTCACTAACCAAATGATGCGAGCGCGAAGCGCGAGCTAAAATTTTTTGATATTCAGATCAGAAAAATTGACATTTTAAGGACTGATTTTAGGAGTTCATGAAGAGCAGAAATCTCACCAATCCACTAATGCGAACATTAGCACGGACAGGAAATGTTTTATATTAAGACCTTAAAATAGGGCAATAACTTTCAGTAGTCATGAAAAACAAGGATATATCACTACTTAAAACAATGATAACTCTAATTGCGAGGAAATATATTATTTTGTTGTATATTGATTTGAAAATGGGAGGCTTTAGTACAGCAGTTGTATATCTCTCGTTAAAAAGTCTATGCGAGCGCCAGGAACAATGAAGACACAATTAAGCAAATAATGTTTTATAAAGTTGTGAAAAATGCTTCTTATAACATAATATAACACTATGATAAACAACAATTTCCTCTTTTCCCCACTACGTTTTTCTTCCTTTTTCCCTCTTTTTCTCCTTTTCCCCTTTTTTTTTTTTTTTTTTTTGGCCAGCCGATTGGGGGGGCACGTGCCCCCCCCCATGGCCCCCCCCCCCCGTAGTTACGCCACTGCAGTTATTCATACGAGAGCAGTCAGAATTTTCAGACTGCAAGAGAGGAATCAGAATCATGTACCATAACTTCTCCAAACTTGAAAACTAGTGCTAATCAACTCAGGATCCACTTCTTCATTTAAAAGCTAATTAGGGTATGTGCCTGCAGACCAAATAGAGTCACCCAAGTAGGGCACGCTATGCTGATACTCTCATAGATTCAGACACCTGTTAAGTCAATAATTAGGGTAAAGAGCAATTGACTTTTATCCTTGAGCTTTTCCAAATATCCACATGAGATACAAATAAAATCCAAGCCCTGAACTTTTGGTAACCACACAGAAGGAAATGAAAATTCATTCAGAGCAGCATCAAATGGAAATTCCAAATATTAGTCTGGAATATTGTACCCTTTTCATAAACCTATCCTCCAATTAGCCGCCTAAGAGTAATGCGGATAATTCAATAAAAATTGCGTTCATAAACTCCGAAAATAAGCCGCATTATTTTTACGAGCGCCCGTCCTGAAAAAGGCGGATAATCGCCATGACAACTGGACCGCCCCCTCCGATGCAGTTGTGTTGGAAAAGGGTGACCTTGTGACCGCACCATGGCAATTATCCGCATTATTTGGAAATGCGTTCATAAACTCAAAATCTTATCCTGATGCCGCTATTATGCGGATAATAGCAGCATCAGAGTAATGCGGATAACTCTTGTCCTCCTCCAATTTTACGACCAAATTATGCTGCTATTAGCCGCCTAATTCATAGTAATTGGGTTTATGAAAGGGGTATTGGTATGTTGGTAAAGGGCATGTACTGAAATCAGGAATGTACGCAAACTGTACAAAATACAGTGCATACTAGTTCAAGTGATTAGGGTATTAGTTTTAGTATCAACAGTTAATATCCATATAGGTCAAATGAAGTCTTCAATGAGAAATAAATGTTTTATTCATTACTTTTTTTTAATTGAGCATAATACATTCCAGGTGCTGTTTCATACACAACCTGTGACTATGGTAATTTTGGCATTATAGCAACTGCCATATGGGAACAGGGCTCAGCATGCACTCCATATCAGAGCCCCGTCTTACTGTGTTTATGCTTCCATTGCGAGGACAGAATCAGCGATTCAAAACGCCGATCATAAACGTGGTTCTGGGAGTGCTGTTTATGCTTAACTTTTCAGAGCAAATCGTGATCTCCAGCTGGCTTCGCATCGTAAAGCGAGGTCAAATTGGGCGCGCCTTTTTTCGAAATTTTTTTTCTGATTGTTGTTATTACGTGGAGATAACATGGAGCAATACGACTGTATTTGCCCGCGGATTTTCATCTCACCGGAAGCATGTACCAAATGACGTCATTTAAACACGTTTACGATCGTGGTTCTGTTTATGCTTCCCCAGAAAGCCTGATTCTGGTCAAACGACGTTTACAAACGCACCTTTTTGTGAGTTTACGATCGGCGTTTTGAAACAGCGTTTAAATGAAAGTAAGCATGGACGCAACCGTGTTTTGGACTAATCAAGTTTGGAAACGCTGATTCTGGCCTGAAAAGTGGAAGCATAAACACGGCCTAAAATACATGTTTGTTCAAAATATTTTCTAGATACCGTAAGATGTAATATTCATGCATTCACTGTTTTTATGACAATTCTGTATGCTTCTCTTTGTTTTCAAAGGACATATGGTAAATTTCCTAAAGATAACATTTTGACATTGATGGATTTCCATACATTTGAGATTGATTGGATCAATCGTAACTCTTTTTTAAGACAGGGCCCATGTCTTCTACAATTAAAATACCAATACAAACCCCAGTTGAATAATTTCATTGCGAAGTGAGGGGGAAAAAAAGAAGTGGGTAGGGGTGAGCATTTTTCAGTAGCATTTTCCATGTATGAAAGCAAGCACTAGTAATATCCCCCTAAAAATGTCCGTAAAGTAGGAGGTAATTTTCCTTAAAAAAAAAAGACTCGGAGGAGTTTTTCTAAGGTTGCTGAGAGATGAGATCTTTTGATACAAGAGGAATGCAAGTCTTGATGTAGGCTCATGACTATGAGTACTTCATCTTATTCAGGCAGGTGTCAATGTGGAAAATCCTTATCAGGCATTTTGAGGCCTTAACAAGTTCTCAAAATTTATTTATTTTGATTCATTTATTTTTCTTGATTTATTGATTCATTTATTTATTTGTTCATTTATTCATTTATTTATTTTTTTCATTTATTTATTTATCTTTTTAATTTTATCTTTTTTTGGGGGGGGGGGGTAGGTATTAGAGTGTGTGTGGAACCATCCTTTGTAAAACCATTAATACCATAATGGTAGACATGGATACAAATTTGAAATGGCAACAGTTGACAATCTTGGGGCCTCATCAATTCACTCATCCAATCACAATTAGGGTGTGCACAAGTAGATACACTCAATTACAATTGCCAAGCCAAGAAGGCTTCGAAAGAATATATTTGGACCACCTTAAACAAAACAACTTGCTTGACAAACCATTCATGAACCAGGAAATGAGAGGATATAATTGGGGCTAAATGAATTTCCTGGCTTGACGCAACACAGTAGGTACAGCCTGCCAATATAGAGGTGATTGTACTTTTTTAACTGAGGGAACGTTGGCATATGGCAACCTTTCACTGTAAAAATCGAGAATCCCTGAAACATAATTAGGAATTAATTTGTGTGTGTTTTATTAATACACAGTATCATCAGCCAAAATGTTAACTCATGACATTTTTTTAAAATGCCAGACAGTTGGAATCATTTTCCTTTAAAATAGGAATAATTGGCACTGGTAATTGTGATAACTGATACCCATTTCAGTAACTTGCTGGTCCAGCCAGACCAGTTCCGGGCAAATTCGTAAAATTTTGAGTTCATGAATGCCACGTGCTAATATAGCCCACGCCAGACCAGTGCTATTTTGATGCTGCTATTAGCAGCACCAGACCAGCGCCTGTCATTATGTGCCCGCGTACTTGAATGGGTGATCGTAAAAGCAGCGCCGCTCTGCAATGTAGTAGTTACTGAATGTTATGATGTGGACTATTTTAGTGCGAGTCTGGTGCAGAATAAAAAATCATGAGTTACTAAAAACAGTATCATTAGGTCAAAATTGCATATAGGTCTACACCCCGGCTCCTCTGAAACAATTACTTCCTTAAATTGGTGATCACATGGAAACATCACTAATTCAATACAGGCTTCAAATCAAATACCAAAATATATGTTTATGTGAGTTAGTTTCCATGAACATTTGTTTTTTGTATATATTTGTCATAATTAAAGAATGATTGATACTTGCTGGTTTGATTTGGTTTAATGAAAATGAGTCACTTTGTTCAAGTCACATTGCTTTTGTGAACTGCTGATGGTGGTGAAATTCTGCTACAATGTCATACAATCTATTCTGTAGCGTTGTTCTTCTTAACCACCACTATCAACAACACCAATAATCAGTACATCACAATCATCATCATCATCATCGTCATCACCACCACCACCACCATAATCACCACCATCACCACCACTATCATCATCATCGTCGTCATCACCACCACCATCATCATCGTCATCATCATCATCACCATCTTCATCATGATCCTCATCATCCTCATCATCATGATCATCATGATGATCATCATCATCACCATCCTCATCAAAATCATCATAATCATCATCATCGTCATCACTACCACCACCAACACCACCACCACCACCATCCTCATCATCAAAATCATCATAATCATCATCATCATCATCACTACCACCACCAACACCACCAACACCACCACCATCATCATCATCCCATACCTCTTCATCACTGGATGATTCTGATTCTGAGATGTATTCCTTGCTCTTGTAGTTTCCTCCGGACCCAGCACTTGACTTCTTGGGGCTAGGTGACGTCTTCTTGGATTTAGACTTGGACTTGTCCGAGCTTGACTTGCTCTTCTTTCCACTACTGAGGATAGAAAACAGATAGTAACAGGCATTTTTTTACATCTATCATCATCATGTAAAATAATCTGCTTGGTTCAAAGTGTGTCATATTATAAAATACATGTACAACCCATGCATTGCAGAACACATGCATGCAATCTGTATAGTAACGTCACATGTTCAAATTCATCCTTAGAGATTGGTCTTCCACAGCGTACTCAACATCATGTAATTATCACTCTCTTTCAATGTGATTACAAACGCTACAGTCTTCCTGGGAACTCACTTGTAGTTATACTGACTATTCCATGGAGACCTGGGGGATGTTTCATGAAAGTTGCCAGCTCTGACTAAATGGTCAGTGCTGACTATTCAAGTTAAATCCTTGGTTTTCATTGGCTAAGAAGCACGGGCCTCTGACTGTTGCTATGGTAACTGTCAGAGAAAGACAACTTGTCAGTGCTGACAACTTTCATGAAACGGACAAGAGTTCCTCTGTTGGTCAAATGCATGTGCATACTTTTGCACCATATAATATTCTATTCGAAGGTGCACAAGGAATATAGAGTTTGGATAGGATATACTTGTCAGGCATGTAAATCAGATATTTAATGGCTATGTGTATATCATCAGGGGGTGTTTCACAAAGATTTTAAGTTTTGACTATAAGAATTCCCAGTTGCACAAAGTTACCAGGGCCCCAAATCAGGCAAAATTGTGAAGACTGACATCTTTGATTTACAGGCATCCAAAATGGAGATTTTTTTTTTAAATGTCTGTCCACAACAAACTGAGCCCTGTTGTATAAAAATGGTATCTTTGTTATCCAATATTAACTCCTCTGAATGATATTCTTAACTCAGATTGGCTGTTTAGCATTGTTACCATGGTAATTACCATTGAAATTTACTGTAATAGTAGCTTTCATGTGATGGGACCCTGGGAAGCATTTCATAAAAGAACTTGTTGGACGTTACTTGTCTGATGGTAAGTCTGCGAATCTGACAAGTCCTGTTAAATCAGACAGTTTCCATATTAACAGTGCCTCTAAACCAATCAAAATCAAGGAAATTTTTCACATCTGACAACTTGTTGGACAACCGTTTCATGAAAAGACTTGTCAGATGTGTTATCTTACTGACAAGTACTGTTTTATCAGACAGTTACTATGGTAACAGTGCCTCTCAGCGAATCAGAATCATGGAAAGTTGTCAGATCGGAAAACTTGTCAGATAAAAATGTTGATGAAACGCTCCCCCAGGGATTCTGATTGGCTGAGAGGCACTGTCACTAGATGGTAATTGTTGGATAAAACAGGATTTGTCGGATGAAATGTCCGACAAGTCCTTCCTGAAACACTCCCCAGAAGTTGAAGAAATGCTTGGATCCTGATTACACTCGTAGGAACTCACCTTCCGGATTCCACTGCGGGTTCGTATCCTTCCTCGGCAGCTCTCTCCCTATACTCTGCCATCGCCGCCTCGTACTCCTTCTTCTTCTCAGCAGCGATCTCATTCCACTTGGTCTTGTCATCCAGCTTTTGCCACAGTTCTCCGGCTTTCTTGGTCAGCTCCACGACGCTGATGCCCGGGTACTTCTCTTTGAGCTCCTCTCGCGTCTCGTTGAGCCACAGCATGTACGCGGTGGCCGCCCTCTTGGGTTTGTTGGCATCCTTCTCCTTCTTCACCTTCTTCCTTGGCTTGTCCGACTATTAACGGTAATAATAATTATGTCATATTTTACCCAGGATAGCCAGTTCGGTTCTGAAAAATGTTCTACCAGCGGGCCCTGCTTGACATAATAATGTTATAATTACCCCTGCTTTAGCAGAGCTACCTAGATCGAGCGCTCAAGCATTCGAGAAATATCTTCCTAACAGGTACCCATTCACCTCACCTCGGTCGAGTGCAGCACAATATATTTGACAGTATCAACAATTAAGCAATGAATGGGATTAAATATTTTTGCATGTTTGAGTATTCAATCATCATGAACTCCAATATCACAATATATATATTGTTTCCACATCCCCTTTCGCAAAACAAAATTCACACTTGGCAATCGCACATTCTCTCTCGCTTATCCCAAACTATGGAACAGCCTGCCAACTGACATAAGAAGTTCTAAATCTGTCTGTCGAAACAGAAGATCTATCCATTTAAGAAATTTGCAGTGTACGTGGAAAATTACGTAAAAAAAGCTCCAAGTAAGCATAGGCAGACCTTCTATATGGAAATCCTCTTCTCTTTCAAGTTTCTCCCTTGTTCCCAAAAGATCATTTAATAAAATTAATTGTGTTTCCCTCTGATTTATTGTAAAACAATACTCACATACTCCTTTTCCTTTTGTTATGGCTAACATGAAAAATTCAATCCACAAGATAAACAAAATAGCCCCTTTATCTTGTGGTTTTTATTTCCTTTTATCATGTACAAATATTTTCTGTTTTAAGAGGGAGGGGGAAAGGGGTAATTATGAAAATAGTCTTCCCAAATGATAGCCGCTTACCGAGGTCTTTGTTCTCTTCTTTTGTTTTGCCTTCTGCTTCTCCCTTTCCTTCTCTTGCCTCTTCCTCTCTTTCCTCTCTTCACGTTCTTTCCTGTAATCATCATCATCCTCTTCCTCCTCTCCGCTGCCTGCCGTGTAGTCAGAATCAGATGAATCCGTCTCAATGTTACTGTCGTATCTGGACATTTGGAAGAGAAGATTAAAACATAAATTCAAGCTGTGGTGATCTCAAAATGTGTTCAAACAGAATCCAATAAAATGACGACCCAAGTATTTGTAAGCATGAATAAAAACGAGGTGCTAAATGATTCTCGTTGAAAATGAACAATTTCTGAGAAATTAAGCATGACGATCGTAGCAGGTGACAGGTCATTTTCAAGCAATAAAAATATGCACGTTTTAGCATTAATAATAATACACTTTCCATCGTTCCCTCGTGAGCTATCAGTGCTCTTTACCAGGCATATTGTCTACCTTCAATTCAATTGATTTACAACTATGGAAAATATATTTACCCTTCCTTTATACTACAAAAAGCAAACCAGCAATTAATTGCAATTAATTGCATGACTAATGATCATTTTGGGATGTAAGAGATTGCTAGGATCCATGATTTTGAATCTAAATCAAATATATTGAAGTGATAGTCATATTTTTCTTTGATTTTAAAATCTTTGGACAGAATGACATTTAGATTGTAAGCATTTAGGATGATGGAGAAAAAATAAATGCTAGAATTCAAATATATATTTAGATGAACAATAAACATAGAGGGCGCTCTAATACTTACTCTTCAGCTACATCACTTGCACTTTCCAAAGGATTGAAATCTTCATCTGAAAATTGGGGGAAAATAAGCAAAGTGAAGGCAAGAACCAAATATTAAAGCAACATGGAAATACCAGTACTGAAGACACACCAACGTTGATTTCGCACTTCTACATGGATTCACTTTGATGAATAGATTCTTCACTTTTTCACCTCAAGCTAAATTCAGTATATTTTCTAGTTGTGATGTACAACTCGATTTTAGATTAAAAAAAAAAAAGAGGAAAAATTCCTGACTGTATTAAAAACTGCTGAGCAGGAATTGTGACCCATGGTTACTTGGCGAGCTTTTGTGACACACATAGAAAATAAAACACTTAGTGAATCTAGTAAAAGAACATTTTATAAAGCAAGAAAGCTTAAAAATGGCAACGCTAGGTTATACTTTTCCTTACCTGATGAAGAGTCTGAATCATTCTCGTCGATTTCTCCCTCTTCCCTCTCACGACCTTCGGCTTTCATCTGTTCCAGATAGGCATCATGGGTATTATCATCGTCACTGTCTCCAATGTCATCGTAGTTTACGGTATCCTGATTGGTAAAAATAAATATGGAACACATCATCAGAACATTTAACAGACATCTTACATCTGCAGGAAACATTATTTTATTTTTGTAAAGGTGCTACTTGGCCTTTACTGATCATTCAAATCCTACATTTCATACTGAGCCCAATAGCAGTTTACAAGTGATTATCTTGGTTTATTGCTACTTGGTCTAATAGCACTTGATATGATATTCAGATGGGCCATATTTGGGCATGACCCACTTAGTCCACTTCTCAATTCTTAAGCCGAAGTCAGCCATTCCAGAACATTGACTCGGGTTTGAAATCTTGAGAGGAGGCCCATGAAATATCCTGCTACTTGCGTATTCATTACATAAAATCTTGAGATTGTTCTAAGAAAGAAAATTTTGCAGGATTAGAAAACACAAGATTGAAAGAAACTCCAGGGGAGTGTTTCATCAACATTTTCGTCCAACAAGTTGTCAGATCTGACAACTTTCTTTGACTCTAATTGGCTGAGAGGCACTGTTACTATGGTAAATGTCGGATAAAACAGGACTTGTCGTATAAAACGTCAGACAAGTTCTTTCATGAAATGCTCCCCAGGTGATCAAGATTGGTCTACTTAAGAAGGTGATTCTACTTACACCCTTCATGCCTCTGTTCTTCACTCTGAGCTTCTTACTCGACACGTAGGTAAACAGTGGTGTATAGTCGTCCCTGCCAAGTACAAAAAGAACCAAACATCTCATTATAAAGAAACTCTCCCCAAGGCTTTCAAAGAGATTTGAAAATGACAAAATTTGCACTTGAATTCCAAGTCGCATGCAGTATTAAACACACGAAGCCATGGGGCAGATCATGCCGACGTGATGCGCACTACTATTATTCAATCGGATATTGCATGTACCACATTTCAACTGAGCATTTTTCCAATGGGGTGGAGGCTTATATTTGTCCCACCCTTCAAATTTCAGCTACACAAAGTCCAATAGACACAAAAATTTACACAATGAAAGCTTTGGAACAAGTGGGCTTGTGTGGAAAGAGAAAAATCAAAGAATAAGATCAAAGAAAGTTTGAGAAAAATCGGACCAATAATTAAAAAGTTATGAGCATTTGAATATTGTGATCACTAATGCTATGGAGATCCTCCATTGGCAATGTGGCGAATTTGTGTGATGTCATATGTGAACAACTTTCCCTTTGATGGACTATAAAGTACCCCCCAAAATCTCTCTTTTTGCTTTTTCTAATGGTGAAACAAACTCTTTATCCATAAAATATTCTTTGAAAATCTGTATTACAAGCCCTCCTTCACTTTAAGCTATCTAAACTGACTTTGCAAACCAAACAAAAACAAAAATTCAAACCCAATCTCACTTTTCTATGCTGCTGAAGACAAACGTTGACTTGTTCCGCGTCTCAATTTCAAAGTCAAAATACCTCAAGCTCCCAGTTCCGGCAAAGTTCACGCTCTGGATCTCATCGAAGCGTATGTGCATTGGAGGCTTATGAACATACATGAAACCCCTCTCAAGCGGATATAGGAAACCACTGTTAGACTTATACGAACAGCTGATGGCATGGGCTCCCTTATGCCTGAAAATATAATACATCATAAATAGGATTAATTTGAATTTTTCGTTCACTTGTTTCAGTGTGCATTGCATGAATCTTCATCAACTTTGTTTTTTTTTGTCTTCCAATCATATTTTCTCTGAATCTCTTCTTACAATTTTGTTATTTTTTATAAAGAAATTTGTACATACACAATATACAATACTTTGCATTAATTTGATGTTACTGGGCTATGTTTTATGCATAAACTTAATAGCCATAAACAGTGTACATACGCTTCTTTCATGACTTTTTTAAAAATTCATTTTTGTTTCTTTCTCAAATAATTACTGTTGGAAAGAAAAATTCAAATCTATTTAAGTGTCATTCTTCATATCAATAGAGGGAATCTTAATCACACAAGATATGTTATCAAGAAGATCCTTCCACTTTATTCAAAACATCTCATTAAGCAGAAAAAACGTTTTACAAGTTGTGTAGAAAGTCGTGTGTAACTTAGACACAGCTTTATGAAACATTTGAGGAAGAAAACACAATCCTATTCAGCCTCAGTTGATTATTTCAACAAAACATATCTTAAAGACAAATGCCAGTTGTGGTAACGATCTCAAAATGACTTTTTACAGAATTCAATAATGAATATAATGACCATCCAAGTGTCTGTTTGTATGAATAAAACTATGTGCCAAAGGATTCTGGATGAAATTATGCAATTGCTGAGAAATAAGCAAAATAAGTACGGATTCTGGAACTTTCGTCGGGTCTTTATTTCAGCAATAATAATAATACACTTTCCCACGTGTGCCTATCTGTGTTGGCTATCTTCAGTGTGATAATTTCTCAGCTTAGATTTTATTAGGTTCAGTTTATGTAACTGTACCAGATCTAGATCCATGATGATATAGCAATACTTAACCTTGGTTTTACAAACTTTCTCACGAATTCTGTGTTTTACTGCAACTGCTTTCATTTAGCTTTAATACTTACCCCTTGAAGTTGCCAGGTACAGTGATTTTTCTTGCCACTAGACACTTCATGATTCGACTGACGATCTCAAACATGGGACCGCTCATCTCCTTTGTTAGCTTGCCTTCGTATTTCTGTTCTAGTTCATCCCTGCAAGTATCAGAAGCAAGAATGATTACTCCCTTTAGAGGTTCATCTGGTTGTTTGAATAACTGAAATGATTTTTCTTCTTTGAAACATGAAGAAAGGCAGGTAAATTATAGTGCTGAAGATTAATTTAGATAGACCGCTCTGATGGTTGGAGATGAGGTTGCAGCACTTGCAGAAATTCTTGCAAGTTCAGGAAAATGGGAAATGCAGGTTGCTGAAAAATTGTATAACGATCACCATCATCCTCATCATCACCATCACCTTTCATCATCATCATCACCATCATCATCATCATCACCATCACCTTTCATCATCATCATCACCATCATCATCATCATCACCATCACCTTTCATCATCATCATCATCATCACCACCTTTCATCATCATCATCATCATCACCATCATCACCATCACCTTTCATCATCATCATCACCATCATCCTCATCATCACCATCACCTTTCATCATCATCATCATCATCATCATCATCATCATCATCATAATCAACATGGCCTCCACCAACATCATCCTCCATCTCCTCATACCACCAACATCATCCCCATCATCACAATCAACATGACCCTCCTCAATACCATCATCACCATTTCTCAACAAGTATATATGTAGGAGTTGACTTACTCTGTGAGATTAAGCTCCAGGGCAAGTGTATCTTCCTTGTTAAAACTCAAGATGAGGAAATGGTATCTAGTCTGACCTTGGACAATAGGAGGATCTAAACTCATCTGCAGTGAAGAGAGAAAGGAAATAATGAGAACTCATGCTTGAATGGACCTAAAATTTCAAAACATCTTTCTCCTTGCTCTTTGAATCTTACTGTGCCTTTTCTATTGACTCACATGTTAAATAAAGTCTCTTGATCAATATTAACAATTGATATATCACTTTAAAGTTCAAGATCTATTAGTTTACATATGTACAAAAATTACAAAATAATCCTTTGGCTAAATTACTGCATTTGATCTGGGCAGTCACAAAGTACAAATCCTACATATTTCTAGCCTATCTGATATGCGCCGGGCTATAGTGGGCAAGTTACTGGTCGTGCGAAGCAGACTGACAGGCGAGGGCGAAGCCCAAGCGCCTTCATCACTGGTAAAGTCATCAATATGCATATATGGTTATCATATGCGTGCATCATTCATGAGATAAACCCTTATATGGTGATCAACTGTATTTTTCAACCAATCAAATATCATCGCAGTCTACGTCACGTTCAAGCCTTGTCGCTTATTGGTCCGTGTTCGCTGACAGTTATGAATATTCATATTGAAGCTTAGTTGGGGGTTCATAGAATTTCTACGAACGGAGCAAGGTATAATAACCAGTGATGATAGGCGCTCAGGCTTCGCCATCGCTCGTCAGTTGTTTGCTCACTAGCCCAACGCATATCGGATAGGCTAACATATTTCTTGGTCATTACGGAATTGTTGCGCATGACGACTATAGGGATGCAGCTATTATTCGTTAGGGGACTAAATGCATCACCTCCAAACATCACAGATATTCCTAGGCATTTATGAGATCCATTCTAAGGAAAATGCCATTCCTGATAACTGTGTCTAAACAATATGTTGGCCCACAGTCCCAGACCCATGCACAACCTCGATGGCATTCCATCAAAATAAGAGGTTTCAAACACACTGCATCTATGCTTGGTGGCAAGGGACAAAACAAAAGCTGATAAAAGAATGTGCATATGGATATTGAAGGTAAATGCTAGTTTTGGTAACGATATCAAAATGAGTTTGTACAGAATCCAATGAAATGACCACCAAAGTGTCTGTGTGTATAAATAAAATGCATGTGCCAAAGGATTCTGGAAGAAATTGTGTAATTGCTGAGAAATCAGCAAATAAGCAAAGGATTTGGGTAGAGCGTCGGGCCCGACGCTCTAAGCAATAATTATACATTGTCCCACGTGCGCTCATCTGTGTCGGAGATCTTCGGTGTGAACATTTTTCAGCGTAGATTTCAAGATTTCAAGTTCAGTTAATGTAACTGTACCAGATCTAGATCCTTGATGATATACTGACAATTAAGCCTTGTTTTACCGACTTTCTCATGAAATCAGTGTTTACTGCAACTACTGGAATTTCTCTTTAATGTCACGGATACCTCCATCCATGTTATCCATCCCCCCGGGGGGGGGGAGGGGGAGTCACAGAAAAACAAAAGTGCAAAGCTACGTGTTCACGCCAAAACATGGTCCAAGCAATGAATTATGAAACTTTAAGAATGACCCTTCGATCTTGTTCGGGGGAAGGGGAGGGGGATGAAAAAATATAGAACAATCCAAATTTCTATCTTTCAAAAAGATAGGATATATCTGCAGCATAATAATTTTATCTTACAACATAATTATTTCTCCAAAACCCACCTATATTGGTAAGTGGAGGCATTTACAAATCTACCAAACTTACCACAAAGAACATTTGTCTGTTATCCTTGTGAGGGAGCAAGAAGAGTCTGAGAACCGTTGTGAAGGGGATCTTGTAATCAAAGGTCTTTCCGTGAAGCTGGAGGAATGTCGGGAAGATCTTGATGTCGTATCGACCTCTGCATATTGGCAAGAGCAAAGACACAAATACAATGCAATTGAGGTCAATGATAGGATTAAGTACACGTAAGAAATAATTTCTACAACTGAACTGGTGACCTGGGATGATGACTGTTTGCTACTGTACAAGATGGTCACAAAATCATGATTAAGATGATTCAATAATACCCGGTTCTCTTTCTGGAACTGGTTTCCCTTAAACCAGAGTAGGACATCAGTTTAGAAGATGGCTTTGCTAGCATCCTCATCACCACCTCCTGAACTGGTTTCAGAACAACATCATAAAGTGGTATTGTTGCTACGGGAACGCTCTCAGTGGGATCACATCTTTTGTGCGAAATTTGAAACACACAGCGTATGGAGCAACACGCCCGACATATGTGAAGATCGCTCCCCAGAGAACGGTTGTGTCCTCACCTACGCTTAAAACTAGTTTAACATGGCAAAGAAAACCAAATTGCAAGGTGGTTTGAAAGACTACTTCAGATTTCTTCCAAGACGACTTCCCACTACACATTAAACTACTTTCCATTAAACTGATAGCTTTAGGACTGTAATGAGAACAGAAATCTCATGAAGATTATCTCCTTATAAAGTTCAAAGGTTAAAGTTCATTACCTTGGTGTCAGACATGGGATCTCTTCTAATGAACAAATAGCATCCCCTGTGGCTTGGATGATGTCTGCCTTAGCCATGACATTATCAAGGAATGCCTGCATAGGGGAGACAATGTCACATACAAAGAATCGTTATTAATCAGTATATAATGAAGTAGATCAATTAAAGCTAAAAATAATCACCCCTTTATGAACATCATCTTCCTTCATCTTGGTACACATGACATGAACATTAGCCATATTTGGCCTAACATGATCGCATTAAAAGTCATATGACATCGCGATGCTATACCCATTTATCACAAAGTCAGTATCAGAAATTGATTATAATATTATATAACTTTTATCACAAACACAGTTCAGGGGTTGCATATAAAATTTTACAAAATTATCTATGTGCGTTTCGGAATGAATTAAAAAAAAATCAAGGATGGCCATCATGCCTATCAGAGGGAATCTTACCCCTGCTGCATCTGTTGTAGAGTCTGTTGAAGGTACATAAAACCTCATCTCCATGAGCGAGACCTCTGCATCGTCGTTTTGGTGGAATTCAAGGATGACTTCATTCTTCGCTGTCGTTGCGTGACAAACATTACCAAGAGGAAGCTGGAAGGCTGATTTCTTGTCAACGTGAAAGTCAAGCTCAGAACCTGTCAAATAGAATAATAAAAACAATGTTGAATTGCTGTCGTACAAGTCACCACTTAAAAAGAATGAACCATGTTTAGCTGATGCTTTCGTGGGGAATCCTATCTGGTATCTGTTGTCTTCCAAACTTCCAATCCCGACAAACAATAGGAAGGTTGCAGTGAAATCCTGCATTCAAAACAGATGTGGTCAAAGTATTAATAAGGTACCTTTAAAAAATATTGTGATATAAGTGAATGAAACATGTATTACATCAAGTAGCTTACCTTCAAATCTGGCTGTTCCCCAGTTCCATCCTTTCAATGATAGTTCTTTGTCTTGAAGTTCCACGTTGTAGTGCCTCTGAAGAAAATCAGCTACTTTCTCCCGATCCTAAGATGATTAATTGAAAAAAAGGCCATTCTAATGAAGTACACTGTTAGAACTACAGGCCAAATCGTGGTTTTGGGAACCACTCGTAGATTTGTGTACGCGCACTTGTGTACAAAGTGAATGGAGGTGGAAATAGGGAACCGTGCGTGTGACTGAATAAAGCGCTGCTGTATGAAGTGAACGGTGGTTCCCTATATCACGATAATGCCGAACTACATGTATTTAAAAACTAAATTCTATCATGATAATAATCATTTAACCCTATTCCATATGGCGGTTTTTCAGACCTACATGCAGTGTTTAGAGGATCTATTAATAAAGTTTACACCCCCCATTCAGATCTCAGCCACAAACGGTCAGTTCAATGCAAAATCCTGCACAGACAAAAGGGCATGTGAAAAGGGTGATGTCAAAAAGTTCTTTCCATAAAAAATTGTTTTGTATTATATCAAATTACAACTGTATGCAAATCAGATTTACCACAAATTTCCTGGTCTACTCCCACCCCCTGGTGGTTAAGGGTTAATATCACATTTCTTTGTTACAATTCAGACAGTGATACCAACTATTTGAACATGTTGGACCACATAACTACAACAGCTTCCCAATGGAACACAATTTTCAACAATATACTCTAATACAAGGGAATGTTAAGACAACTCGCACAAAATCAATACCAACTCACTGATTCTTTGAAGCCATCATATTTGAAGATTGATCCTGATTTGAGATAGAGCTTGAGTTCATGACCCCTGGCGACCCGGATCCAGTTTGTCCTTTCCAGGTCACCCGATTGAATCTGATCAACCTTGCCTGTTTTGTTGTTCTTGAATGTCACACCTTGTTCGCTCAACCTCAGACGGCCGCCATTCTATCATGTGTGTAGGAACAGAAGGAGGAATATCATGAGTCGTAGAGAAATGGGTCGTTCCAGAAGGGTGGTGATCTTTTCTTGTGTTAAATGATATTCATTATTAAATGTTCATTGATGATTATTGAGCATTTAAATGAGAATGAAACCATTGGAACAAGATAGCTTGTGTGAAAACAGAAAAATCAAAGAAACAGATCAACGAAAGTTTGAGAAAAATCGGACAAATAATGAGAAAGTTATGAGCATTTGAATATTGCGATCACTAATGCTATGGAGATAGCAAATTGGCAATGCGACAAAGATGTGTGATGTCACTTGTGAACAACTCTCCCCATTACTTTAGTATATATTTCACTTGAATTGCCTCTTTTATCACATCTATCCATAAATCATGTGTTCTTTCTACATGAGGGCATGTAATACATATTTTTTAAGAATACATCATGGATAAAGAGTTTTTATCATCATAAGAAAAAGCAAAAAGAGACATTTTGAGGGTATTTTATAGTCCACCAAAGGGAAAGTTGTTCATCAGTGACATCACACATCCTTGTCGCATTGCCAATGTGAGGATCTCCATAGCATTAGTGATTGCAATATTGAAATGCTCATAACTTTCTCACTATTTGTCCGATTTTTCTCAAACTTTCTTTATTCTTATTCTGTGATTTTTCTGTTTCTACACAAGCCTATTTGTTCCAAAGGTTTCATTCCCCTTTAAGAAAGGTTTATCAGTCGCTCTCAGATTTATGAAACACCCACCTGTGAGGGGGTACATGTATCATTCAAACACTGTTCACAAATTTGATCGTATGCTATTTAAAGTTAACAAACTTCCATCATAAATGTGCTGTCATCCTGTTGATGCCATAATCATAAACTGAAAATGGCAACACGAACATGATTGGCTGGCGGATTTGCATGCTCACGCTGAACGCTGAAAGCAAAAGAAACATGGAAACGATCGATCGTTCTTTGGAATTGTACACCGGCACTTTGGAATTTAATTTTTGGAGTTTCAATAACATATTTCAAGAAACTGGTAAGCTGGTTGTTTTCTTAAAATAATAATTTTCATTTACATGCTTTGTTTTCTCTGTCAAAAGGGGGAATTACATAGGGACAGTGATTTTTCCGTTTCTAAAAATTGCCTTTTCCGTTTCAGAAAATCTCAAATTCCGTTTCAGCATGTCTGGAATTCCGTTTCCCCATAGACTTTGTGTACAAGAAAAATTCCGTTTACATAGAAAACCAATACGCAACGAGTAGCGATGTCAAAATGCTAGCGCTGCTCAAAATTTGCATCTAGCAATGTACTAACATCGCTTTAAAATCCATTTTAATCGAAGAGATTCGAGCAAAAAAAAAATTTGGGAAACATAATCAACATTACTATATTCTCACCTTTCATATTATTAGCATTATTTTATTGTTAAATGGGATTTTATCGCTGATTTGGGGACTTTTCGGACATCGTTTTGAGCAGTCGACGACTTCCGAATATCCGCCATTTTGGATTTGATGAATCACCGTGATCATTATATTATGACCGAACGCAGAGGGCAGCAACACACGGCCGGATTCTGCCTTCTATGCGGACGTAAGTGTAAACTAATTTGGATACGATCAAGTGTAGTTACAATGTGTTGATTGTCATGATTGTTGTTGCAAAGTGAGATCGTGTTTTTTCAGTTGATATTAGTATTTTGTTGAGGATTTGGGATTAATTTCTGTTGCTTTTTTGTGCATTTTGAGAAAAAACGTGTTTTCTGTGATTTCCGGGGGTCCTATTCTGACAACACACAATGTATGCCTCTGTTCAATGTCAAGTCATGTGAGTCAAATATTGTTTTGTTTGTTTTATGTCACTTACCCGTAGAAAATACATCTAGATGTTTATTGAATTAATAAAGTCATCTTATACAAAAAATGAGGTTTTATGAGTGCATTATTTCAGTGAACGAGCATTGCAATTCTGTGTTTCGAGCTTCGCCTGCCTCTCCGCAGAAGCACTTCCAGGTTGTACAGCTTCCACTTCCAGGGTCATTTGTGACGAGTTTTGAATTGTACAAGCAAGGTTAGCTTCAATGAAGGTAAGAATATTTCTGACATTTTTATGTAAAAATTTGTTTTTTTCCAATAATTTTCGATCTATTTCATGCATCATTCTAGAAGAAATTTAGTGGTATTTTTTAGGGTCGATTTGGTTGCGTTTTACTCAAAAGTTAGGGGGTATTACTGTTACAATAAGTGTTCAATCGTTTTTGAACTCGGGGAACTCTCTGCTTTCGAATGGTACCAAACTTCTGCGTGCTCGTTAATTTGCAGTCTGTTACCGATCAGTTAGGTTTTATTTATCATTCGGGGGCGTCATCAAAGGAAACATTAAAAAGAAATATTTATACCCCAAAATAATAAAAAATAATCATTTATTTTCTTTGGAAATAATCATCGATTAATTGTCACTTAATAATGTTTTTATTACTTTTGAAGTGGAAAACAAGGGCAGTCATGGCAGTAAAATTGCACTCCATTCAAATACTTTTTTTCTTTTCATTTTTAGAGAAGGGGGGGAACTGAGGTACTACTACCCAGATGCAGATATTGGTTCATCCTAAGAGGGACTTATATAAGTGAATGTGACTGTGACATATAAATGTACTCTAAATTAAATGCCCCCCCCAAAAAAAATTGATCTTATATTTCAAAATATAGGGGAGACCAGGGTTAGTTGGAACATGGGGTAAGTTGGAACATTGTAATTTTCTTTAATGCCTGTAAAGTAAATTTATGCAATACTGCCCTCAATTTATTGTTATTAATAATACAACAGTTGTAGTATCAAAAACAATAAATTGAGGGCAGTATTGCAGAAATTTACTTTACAGGCATTAAAGAAAATTACAATGTTTCAACTTACCCCATGTTCCAACTAACCCCGGTCTCCCCTATCATAAATCAATATATTTGTTTAATTCCACACTTAGACCCTACCTTTAATTTAAATATAAAAATTTTACAAGTTGATACATCTACTTACTTTAAAATTATATACAGTTTTGAAGAGATGATACTGTGAAGAGTAGGTTTCATCAAAAATGGGGATGGAATTTCATATTAGTCAACCCCCCACCCCCCAGGTGTGAATGAAGTGATGTACATGTACGTGGATATGAATTTCCCTAGGAAATCCATATTTACACAGGGTGAAATCAGTTTATTAAGTGTGAATTTTATTGATATTTGAAACTTCAAATGCCTAAATGCACATGAAGGTTCCAAAAATAGAAAGATGAAAATTTTAAGGTTTCTTACCAGACCGATCTCAAGTAGATCCCTCGATGTGTTTGTCAACAAAGCAAATAATAATGATTTATTCATGTACCATATTAAATTTTACCGTATTTGTTATAGGGCCTAGATCTAAGTCTATATTCAAAATGGCATTTTGTAACATCGCTAATCAAATGTACGTCATAACAAAGCGGTTTAAGGGTCAGAGCTATTGTATTTGCTTTGTTGACAAACGGATCGAGGATGAGGGATCTACATGAGGTCTGGCAAGAATTATTCAAGAAACCTTAAAATTTTACCTTTTTATTTAACCAATGGCAATGCCAATGCAATGGAGTCCTCAAACTCAAAGGCTATCTTCAAAGTAGACCAAAAGCTTCGGTCTCTGTTATGTTGCTTGTTCAGCTGAACTCAGCTCCGTTGGCTTCAGAACAGTGAACTTCAGTTACCAAATACAGAGACCGAAGTTCTAGCGCGATCTGTACAGGGGACTCAATGGCCATATGTTTATGTACTTAAGATTGGATAAAACGGGCAAGTGAATTTGCGCGACAGCCGAGGTAAGTCACTGTTTTTGTTCCTTTTAACATGTTTTAACTTAATTTTTCTCCATTTTTTGGCAATTAATGCCAAGAGGGAACATTACTTTGCATTTTGGTTGTGTTTACCTTCAAATTTTCTATTCATTAAAGACAAAAATTGAAGAGCCATGGTGGCTGCACGATAGCGAGCCGTCTGTGTACGACGAGAAATAAAAAAATAAAATGTAAAAAAAACTCCTCGAAACAGACGGCTGCCAGCTGTCTATCTTCAAAGATGGATTTCCTAGGGAAATCCATCTTTGTTATGATGAGTCTCTTATACATATATGTGAGGCAGTTCAAGGCTCCATGATCATGGTGAATAAGTGTAGGCCTAGGCCTATGTCAAAATATTTAAAAAATATCATCAATCATGGAGTCCTCACTCAACTCAAGTCAAGGCTTGGGCATGTTTATTGTTGGGAGGACAAGAATAGTCTGACTTGCCTGGTGAAAAATTCCTGACAAAAAAGCAAAATGAGAGAATTAGACTCACCATAGCACCCTTTACTTCCTGTGAAACATCAGGGAAATCCAACGTTTCCATGCTTGGTTATAACAAATAATCCTTCCACAAATGATAGACGCTAATTATTGACACCAAAACTGTCCGGTAATATCAGGTTAACCTGTGTACCGTATTCCGCTGACTGTTAGATCATCATATCATGCACGCACAATAGCCCATTTGCATTATACATGCATCATGCAGTATATAGTAGCCTCATCAGCATGTCGCGGGAAAAATTGGAACATGCGCGAAAGTCATTGTCGCCCTCTCTAGTCATGCCGGGGTAAAGGGGAAATCCCGAATCGTTGACTCGATGTAGGCATCTCATTTTAAATCCCCATTTACGTCAGCCCAAGTTTGGGGGGAGGGGGGGGGGGGGCTACGCCATATTGTTTTATATTTCTCTTCTTTATCAAAAGATGATACCTTTTTACCAAATAAATGTGATGATTGGTGGTGCTTGGAAACTGGAAAGGATTGGAATTAATGGCGCCTGGGAAGAGGCGCTGTACCCAGGGGAGAACGGGGTTGGTCAATGAAAAAAGATATGCCTATAGAGTATAGGAACGGCAGGACATGCGTTAAAAGGCGTCTAAAGGGCGGCATGGAAAAGTCTAGATAGGAGGAAGGAGAAAAGGAGGAGGAGGAGGAGAAAAAGAAGAATGGAAAAGTCTAAGTACAGGAAACCCAACTGGAAAGGAGAAGGTGGAGGAGGAGATGATTTTTTTTTGAAAAGTACGATAAAGGAGGAAATGAGGAAAATAAAAAAAAATTGGGAAGATGGTAGAAAATGTTTAGAGGAGCAGGATGGAGAGAAAGAGAAGACAAGGGGGCGAAAAGGCGCCCCAAAATAGGAGGGAAAGAAGAAAGAAGGTCGGGGAGGAATATACAGGAGTCAACAAGAACAGAGAGTAAAGTAAGAAATGGGTTAAGTATACTAGGAAGGGGATGATAACAGGTATAAGAAGAAAGGAGAAAAATGAGAATTTGAAAAAAAAGGATAATGATTTATATCAAATTAGAAGAAATAAGATCAGGGGTAGCAGAAAAACAGAAAAGGAAACATCAATGGCCTTACATAATTATTCTAATTCCAGTTAAAGCTTCTTCAATTCACATCACACTAGCCAAAATTTACTATCCTGCCCCTTTTTTAATCACTTGTTTGCAATGCCTTGGAGTTTGGAGTATAAGGGCAAGGGCTGGGGAGGGGGAAACTTCCTGGCTCGCAGTAGCGGACCGTGACCTGGAGGAGACAAAGCATTGGGGGGGGGGGGGGGCACTGCATTGTCTGTGAACAATGCTGTGTCCCCCCATGCTTTGTGTCCTCCAGGTCACAGTCCGCTACTGCTGGCTCGTATTATAATTCAACTTCAAACATCGTGTAGGGTTGAAAAATCTGTATCTGGCACAAGAGACTTGGCAGCAATTTTCTGCAAAGCAATATCTACATGATTGTATAATCTTTTAATATGAATATGATCTTTTTTCATCTTCGCAACGAGCCTAGCTACCAGACCGCAAGTCCAGATTCATTCCCTTCATTATACCAGATTGTTAATACATTTTCAAACATACATAATTAAAGGCCTATCTGTGGAAAGGATAAATTAAAGGTCATGTCCATCCCAATCATGTCATCAAAAGTTGATTTGAAATACATTATGAAACAAAAATCCAGCAAGCAGATTACAGAAAATTTCATCAAAATCGGATTACAAAACAAAAGCTACAAATTCTCATAAAGTTCTGCTTATTTTCGGGTGTTATCCAAATGATGGAACCAATGTCATTTATTTATTTATTCATTCTTTCTTTCATTCATTCATACATTCATTCATTCATTCATTTATTTATCTATTTACTTATTTTTCTTATTTATTTATTCATTTATTCATTCATTCATTCATTCATTCATGTATTTATTTATTTTTATTTTTTATTTTATTTATTTGTTTTCTTTATTTTATAGTGCAGGGTAGGCCTGTTCAATTATACAAACAGCTTTCCAAAGGTGCCCTGCAGTTTAACAACTGTCAATATACCCACTATACCGACAATACTCACTACTGTCATTATACCCACTATTTCTTTTGTATTTTATGACCCGAGTTAACTTTTTTTTTTTAAGTTTTGCAGATTTGACATCTACGAGAGTCTTCATGGAATCACCAAAAGGTCGCAAATATGGCAATTCCACATGTTCAGGGAGGAATCAAACTGTAAGTTATTTCACATCGCAATGGGGAAAACATTAAAATATGTAATATAAAAGAAACAAATAGTGGGTCACTTAATATCTCACTCAGGACTTCATTGATTCCCTCATTTATATAAACCCCTCAAAAAGCTCTGCAACTCAAGTTTGAAGGGTAATCAATTTCCCGGGGGGGGGGGGGGGGGCACTCAGTATATAATGCATAGTGGGTATGTGCCGCGGAGGGGACCCCCATTTTCACACTCAAATTTCCGTTCCAAGGCATAGCATTTTTGCCTTGTTGAGAAAAAGAACAAAGAAAGCCGCTCCAAGGCATAGCATTTTCTTCTTATCGATAAAAAAGAAGAGAGAAATCCGCTCCAAAGCTTCGCATATTTTTCGTTACGCCGCTCCGATCGCATTGAATGAGCTGCAATTTTGGTGAAAAGCGGCCGCAGAGCTCCCCCGGCGGAGGCCGCGCTAGCTGCATCATGCACGCAAGACCGTTCCATAGGGATGCATACGCACCCAAACAATCACTGTCACTTGCTTACTGGGCAGAATTATTAATTAATGGTTAGAAAACAATTTATTTTGCAACATTTCACTTCTGACTTTTCCCTTTATTCAGGGTAATTGCACATTTCATGATTATTATGATCACAACAAATGACAAATCATTGTAAAGAGGAATAATGAAGCTTTCCAAATGATATACCAATATCACTTTTTATACTTCAAACTTGAGTTTGAGAACTTTTTTGAGGGGTTTATATCTGTTTTGTGAATCTAGCAAAATTATAACATGACATAAATTTTTTTAATGCAACAAGAAAGATTTCCTTGTATGTAGAATAACACACAAGAGAAACAAACTAAAGAATCCTTGAATAACAAAAGGTTTATTGATATTAATACAAAAAATATGACTGTATTTACAAAATACATATATGCCATCAATCTGACAATAAATAACAGATAAGAAGTATCGCAAATAAAATGACAAACCAATTCAGATTTTACAAGTATTTGGTCCAAAAAGAAATAATTTACCTGCTTGATATAACTGTAACCAATATTTCTAACCACTCTTTATTTCATGGTGTCAACCAGATCTAATCTCAAAACAACTTGAGTCGAGGCCATTTTCAAAAAGGTGACTAATCAAAACTGTACATTACTTTACTTCGCATTGTCAAAAACTCTGATCAATAATGGTCTATAATTAACTTAAATGTAATGCAATGGTGTTAAAAAGTTAGTAAATCCCACCAGAAAATGATTTACAATTACAAGCTTCGCTTTTTAATAAGTCCCTCATTTTCATTTTCACATGCTAACTGTAATCTATAATTTGTCTAATCATCAAAATGTATCTGGAACAAAAAGAATTCTATATATTCCATCTATTTGCTATGAATTTGTTAATTAATTTTGAAGTATTTTTATAACACTTATTCTGTTTTGTACATTCATACATATGTATATATATGTTTGTTATGTTTATTATCAGAAAATGGAAGTGAAATAAACTAAACTGAAACTTTTATGCTTAGTGTTGAATGTAGACTGCACTAAATTTTCCCAAGAGTCCAGAGAAACAAACTTTAATATTGAATGTAATATTTTATCAACTGACTTCACAATTAAACGTCTAACACATGGCAGAGCCTGAATACTTTAAAATGTGTTCATTTTCTGGTGGGGTTCATTAACTTTTTAGCACCACTGTATATTCATTGATATGATATACTTATTTCAAGAAAAAATATATTTAATAGAACTCAGCTTTAAATAAAAAAATAATGACAAAAATTAGAGATATCATTTTAAATGAAGGACACAGAAGAGGAATATTCTTCTACTTGAACAAGGCAAATCATAAAAACATTTTACTTTTCTAATTAAGCCATCGTGAAATTATTGGTATTGCTCTCTAGAGTAGGTCTACTCATCAAAATACAGTACATATTTATCATATGGACCTATTTCAGACACTCTTCTACTTTAATGAAGTGTGCCAGAGGGCCCCATTTTAGGACTACTTTTATTCCTCATCTAAACACATTACATACAGAGCCTTTTTTGTTTTTTCTATTGCTGATAATTCAAATATCTTCTAATTTCACAAAGGTCCTAATTCATTACCAATGTTAAATTCTGATTTAAATTGAATAAACTTTCAGTCAACAAAGACAATGACAATTTCAACCTCGAAATCATGGCCCAACATTTACGTTCACACACTTTTCTTTTGTACTTTGCCTACATTTTTGTATGTTTTCCTCTAGGAGTGGGAACGTTTGTCCCCAAACACATTGGCCCGTATTCTGAAGTCAGGTTTAACTTAGACCATGGTCTAACTCTGTGCTAAAATTATGGGAAGCCAAGAGTGTCAAAATTTTTATTAAGTTGTATGTTTTTTATGTTAACTGTGCTCTTTCCTGACTCGTTGGTGAAGACATTCATCTTTTTATACTTCCTAGACAATTGTGAATGACTTGAGAGCCAAATGGGCTGAAATAAGATATATCTTTTCTGTAAGTGATTTATGTAACAATTGGCTATCCATACTTAAACCACAACTTTAAACCTGAGTTTAAGTTAAACCCGACTTCAGAATACGGGCCCCTGGATCTACCAATGTATCTACTTACTGTATACTCCCTGAAAGCCATATCTTAAATGATATATGACCTAAAACCAAGAATTCCCTTGCACAAATTTAAAGTAGGGAAATTCCATAAAATAAGTTGAAGTATGTCCAACCCCTATATGCGGGACCTTTATGAAATTCTCTGTCTCTGATATCTTGTTTTTTTGACAGTCTGTAATATTCTCAAAGGGCCATGATTTAGTAAGTTTATGAAGTGAAGTATCATGAGAAAAATGGGGGTCGGACGTAAAAACAGATTGATCATTTTATGGAATTGCCCAGTAGTTCTATCTTTCGCATACTCATGCATCAATCTAGAGAACACCAGTTATCGAGAGTTAGAAAGATGCCACCTGAATAACTTTGTATAGGAGGTCACCATACAATAAAGTCAATAATAGCAGTCTCCTGCTAATTCCTCACTGATTTTTGCTTTTATTTCTATAAGAAAATGATGACTATCATTATACATCTTTAGTGGGGTACAAAAAAGGTCCCCCTGTAAAGATCCCCAAAAGAGAGGTCGAGAGGGTGGGGGGGGAGGATAAGTGCCACATCAGTGTGAACGACAGAATTGTCATGGTTTGACTTTGGGTCAACCTTTTGGTATATTTCCAATTGGTCTAACACCAATTTGTCTAATTACCAACTCGTCTGCTATCATTTTGTCTATCATCAATTCGTCCATTATCCACATGGTCTACATGTAATTGCCAGTTTGTCCACTCACCATTTTGTCTAATAACCAGTTGGTCCAATAGCCATTTACTATAGTCCATAAACCATTTACTATAGTCCATAAACCATTTGGTCTAATAGGATAAGACACTTTTGTCTTCTCTTTATTTTTTATTGTGCAGTTTTCTTGTGTTTTTGTCATTTGGATTGTTTTCTGTTTTGTGTGTGTGATTTCTTTCTGTACTGTTTTGTCTAGTCTTGTCCTCTGTGTACACTGTTTTTTCTTTCTTGTTATTATTTCGTCTTGTCTTATTTATTTTATAAACACTATTAGAATCGTTGTTTTGTATATTTTCTTGTATGCCATGGGTATGATCATGTAGTAAGGATTGTATTAAGTGTAATATACTGCATAAAACTTACGAAGCTTTACCCCGTTAGTATTTTTCTATTGAACATTATTAATTTCTAGTTGTTTTTGATGAATTTTAATCAGGTATTTATTTCAAGGGACTCACATAAACAAGCGATGCTTTCCAGTGAGCTCCCTTTTTTTCATTTCATTTATTCATATTCTGATTTGTTCCTACTTTGTAAATTTGTGTGAAATGAAGAAGAATAAAAATCAATCAATCAATCAATTGGGCTTTAGCAAAATGATTGAAAAGAAAATGGGCATTAGACCAACTGGTTAATAGACAAAATGGTCATATACGAACTGGCATTTAGACGAAGTGATTATTGGTTCAAATGGTTATTAGAGGAAATGTTGATGTTGGTTTGACGTTCGGTCTCATGCCCTTGCCCCTCCCACAGGAGTAGGAAATCATCTGCAAATGGGTGGCCCACTATACGACAACGCACACCCATATCACTTGTGATACATGCTGAATCAAATGACTATACTGAAACATGAAAAGTGGTTTCAAGCTGAAGCTGGGAAAAGATATCCTGATATTCAACGGGTAAACTCGGGGGGGGGGGGGGGGAGGGGGAATGGTCGCTCTCCACGAGGCCAGAAATGTCCCATTAAAGACAGCACATTAGCCATTCTCTGATTTGTCGGTTGAGGACATATATCCTGAGCATGTACGTACGAGCAGACGTAATAGTACACTGGGCCACCAAAATAAAGGACGTTATTTGCGAGAAACACATGTAGTAATTGAAACGATCTTCACAGGTTCGCTATCACTGTATTCAGGTTGTTTTTCCTAATTTTAATATCACAAAACTGCAAATGAAAGATTCTCCAAGGAATTCTGAACTGGACAACAGGATGAATGGACGATTATCTATGACCCTGATCACCATCCTGATACTGTAATAGCAAATTTTAATTCATTGGATCAGTACTGCATTCAGCTTAAACTGTCCCTCCCAGTTCACTGTTTATTGGACACTACGACCCCGACCACCATCCTGATACTGCGATAGCGATTTTTCAGTGGATTTAATTTCAAGAGCTGGGGCTGTCAATTCGCTGTGTATTGGACACTACGACCCCGATCACCATCCTGATACTGTGATAGCCATTTTTAATTGGATTTAATTACTGCAGCTTAAACTGTCCCTCCCAGTTCACTGTTAATTGGACACCAAGACCCCGATCACCATCCTGATACTGTAAAAATGACTTTAATTCATTGGATCAGTACTGCATTCAGCTTAAACTGTCTCTCCCAGTTCGCTGTTTATTGGACACTACGACCCCGATCACCATCCTGATACTGTGATAGCCATTTTTCATTGGATTTAATTACTGCAGCTTAAACTGTCCCTCCCAGTTTGCTATCTATTGGACACTCAAGACCCCGATCACCATCCTGATACTGTAAAAATGATTTTAATTCATTGGATCAGTACTGCATTCAGCTTAAACTGTCTCTCCCAGTTCGCTGTGTATTGGACACTACGACCCCGATCACCATCCTGATACTGTGATAGCGAGTTTTCATTGGATTTAATTACTGCAGCTTAAACTGTCCCTCCCAGTTTGCTGTTTATTGGACACTACGACCCCGATCACCATCCTGATACTCCACTGTGCATGCTATTTTCGGGATGTTTCACGCCGAGTGCAGTTCGCAACTCGTTGTGTTAGCAATACCGGAATATGGATGCGGTTCCGCCAGCAAGGACAAGGCAAGTGTGGTTACTCATGTTCAAAATGTGGAGTTTGGTTTTTACTTGAAAATAAATGTATTTTACCCTGTATAATCTAAGGTTGTGATGGTTAGAAAAAACAATTACCATGCTGTTCAGAGTAGCGGACTGGCCATGCACGGCACCACGCCCCTTTTTAACTTAGGTCTGGACTCTTGTCTTAGGCCCCATGTCACAATGGAAATTGACAGAAGTTGCCTTAAATTGACAAAGATTGCGCAACATTATGCAAAGTTGACATGCAAGTTTAGGCAACTTTGCATTTGCTTGGGCAACTTTGCGCCATTTCCGGCAATTTTGCGCCCATTTCTGGCAATTTTCCGCAACTTCCGGCAATTTTGCGCAACCTTGCGCCATTTCCGGCAATTTTGCGCCCATTTCTGGCAATTTTCCGCAACTTCCGGCAATTTTGTGCCCATTTCTGACAATTTTCCGCAACTTCCGGCAATTTTGCGCAACTTTGCGCCATGTCCAGCAATTTTACGCAACTTCGCGCCATTTTCCGGCATTTTTGTGCAATTTTGCGCCATTTCGGGCAATTTTGCGCAACTTTGCACCATTTCAGGCAATTTTGTACAACTTTGCGCCATTTCCAGCAATTTTGTGCAACTTAGCACATTTTCAGGAAACTTTGGAAAAGTTTGCACAACTTAATGTAATTTAGAGAAACTTGGTGCATCTATGAGAAAGTTTTTGAAACTCTGTGCAATATCAAACATTTTTTAGCAATTTTTAGCACCTGCACACAATACAATGCCACTTTGAGCAGGTTTTCAAAATATATATATTGACTTTTGGTGCCTGCTCTCTTTCATTCGTCTCAAAATCTTATCTTGGCATATGATTTCAAATATCAGGACTTTATAATAATACTATTGCATCTTTCCTGTGGTCATGCACTTCTGCCAAACAATCACATAGTTGAACATCATCTTTGAAACTCTGTATTCATACATGTACTTCAGTCACAGAGTATGAGGACACCAAGAATGGTGCAATGTCAGATGTGCATGTATATGAAAGATTTCTTTAATTTTTTTTATTAATTTTTTAATCCTCTAGCCCTCTATAATATTTTGTTCATATCTAAAGGGATCAAGGAGAAAATATTAACATTCATGTGGTTCCAAAATCTCCATATATGCAATACGGTAAAGTGGGGGATGATGCTGTGGAACGGATCACCCACCTTTTAAATTCTTTGGGAGATAATTACATGGAACTCTAGCATTAACTAATTAAATATACTATCGCAAATCTAACGATGACATGCAATGCCAGGAGTATTTTATGTGGTACTAGTGAACAAAATAAAAAGACCTGCTTGCAAAAATATTTTGTAATGGAAGAAACAATTTATTATACTTAAAAATGTGATACATGTGATATGACTGCTGGATTTTGTTTACTACCCTTCCTCTAACTGTATTGAACAGTTCGTCGGCATTGTCTCTTAATGACATAAACCAGTTTTGGCAAAATTGATCATGAAGTATAGTGGGGGGGGGGGGGGTCAGGAAAAAGCATTTATCATAGTGAGATATAACTTCCATAATTACACACATTAAGAAGATTTTTGTGGCACTGAAAATGGAGAATTAAATATTGCTGACTTAGAAGGAACTTTTGTCCTGTGGCCATTTTCACCATTAACACTTGTGTAATAAAACACTCGCCATGAGTCCCTTAAACTATGTGCTTCCTTTAACTTAATCATGGTTAAGAGATTCCCTTAAGGGTACAGGATGCTTTCTTTGTAGCGCAGCTACAAAAAGATAATTTTCATGGTTTAGAATAGGAGATTAATGACAAATAAACCCTGAATGCTTTTCTTGGTCATGGAATACAAGTCGTACATTTTGTACACTTTAAATAATTTCTTAATGTATTGTGGTTTTTCAGTTATGTGTCATTTTATGAAGATGGTCCATTTCAACTCTTTTTACATCATAATTGAAGAACCACAAGACCCACAAAATTGTAACTGGATATTTGGATTCAGCATCACACCTGATTTAAAATCTTTACAAATTTCACTATAGCCGATTAGGACTCGCAAGTTACGATGAACGACCAAATCTCCTATGTCAAAAGGTCCTGTAGCCTTAAGTTTACCTCAAATTTAATTTTTTTCCATTGTCTTAAGTTATAATAAGCATATTTAGAGCTGGATTTTGCTGTAAACCCAACTAAAATTATTTGAGTTACTGTTGTAATGGTATGGCCAATTTAGTGCAGCTGAAAATAACAAAATACAAAGGGATTTGAACACTGTAACTGGCTATATCTCAAAATCAACACATCTGACAAATTACTGAATTCATTTGATCACATCACCTATTAATGCCTTTATAACCTAAATTAATAGTACAAATGAGTTATTACTGTAAACAGGTAGAGGCATGTGACAAATATTGAAACACTTTTGCATTATATCCTAAATTTTCCAGTAGGGATTAATGCACAAAATCTAGTTTAGATCATTAAATCCCCACTCATGTACTTCAGGGTAGGGAAAACAAAACAAAACAAACAAAAAAACATTCCAAAGCTTGTATGTCCCACAGAATTCAAAACTGGCATTGAACTAGTTGTGAATGACCCTAAAGGTCGAATATTGATTCATATGTAGAGTACAAATGCCACTTTTAGGTGCTTTTGGACATAACTTTTTATTATATATATATATACAGTGCATCCCAAAAAGAACTATACACTTTTGAAATGGCTACCAAATAAAGGTAATAAGATTCTTGGGTAAAATGTTTATATTTATATAAAGCTCATATCCTTAACTATCATTATGACACCAAAAATTCTGAAAAAAACGCATGCTTCAGTGAGTAATGCCCACTTTTGTAAAGGACACAAAAATTACCCTGCGCAGGAATTCACTATTCATTTTGCACGTGGTTATGAAACGCCATGAAGGAGTCAAAATTAATGATGGAATAAATCAGCAAACAGAGTCAAAAATAAACCAAGAGTTAAAAAAACAATCAATATTATGCAAAAATGTAATATTTTACTGTTTTGTTTTCATATCATTGATTTTTGCCTGTACTTCAATTTATTTTTGTCTTTGTTGGTCTTTGCGGACTCGTTCGGTATTTTCATGGCTTGTGCGGTATATTCTCGTATCACACTCAAAGCCATCCAATATTATATAAATATTGGCCAAGATATCTCTGGATATTAATTATCATTTTATTTTACTGAAGTCCTTGTTTCTTTTCAGAGATAGACTTTCATCTGGCTCAAGGAGTCCTCCTCGTGGATCAAAGAGTCCTTCATCACATAGGAGAAGAGACAGGTATGCGAGTTTTGAAGTGTTAACAAGATATTAAAGGCACGAGACCCAATTTTTACTGTAGGAAATTTTCTAACCTAGGTTAAGAGCTACACTAAAATAGCTTTATTCTCTCAAGTTTCATCAAAATCGCTCCGTTTGGAAGTTAGATGCAAAAATGTGTATGAAAATGCTCCATTCAAAATTACATTACTTCCGCTGTGGTTAACCACATTTCTCAATAAATAGCAGTTATTTTGTTCATATCTTCTAATCAAAATACATTTCAGGCATAAAATTTCACAGGGATTATGAGAAAAATATCAGCTTTCCAGTGATACCAAAATCTCCAATTCGATGGGGTAAAGTAGGGGGATGATGCTGCGGATTGGGTCACCCACCCACCCAAACAGGGTGTTACCATGATAATTTGCTCAGTATTTTTTATTCTTTTCAGAGGCAGATCCAGGTATAATTCCTCTGGCTCAAGGAGTCCTTCACCACGAAGAGACTGGTATGTGTAAGGTTACACTCAGGGTTTATGACAAAACTGTGTGTGTGGATAGGTACATGCAAAGCTATGCATGTTGTTGTTGTCATTTTTTTTCCAACTTGATCAAAAATCAAAGGGAAACACATAGGCAGGTCGACAGATGCAGACAAAACCTTGCTTTATTATAATATTGACAACTTGCAACATTCCTCTGACTCAAGGAGTCCTTCACCACCACACAGGAGAAGAGACAGGTATGTGGGTCCTTGGAGTTCATAATAAGATAATGCTTTTTTAGAAAATCAACATGTGTTTTCACATCAATAAATTAATGTTATTAGACCATAGACCATTAATCACACAAGGTTTGTCATATCTGAGATTTTCATGGTTGAAACATACAGAATTTGATTTTGCCATTTGCTGTTAGTTGGCATTATGCATTCTGCGTCCATTATCTATTGCTTGCACATGTAGACAAACAAAGGTGTCAGAAACCTAATGTCAATTAAATTATGTATTTCAGCAAGATCTTCATAAGTGAATTTGATCTTCCAACAGATCTATCTTAAAATTTAACCATACCTATAAAGCAGATTTGATTTTCCACAGATGTTACCATTTATTATCAATAAAATAGTTTTACTTGCAAAATGGTGTAGAGTTTCAAGCAGCACACGGCATCTTATGTTAGTATTGAGCAAAACACATTGGAAGACCCATCCGAATGCCGACTCTGAGTTGGTGGTAATTTGATTTTTCAAACTATTAAAAGTTGTCAATGTTCTCATTCCAGGTCACGATCAAGGTTGCATTTTAGGTCAAGAAGTAGGTCTAGATCAGTGACACACTCTTCGTATAGGAGAAGCGGAAACAGGTATTCATTATTTTTCCTTGTTTGAAAATTTTATTGGAAAATAATTTTGTAAAACAACTAACCAGTATAAAGAGGCCCCTGAATGATCAACACACACACATGAGTGAAGCGTTTTATGAACCAAGTCCCGCGAGTCTCGGCTATTGTGCAATCGGCGCCTATATATCTCTAAACACCAAATTCCTAGATAGGACCGTATAGCCTGGTTTAGCGGCGGACAGACTGGACTCCCACGCGAGTGACAAGGGATCGATGAATTTGAAAAGCGAATGTCATGAAGGAAAAAGAAAATACTTTTTTAAACATGCAGGTCACTTAGAGGAACTGGTAAAACATATGAAAAAGTTATGTCATACAAAGCATGAGAGCCTGTTAATGAATGTGAGAATATGAATTTTTTTTTTTCATGTAGAGGTGAAAAAATCAAGAAAGGAATGGCAGAAAGGTTGTACAAATGTAGCCAAATAAGGATTTGTAATTTCACATAACACTAGTAAACTTGATTCCTACAAACTTGTCTAGCAAACTTCTTTTAGGAAGAAGAAACAGTTATTCATTATTTTTCCTTGTTTGAAAATTTTATTGGAAAATAATTTTGTAAAACAACTAACCAGTATAAAGAGGCCCCTGAATGATCAACACACACACATGAGTGAAGCGTTTTATGAACCAAGTCCCGCGAGTCTCGGCTATTGTGCAATCGGCGCCTATATATCTCTAAACACCAAATTCCTAGATAGGACCATATAGCCTGGTTTAGCGGCGGACAGACTGGACTCCCACGCGAGTGACAAGGGATCGATGAATTTGAAAAGCGAATGTCATGAAGGAAAAAGAAAATACTTTTTTAAACATGCAGGTCACTTAGAGGAACTGGTAAAACATATGAAAAAGTTATGTCATACAAAGCATGAGAGCCTGTTAATGAATGTGAGAATATGAATTTTTTTTTTTCATGTAGAGGTGAAAAAATCAAGAAAGGAATGGCAGAAAGGTTGTACAAATGTAGCCAAATAAGGATTTGTAATTTCACATAACACTAGTAAACTTGATTCCTACAAACTTGTCTAGCAAACTTCTTTTAGGAAGAACAATTTTCCAGTCATGGGATGACTAATGACTATTAAAAGTTGTCAATGTTCTCATTCCAGGTCACGATCAAGGTTGCGCTCCAGGTCAAGAAGTAGGTCTAGATCAGTGACGCGCTCGTCGTATAGGAGGAACAGAAACAGGTATTCGTTTTTTTCCTTGTTTGAAAATTTTAGTGGAAAATAATTTTGTAAAACGACTAACCAGCATAAAGAGGCCCCTGAATGATCAACACACACACATTAGTAAAGCGTTTTATGAACCAAGTCCCGCGACTCTCGGCTATTGTGCAATCGGCACCTATATGTCTATACACACCAAATTCCTAGATTGGACCGTATAGCCTGGTTTAGCGGCGGACAGACTGGACTCCCACGCAAGTTACATGTGGTCAATGAATTTTAAAAGCGAATGTCATGAAGAAAACAAATACTTTAAACATGCAGGTTGCTTAAAGTAACTGGTAAAACATATGCAAAAGTTTTGTTATACAAAGCATGAGAGCCTGTTAATGAAAGGTTGTACAAATGTAGCCAAATAAGGATTTGTAATTTCACATAACATTAGTAAACTTGATTCCTACAAACTTGTCTAGCAAACTTCTTTTAGGAAGAACAATTTTCCAGTCATGGGATGACTAATGACTATTAAAAGTTGTCAATGTTCTCATTCCAGGTCACGATCAAGGTTGCGCTCCAGGTCAAGAAGTAGGTCTAGATCAGTGACGCGCTCGTCGTATAGGAGAAACAGAAACAGGTATTCGTTATTTTTCCTTGTTTGAAAATTTTAGTGGAAAATAATTTTGTAAAACGACTAACCAGCATAAAGAGGCCCCTGAATGATCAACACACACACATTAGTAAAGCGTTTTATGAACCAAGTCCCGCGACTCTTGGCTATTGTGCAATCGGCACCTATATGTCTATACACATCAAATTCCTAGATTGGACCGTATAGCCTGGCTTAGTGGCGGACTGACTGGACTCCCACGCGAGTGACATGTGGTCGATGAATTTTAAAAGCGAATGTCACGAAGAAAAAAAAATACTTTAAACAGGGATACCAGTTTTCAGGCAATTGCCTGATTTCAGGCAATCTGATAATATTTCAGGTAATTTCCTACAATTGGGCCACTAATTTAATGTGGCAAATTTTGGGCATTTTCCTACTTTTTCATTAAAGCCCACTGGCATCCCTGTTTAAACATGCAGGTTGCTTAAAGGAACTGGTAAAACATGCGCGAAAGTTTTGTCATACAAAGCATGAGAGCCTGTGAATGAAAGGTTGTACAAATGTAGCCAAATAGGGATTTGTAATTTCACATAACATTAGTAAACTTCTTTTAGGAAGAACAATTTTCCAGTCATGGGATGACTAATGGAAAGAACCAGTTCCCAAGTTGGTGGTAATTTGATTTTTCAAGCTATTAAAAGTTGTCAATGTTCTCATTCCAGGTCACAATCAAGGTTGCGCTCCAGGTCAAGAAGTAGGTCCAGATCAGTGACGCCCTCTTCATATAGGAGAAGCGGAAACAGGTATTCGTTTTTTTTTTTTTCCTTCTTTGAACATTTTATTGGAAAATAAGTTTGTAAAACAACTAACCAGCTTAAAAGGCCCCTGAATGATCAACACACACACACACACATATTAGTCAAGCGTTTTATGAACCAAGTCCCGCGACTCTCGGCTATTGTGCAATCGGCCTCTATATAATTATCTATAGGGCCTAAATTGTACACACCAAATTTCTATATAGATTTGACTGTATAGCTTGGCTTAGTGACTTACCGACTGCACTCCCACGCGATTGACACAGGGTTGATCGTGCGTACAAATTTTTTCTTCCCCCTCCTCTCACACATATTTCCATTGAACTTATGGGATGGTTGCTGCCATGCCTGTGACTGTTGGGAGGGGTTCATTTTTGGATAGCCCTATGAAAGGGCAGAGGAGGGGATCTCTTTTAAAATCATAGACATTCCATGATTCTAGCAACCTCTTTTTAGAACCTATCAGTAGATACACATGAAAAATGCTTATTTATAAATTTCAGTTGATTATATGTATTATAATGCACCATAGGCTACTGCATTGTAATAGAAAATGCATACAATGTTTTCTTTTGTCACAAACAACATGTTCTTGCTTCAGTATTTCTTATTTTTTATGACTTGGCTACGAAATTAACAAACTTTTGAAAAATTAAAATTTTCATGTGATCCTCCTCACAGAATGTGTGATTGTCCCTTTAACTGAGTGAACAGGTCAAAAATAATACTACAAACAATAAATTAAGTCAACATGTAGTAAAGTGTAAGAAGTAGAACTAGAGCAACTGTGCTTCAAAAACACAAAATAAGGCAACATACAGTGGTATATGAAATAAATGGAACTAGAGCAAAAAAAAATAAAAAATAAAATAACGACAGCAAAATTAGAACAACCGTGCTTCAAAAACACATGTACAGTAGCGTGATTTTGCATTTTCAAATTATGCATGTATTTGTGTATTACCTTGCTCCATAGGCTACTGTTCTAATTTCTCTCGCATACAAAAAACATTTCCTTGCCACTGTGCTTCAGTATTTCATTTTAATGAATTTGCTACCAAAGCAATACAAATTTTCAGTTGATCCTCCTCACAGAATGTGTGAATTAATTAATATCAATGTAAAACCATTCTTGCTGTTGTATAATAATTTGAGATTACATTCAAAATATTGTAATTAACAATAAATATAAACATTGAAACACTTGTGTCGTCTTTTTAAATTATAACTTATGTTTGCCATCATTTTTTATTAAACTATGGACACTTTTTATATTCTATGACACCAATGAGGTAAAAAAAAATATCTACATCCAAACTGTTTGTATTTTGATATTAAATTAACCTGGGGAGCGTTTCATGAAAGGACTTGTCGGACGTTTTATCCGACAAGTCCCATTTTATCCGACAGTTACCATAGGAACAGTGCCTCTCAACCAATCAAAATCATGGAAAGTTGTCAGATCTGACAACTTGTCGGACGAAAATATTGATGAAACGCTCCCCTGATTAACCTTACAGATGCCTCAATTCAGCATTGTCTAATTTCAAGAAAATGCCCCAATGGCGAGTGCGGTATATTCTCTTATCACATGAAAAAAGACATCAAATATTATTATTACTATATAGTGTGAAGCTTTACATGAAAAGCACAAAAATAAAACATGTTTTTCAGCATTTCAAAAGAAATTGTTCATTTTCTTAAATTTCCTCATGCTTGCCGATACTGCAGCAATACAGAATCTTACTAGCTGAATGGAACTAGAGCAAAAAAAAATAAAAAATAAAATAACGACAGCAAAATTAGAACAACCGTGCTTCAAAAACACATGTACAGTAGCGTGATTTTGCATTTTCAAATTATGCATGTATTTGTGTATTACCTTGCTCCATAGGCTACTGTTCTAATTTCTCTCGCATACAAAAAACATTTCCTTGCCACTGTGCTTCAGTATTTCATTTTAATGAATTTGCTACCAAAGCAATACAAATTTTCAGTTGATCCTCCTCACAGAATGTGTGAATTAATTAATATCAATGTAAAACCTGGATAAAGGTGATGTGCTTTCATTGCATAGCTCTGTATGTGATGCATTTTCCTCATAAATATCAATACCATGTGCTAAAATTGTGCTCGGGCACAAATTGGGCACAAATTGGCAACTTTAGCCAAGTTATGTGTGTTTCAATGGTATCACCTATTCCAAACAGGTCTGTATGTGAAATACTACTAGTAAATTACGAAGTGTTAAGTAGGTCAGTTCTGTGCATTGCGAGGTTTGTTGAAAAGCTTGAGCATATGTCCAAACACTAAAATGGATAAGAAAATGAATAGAAAGTGTGTACTTTAGCTGATGAGGTGATGTAATCCGTCTTGATAAATTTTGTTTTTGTGTAGGGGAGCATTTTTTGAAACACATAAACAGTGCAAAAGGTATTGCTGAACATCTTCAACAGCACAGGGAAGATCAAGGTGGTGCAGTGTTTCTAGAGAGATGGAACCTAGTACTTGGCAACAACTTTATCAGCAAGAATGACCTTGATAGATTGTGCCCAATTCCTGAAGGAAAAGAGGTATTTGATTTGATTTGATGAGTCTTCTATAATTCTATTTATTTCATTTATCTTGTTAAAGGGACATTCACACATTCTGTGTGGTCAGCTGAAAATTTTAGATTCTGAATATTTTGTATTGATTAAGTAGCAAATTCATAAAAAACAAGAAATACTGAAGCAGACTTGCAATGACATGTTTTATTTTGGCAGAGCTACCAATTGTATGGCTTAATTATTGGACCGATAATATTAACAAAACAGCAGCGTATGGAGCAATGTAATAAACATAATCGACGTAATCGTGTACAACTCACCAACGCAATATCAGAATCAATTGAAATTTTGGAAATAAGCTTTTTTCATGTATATCAACTTATTGGTGTCATAAAAGAGGATGCTGGAATCACTGAATGCCCCTTTAACACTTGTCTGAAAAATTGAGGCTGTACGACAGGTAATTAGATTTAAAACAAGATAATTTGTTTTTTAAGAAATAATAAAATTAATGTTCCTACAATATTGGACTGTCCTTGTTTTTGCTCATGCAAATTATGCAAGGCTTATAGAGTATTTTGGTCAATGTGATATTTGTGATAGGGGTGTGTGTGTGCTGAAAATTTGGAAAAGTCTAAATAAAAACAAAAGCAAAAACAAAGGACTATGGTATTAATAGGGATACTAGTTGAGGGATGGCACAAGCCCTTAGCCATCTCAGTATTCAGATTGGTCAAGATCCTTGCTTCAACAAAACTTGCCATGTGCATAGTGGTGGACACAAATATTCTGTGAATGTAGCATGCATGAAAGCGGAGAACCACATCTTTTGTTTAGATCTACTTTTCCTGAAAGTGTGAATGAAAAAGCATAAAAAATGGAATGTGATGAAATTGCTTCTAAAAAGTAATGTGTGTGCCCCACTTCAATCAGCAAACTTCTGCAGATATCATTTGGTTGTTTGCACACATGTAGCATATGTTGCCTATTGATGCTGGGTGAAAGATGGGTATTACATGTACTTAAATCATTTATTAGTTACATTATTTCAAATTTTTATCTCCCTTTTTACAGATATGCATGCCATACCAATACCAGTTTCACCTTGAGAGACAACATGATGAGTATCTGTCACATTGGCTGAAGCAGGCAATCAGAGAGGAAGTAATTGGTAGTGATAGCTTGTGCTACCAGGAAATTGAGGCACGCCTGACAACACTGCTTAAGTCCCCAAAGAGCATAAAGTGGCAAACATGGCCCACATTGAATGCTTTCTGTCAGGCCTTCTTTGATGTTGCAGGTGAGCGTGCTTTTAAGTTTTACACTGGCTCAGCAAATTGTGGTAAGGCTCAAAATGCTGGAGTCAGAGCTAATACCACATTGAACCACCCAGCACCAAATCACAGAACCATGAAACGATGGAAACCAGCTGCAAACTTTGATGGTGGTCCATGTCCAGCCAGAATAGGAACTGTCTCTGAACTGCTACAACAGTCAAGGTTGGCTTTTATCCATAGATGGAGAAGATAGTACTGTTTACCCAGTGGTATGTGGATATGACGGGCAGCCTCTAAACCAGGGTACATTTGTTCGCTGGCAACCAGACAGCAAGTCCTATATTGTGGATGGTGTTAGACCCCAACTGACATATGATGAAATTGCAGAAGCAGGCACAGAGAATTTCTCATCATATGTAAAGCAGAAATGCAGATTTGTTTCTGAAGTTGTAGAGTTTTATGTAATTGATGTGAAGGGGTTGATTGCTATGAATGTTGGGACAGTTTTTTCAACTGGTGGAATGAAGCATGCAGATGTACGTCAGCATTTGAAAACGATGCTTCAAGCAGTTCAAACCTGTTCTGAGTGCATAACAAGTAAGGCCAAAGAATGCACTTACCGCAATCAGCAAGAATCATGCAACAGATGCAGGAGTAGAAATCTCCAATGTGTTCGTTTGATGGTTGTCCACTGTTATGCAGACATGGCTGCATCTCAACGAGTTGCCCATGAAGATCTGATGAAAGAAGCTGGATGTCAACTTGCAATACCACAATACACACAATTTGGTTTTGGCATGCTTCATATGTGTAAGGCGTTAGTAGGATACGTACGCAACTATCGCATCACTGATGGAAATGAAATCTTTTGCATCAACATGCTTGTTGCTCTCTGGCTTTCATCCACACATGCATCAACCCTCTTGTGTGGTATCAACTCCAAAGTATTTTCCTATAGAGACAGGCACTCCGATGATTTGGCATACTCGACCGTTTGCCAAAGAGTTGAAGATGCACTTGTTGCAGCCAATTCTGTGGTGGTTACTGTTGCTCCTGAACAGTACCGTCCATGGTCACAGGAGGCCAAAGATCACAACGATATGAAACTGGGTAGACCTCTGTTCATCACTGTAAATAAGCAGGGCCATTGTCTGTGGAGTGATCCAGTTGCTGACTGTGTCTTCATGGGAAATCGACACAATCCCATGAAAGTAAAACCACTTGGACAGCCAAATGCTCCTGGACGTGCTAGTCATCAAGTACTACCAGTAACCGCTGCACAATATAACCGGCCTACTGGACTGAAGGTCTTTGCAGCTTCTAACAAGGGTGAAGTGTGCCTTATCTCAGATAGTGGCAATAAAGCTCTGCGTGTTGTAGATAAATGCCATGACATCCATGCTAAGCAAAAAGTTGCTACGGTGGAATTAAATAATGCTCCTGACGGATTCCAACCATATGCGCTTGAGGTGATAAGCCCAGCATATCCAACAACCATTGCTGCTGTGAGTGACACTAATGCCAAGGTTATTCACATGATACGGATCAACCTTGATTCCTACCATGGTCAACTGGTTAAAACAATTGAAGGATTCTGCGTCCAACCATCAGGCCTTGCACTCTTGACCAAAACTCCACCAAGCCTCCTGGCAGTTGACCATACAGAGATCAAAATGGTGAACTATGAAACGGGTGTTATAAAAACGTTCATATCTGGATTGCACCCCTCAACTGATGTATCAGTAAGCAGAAGTAAGAAGCTGGCTGTGTCTACCCCAGTGCGGAATAAGATATATGTATATGACATGTTCACCATAGATGCAGGAGCAATTGAAGTATGGGGCTCTGGACAGAAAGGAAATGAAGATGGTACTGTGGCAGATGCCTCATTTGATGAGCCTGTGGGAGTTGCATTTGATGGAGATGTCCTGTTTGTTTCATGCTTTGGAGGGGAACATGGTGGATGTGTCAAGTTTGTTTCTGGTATTTCCTTTGCAGTATCCTATATCCAGCATGTACGAGAATTATACCACTTTGCAGGATTTGTTGCAAGGAAGGATTCCAGAAAGGAGGATGCAAGGCAGATGAGACGAGGCAAATTTCTGCTAGGGGTCAGAAAATTCCAGGAATCCATAGAATTTCTTCAGGCCATCAATGAAAGACGACAAAATGCATTGAGCAATGGGGCAACACCAAAGTATGTAGATTCCAGCTGTGGAGGTATATACCCAAAGACTCTGGATTGCCTTCTGATGACTTTATCAAGCTTGAGGACACACATCACATCATTTGAAGAGATGCTACCGGACACTATAGATGACCTTTCTTTGTATGCCTTCGTCAATGAGGCAGTTGTAGAGCATGGGTTTGGAGAAAGAGGTGCACACAGCTCACAATACAGACATCCAAGTCATGAGCAGTATTGCCACATCAAAACCAACAGTGAAGGCAACTACATCCGCAAGATTTGCAGTGTGAAGTATTCACACTTCACAACAGAGGAGAAACAATATCAGCACCCAAGGAAGTGTGATATTTCTGCTGATATTGTCATTTCTCAGTTGCATGAGCGGTTGAAGAATTACACAAACCTGTGCGAGCCCACACAGGAAAGCAAGGAAGACTACAAGAAGTTGAAGAAGTTAAACCGGATATATAGACCACAGCCTACACAAACAGTCCGGGAAAAATACAAGGCCAAAAATGGGTATGCCCCAGTAACAGTGCAAAGGAAAGATGTGCCATCAGAATCCTACATGTCACAAAGGAATTTGTCTGCACTTACATCTTTCCAAGGGACACTCAGTAAAACAAGAAAGACACAGCTGAACACTGAAGACTTTCTACTGATGCGTGGTGACATAGTTCCCGTTCTTGCAGGTGCTAACTATGCCCATGATGGTCCTCAAATAGATAACTGGTGGCTTCTCCAAGTTACAGAGCCAGTTTTGGCTAGGGACATTGGTGAGAGAACCAGGGTTACCGACATGTGGCTAGATAAAGTGGCTGTTAACTATGATGGTACAAACACCTTCAAACTACTGGATGATACGACAGTGAAAATCCCTTTTGGATCGCTTATAAAGGATATAGAAGATGGCGATCCATTGGTAGTACCAGTTGATGTTTTTTCAACAGAATTTGACGCAGATAATATGGACAAGCTAGTGTACTCATTCCACCCAGAGTATATACAGCAACTTGATGATCTTGGAGAAGAAGCACAGTACCAGCTGAATCAAGATAACGAATCAGATTTGGAAGAAGAAGAAGATGATGATGTTAATCAGCAAAACCGTCAGCATCAGCATCTCCTAATACTTGAACAGAGGCGTTCAAGAGCTATTTCTTCCAAGGGACGTCAATTTACAAGCTATTTGGACTTGCTCAAGCACAAAAATTAATGGTGATGCATATTTGTTTTTAGAAATAAGTGGATTTTGTTTTTTATCGTGCAGAAGAAGCGATAGACCTGTCTGCAAAATGTTATGTATAAAAATATGAGAAGGCAGACAGACAACACAAGTATCTGACAAGGTGAATCAGATGAAGATGAAGGAGAAGAAGAGGAAAAGAAGAAGATGACCAAGATGTTAATGAGCAAAAACCATAAGCATTAGCATCTAATACTGGAACAGTGGCATTTGAGACTAAGTTTTTCCCAGAGACATCAATTTTCAAGCTACTCAGACTTACTCAAGCACAAAAGTTAATGCTGATGCCACATCAAAGTCCACAGTGAAGACAGCTACATCTGCAAGATCTGCATTGTGAATTATTCACATTTCACCTGGTCGTCAATTACTAACAATGACCAATGGTCAGGTCCATAGTCAAGTATCACCAGCTAGTTATCAGTTGCCAACAATGACCAGTAGTCAGGTCCATCATGTGCATAGTCAAGTATCACCAGCTAGCCATCAGTTGCCAACAATTACCAGTAGTCAGGTCCATCATGTGCATAGTCAAGTATTACAAGTATTACCAGCTAGTCATCAGTTGCCAACAATGACCAGTTGTCAGGTCCATCGTGTGCATAGTCAAGTATCACCAGCTAGCCATCAGTTGCCAAAAATTACCAGTAGTCAGGTCCATCATGTGCATAGTCAAGTATCACCAGCTAGTCATCAGTTGCCAACAATGGCCAGTAGTCAGGTCCATCATGTGCATAGTCAAGTATCACCAGCTAGCCATCAGTTGCCAACAATTACCAGTAGTCAGGTCCATCATGTGCATAGTCAAGTATCACCAGCTAGCCATCGGTTGCCAACAATGACCAGTAGTCAGGTCAATCATGTCCATAGTCAAGTACCACCAGCTAGTCATCAGTTGCCAACAATGACCAGTAGTCAGGTCCATCATGTGCATAGTCAAGTATCACCAGCTAGGCATCAGTTGCCAACAATGACCAGTAGTCAGGTCCATCATGTGCATAGTCAAGTACCACCAGCTAGTCAGCAGTCTTCAACAACAACCACTTTCCAGGAGATACAAGAACTGTCAAGTGATATCAGTAAGTTGACACAGCTTCTTATTAGACAACAAATAAGAGCTTCACTACCAGCGCAACAGATACTAGTCTTCAATGGTGACCTGTTAAAATGCACCACCTTCATGAGAGCTTTTGAATATGCAGTAGAGAATAAGACCATAGATGGTAGAGATATGCTAAATTACCTGTGTCAATACACTTCGGGAGAACCAAATAGCTTGATAAACAGTTGTACCATGATGAAGACCCAGATGAATGCTTCATTAGGCAAAGCAGATCGTAACCAAAAGGTTTGGAAATAGTCGCAACATTGCACAAGCTGTACTGAAGAAAGCTAAAGAATTGCCAGAGGTCAAAGATGAAACCAGTAAGCTAAATGAATTTGCATTTTTTTGTCAGAATGTCATAACATGATGCAATCCAACAAGAATTAGACAGCACCAGTAGTCTGCAGTTTTTAGTAGGTAAACTGCCATATAGACCGAAGAGCTTGTGGAGAACCAAAGTATATGAATTGGACGAAAAAAGAATGCAAGTTGTTGGATTCAAAGACTTTGTCAATCATCCAGCACATATTATTTCAAACCCTACATTTGGTACCATAGGTACAGATGCCAACTAGAGTAACAGTACAATAAGATATAATAGCAAGAGCAGCAACCCAACAAGAAGAAAAGCTTTCGCAACAGCTACCAAAGATGGTCATAGTAAACCAGTAAGACAAAGTCATGCACCTACTGTGGTGGTGAAAGTAAGCATGTAATTTTAGAGAGCAGGAAAATCACCAATTTAGAACCAAAAGAGAAAAAACAGTCATAGCAGAAGCAAACAGATAAAGTGAAGATCCCCACAGGTCGTGTAGACATACAAGGCAACGAACCTTTGTATGACGATCGTCTTACTTGTAATAATGTCACTAAACTAATTAAGAATAAAAAACGTGAGTATTTTAATAACATAACCGAAAAGTATAAAGGTAATAGCAAAAAATTATGGAATGAAATCAATAAATTTACAGGACGTAAACAAAAAAACACTGATATTCCCAACACTTTAAATGGGGGTGATTTTAATGATTTTTTTTGTGAACGTTGGTAAGAAAATTTCAGACTCATTTAAAGATGATACTTTTGTTTGGAATCATCCTGATAGCATTTATTCCTTTGCATTCCAGTCTGTCACCAGTGAAAATGTTACAAAAATTCTTTCACAGCTCTCAAGTGACTCTAATCTTGATATTTTAAATTTAGATACTAAACTCCTAAGGATAGCAGGGCATCATATAAGTTTATCATTGGGTGTAATTTTTAACGAGAGTTTGTCAAGCGGTTTAATACCAGATGATCGGAAGATCGCTCGAACCACTCCAATTTATAAAGGTAAAGGGGGGTTAGATAATATGACTAATTACAGGCCTATCTCTGTGGTATGCCATCTGGTAAAGTTACTGGAGAAAGAAGTCCAGAGTCAGTTACTTTTTTATCTTAAAAAACACAATTTCATAAATATTGATCAGTATGCATTCTTACCTAATCACTCGACAACTACATGTTTACATAAAATTTTAGAGGATTGGTATGATGCTTTCAACGAACGTGAGATGATTGGAGCTTGTTTTTTTTAGATATATCAAAATGCTTCGACTGCATTGATAAAAATATTTTATTGAAAAAATGGAAAGATATGGTGTTCAAAATAATGAGTTAAGATGGTTCACTAATTATTTATCTGGTAGAAAGCAAACTGTTTATTGTCATGAGAAATTGTCTAAATTTAATAATCTCTCTGTAGGAATTCCCCAGGGTAGTGCCCTAGGCCCATTACTTTTTATTTTTATTAATGATTTAAGTGAATGTTTAATAACATGTTCATGCAATATTTATGCAGATGATGTTGTCATTTATATTTCGGATAAAAGTACAGAAGTTATTACGTCTAAACTACAGGATGATTTGGAAAATATTAGTAAATGGTACAAAAGAAATAAATTGAAAGTCAATATTGATAAAACGTATAGTATGTTATTGAAACGCAACCCACATACTTCCAAAGAATTAAACATATATTTGGATGGTAACATTATAAATCAAGTAACTCATATTCGGTATTTAGGAATCGAAATTGATGAAAACCTAAAGTGGAATTCACATGTGAAGAACCTAAGTAGATCTTTAGCTTTTAAGATATTTTCTTTAAAAAAGGTTAGTCATTTCACTGATACAAACGTTCTAAATAAGATTTATAATTCTTCAATCCAACCCATAATGGATTACTCTTGTTCAGTCTGGGGGAACTGTTCTATCAATAATAGGAATATTTTGTTAAGACTACAAAAAAGAGCAGCTAGAATAGTAGAAAAGAACTTTGATTATGCTGACAATGGTATTGATATTATTAAACGCTTAAAATGGCAGGTTTTAAAAAAAAAGACGTAATTATTTCCTTGCTTGTATTATGTATAATTGTATTCACGGTCATGCTCCGATACGTTTAGGTAATTCAATTGATATGGTTTTTGATAGACATCCAATGAATACAAGATTTGCTAATTCACTAAACGTTGTAATACCAAAACCCAATATTGAATTTTTAAAGAGTAGTTTACGATATTCAGGAGGAAATGTATGGAACAACCTGAATTCTGATCTGCACAATGCCAAGACTATTGATAGTTTCAAAAAGAATTATAAGAAAATATATTTCTCTTAAAACACTTTCCGCTCTTATACAATACCTTTTATGATAGGTTTAAATTTCCAATTTGATTTTTATCACCCCGATGCGCATGCACATTCGTGTCTTAGATATCTGTTGCTGTAAATACCTATTTCATTTGGTTTACTTTCTCTTTATCTATTATATTTGAAATTCTTCTATGCATTATATTCTATATGTTACTTGATTTTTTATGTTTACAGGACCGTGTCGAAAAACAGTGTAATAATCTGAACATGTTATCCTGTATAAAGATGTTTTAATAAATAAATAAATAAAAAGATTGAACATGTTTGACTTTTGTTCCATTTTCCCACGACGCCCTGAAGTCTCAGGAGACATCACCACGATGCACAGTGGGCCGGGGCGAAACCAAAGTGCGCCAAAAGTCATTTTGGGTAATTTTAGATTTTTTATTTTTGTCATGCCCATTTGAAAGACAACACTTTGAAGAATACTTCAGTAAAATATTTCATTCCAATATGTTCATTAAGGTTGTTAATTTTCTACTTGAAATGGCAAAATGTGACATTTTGCGAGTTTCCGCGTATATGATGACTAAGTTGAACAAGTGGAATGCCTCTGGCCGTCTCACCTGCATCACGCGGTTCAATATAGCAGCAGTGCTCACTTTGAATACTACTCTAACTTGCACAAGATGTTCAGTGATACATGGTTACTCTTATTTCCCCTTTTTATGAACTAGACCAATAAACTTACAGAGATATGATGGTTATTCAACAAAAAACCCCAACATGGCCAAAGTTCATTAACCTTACATGACCTTTGACCTTGATCATGTGACCTGAAACTCGAACAGGATGTTCAGTGATACTTGATTACTCTAATGTCCAAGTTTAATGAACTAGACCAACAAACTTTCAAAGTTATGATGGTAATTCAACAGATACACCCGATTCGGCCAAAGTTCATTGACCTTTGACCTTAATCATGAGACCTGAAACGCGCACAGGATGTTCTGTGATACTTGATTACTATTATGTCCAAGTTTCATGAATCAGATCCATAAACTTTCAAAGTTATGATGGGAATTCAACAGATATCCCCAATTCGGCCAAAGTTCATTGACCCTAAATGACCTTTGACCTTGGTCATGTGACGTGAAACTCATGCAGGATGTTCAGTGATACTTGATTAACCTTATGTCCAAGTTTCATGAACTAGGTCCATATATTTTCAAAGTTATGATGGGAATTCAACAGATATCCCCAATTCGGCCAAAGTTCATTGACCCTAAATGACCTTTGACCTTGGTCATGTGACGTGAAACTCATGCAGGATGTTCGGTGATACTTGATTAACCTTATGTCCAAGTTTCATGAACTAGGTCCATATATTTTCTAAGTTATGATGACATTTCAAAAACTTAACCTCAGGTTAAGATTTCGATGTTGATTCCTCCAACATGGTCTAAGTTCATTGACCCTAAATGACCTTTGACCTTGGTCATGTGACATGAAACTCTGATAGGATGTTCAGTAATACTTGATTAACCTTATGGCCAAGTTTTATTAACAAGGTCTATATACTTTCTAAGTTATGACATCATTTCAAAAACTTAACCTCAGGTTAAGATTTGATGTTGACGCCGCCGCCGCCGTCGCCGCCGCCGTCGGAAAAGCGGCGCCTATAGTCTCACTTTGCTTCGCAGGTGAGACAAAAACCAAGTAATTTCACTTACGTTTTTTATGTATTAATCTGAAATTGCTACCACAAAATTCTAATATATTATTTTCTCATGTAATAGGGTTACAAGTAGATTAAAGACATTTTTCAGCTGGTTTAAAGAATGATTATTCCACCAAATAGACTGATTATTCATGTTTTTTACATTTACATAGGAAACATTTAGATTTCCGTGGATTTCCGTCTCCATTCTATCATCACCATGTTTCCTGATGTCTAAGCTTTAAGTTGATACTAGATTTAGCTGCCACCTTCTGCCACTTTTTATGTTAGAGCCAATTTTGCTTGACACATCACCCGAAAATACGGGCATTTTTATACCATGCACGCAGTCATCTGCCATCGCATGAAACATTTGTTTTTACATTTACATAAGAAAAGTTGAGATTTCTGTGGGTTTCCGTCTAAATTTCCTTACCACCATTTTCCCTTATGTCTAAGCTTTAAGTTGATACTAGATTTTGCTGCCACCTTCTGCCACTTTTCATGTTAGAGTCGATTTTGCTTCCACATCACCCGAAAATACGGACATTTTTTAAGTACATGTATGCAGTCATCTGTCATTGCAGCGCACCGTACAGGGTCGCACGTGATCACGTGTAATTCGTCATTTCACAGATAGGTTTTAACTAGCCAATCAAAATTAAGTATCAAGGTGACGTTATTTGGGCTTGAAATTATGTCCAGTCGATTATACGCCCATAATTATCCCACATTAACATGTTTTGGTGAAAATATAGCACGGAATATGTTTTGGCGCACTTCTGGCTCATTCTGGCCCACTGTGCGACGTCTCCACGACTCAAGAGACTCCTAATACGAACACATCTCATTGCCAGTGAGATAGGTCCTTTGACAAATGAGATTGCATTTCATTGAAACTTTGTGTGACAAAACCCCCCAAAACTATTTTATTTATTTTATTTAAAAGTATTTATTCAGGATAAAACATGATCAGCCAGAGGCTGTTTTTACATCATGGTCCTGATTAGGACATACATAATATCAGAATGCAAAGCAAGAGTAAATCATAAGCGACAAAATTAATAATACAACCGTATAAACAAATTGGTAATACAACAGTATAAACAATAATAATACAATATGTAAATTAGTAAAATTAAAAGAGAGGGGAAGTAGAAAGTGAAGAGAAGATAGATAGAGAGAGGGGGAGAGAGAGAGAGAGAGAGAAAGGGTGTGTGAGAAAGAGAGAGAAGAAAGAAAGCAATGGAAAATTAGAAATGCATAAACATGATCGATTGATCAGAGAGGACAGAAAAGGGGGAGAAAGAAACGTAAATGTAATTTACGTAAGAAATGAAGAAAAAAGTAAAGTTGAGAGGGAAACGTATAGCATTGTGATAATAAAGCAATACAGAAAACAAAAATACATAACAAACAAACGTGAATAACAATTCATTGATTATCAAAAATAATTCAGCTTTATAAATAAAAAGTATACTAAAACTTATACTAAGTAAGCGTGAGTAAATAAATTATAAATAGGTACGAATATGTTTGGAGATTATTTAGAAATGAAGTTGCTTGTATTGTCTTTTGAAGGAAGGAAGGGTTCCATAATTTTGTAACTCATTCAGGAGATGATTCCACGTTTTGGGGCCTGAATATCTGAAGGATTGTTTAAAGAGTTCGATATTTGGTTTGGGTAGGACAACATTTAAAGAGTCGGAATTTCGGGTATTAAAGCCATGCCTATCAAAATACATTTCGATTTCATTGCATAGTCTAACTGGAGCCAAACCATGTATGCAACGATACATAAGCATATTGATAAAGTAATCACGCCTCGTCTCAAAATCTTGCCATTTCAGTTCTTTAAAAAGTTTGGAAACGTTTATGTCGCGTGCACCAAAATGTTTTGTTACAATACGGGAAGCCCTTCTCCGAATACGATGAATAAATTCACGGTTTTTAGCTGAACAATTACCCCACACTGAGCATGCATAGTCAATACTAGGTTGAATAGTTGTTTTGTAAAGAGTATTTAGTAAAGGGGTGTTTAACGTAAAACATAGTTTTCGCAAAGTATACACTTTATATGAAAGGGATTTACACTATGAAACCAACAATTTATAAAAAGTTGGTTTCATACCCTAGAAACGAAAAACTTGGAAAAAATGGGTTTTGTACCTATCACCTTCAAAGGACCCTAACTGTGTGACCCATTACAGTTTGGACGTAAACAATGTCTCAGATTAAAGCTGATGAGTTACTTAGTAGTTTAGTAAACAAATTACAAAAATAAACCATATACTTTTGAAATGATTGACCTTTGAACTTCGATTACCTTTTTTTTAGGAACACACTGTATATGTGAGTCGCATAAAAATCCGATATAATTTGAAGCAGTTGATTTCTTAACTTTTTGAATTGCCTAACATTTCACTTGCCTAACTTTTTCCCCACAACCTATTTTCCTTTGCCAATAGCTTATTTACCAGTCTTTTTTTAGGTGGTCTGTCTATGACAGATCACCTATTGATTTCGTCAGAATTTTCTTTATTTCTTTCTTCCTATCTTTATTCATTGTACCTATTTTTTGTCGCCAACTTTTCTCGAAATTGGCTGAATCAATTTTGCTGATTTTTTTGTCATATATAGAATCTATCATAGAGACGGCAAAATAAGCTTTTCAAGGTCATATGGTCATGATGACGTCATCTACGCGCCATTTTGTAAAATTCTTCATTTGATCATATCTTCATTATCAATTATCAAAAATTAACAATATTTACATGACATTAACTTCATGTCAGGGGTCAAATGCCAATGTCATCAAAGGTCATGTAGAGGTCATGACGCGCGCGTACGCGCGCGTCAAAGGTAAAAAAATCGTCCAAATGACCTATAAAATTTTTTGGGTACGTTTCAGGTCATTTTAAGCATTTCAAAAATTTGCGCGCGCGCACATATGCGCGCGCGTTTCCGCGCGTTACACCTTAACGCAACGCAGAAAAACCGTTTCTTTTAATATCATTGCATTGCTAATAAAATTCTGAGCAATTTGATACCTTGATCAACCTTCTACAACCATTAATAACGAAATTAACACCCGTTAAACTTTGCAGCACGTGTGCGCGCGAGCTCTCACTATAGGCCATATATGGGCAAAAACATGCCTATTGCAAATTCACTGTAGCTCTTTAAATAGTCCGTTGACCCCCAATTTTTTTTTCATATATCGATAGATTATGAGTTGTAAATTTGATTTCATGTCACCATTGTCCCTAAATTATCTCGTGACGTCATCAAATAGGCGCCCAAACTAAAAATTTCATTTATTCAAAAATGACGTCATCAAATTTATGCAAATTTGGCTGTAACTTCTCGAATATAAATCATTTTTCGCCCAGATTTCGATATGTTGTAGTTTAGAAGGTACTCTTTCTCCTCAGTTACATGAATATTCGTTTTGAGGAACGCATCATTACGTAAAACAGCGATGAAAAGAAGCATGTCATTTTTCCTCATTTTGCGTGTAATCTCTATGGGACATGACTTTTTCCCAAAACTAGATTCGACATTTCTCTATTTCGTGAGCCATATCTCCATTTTTTCTTGTCAGCTTTCCTTGAGCTTTTAACATGTTGTAGCTGAGATTCTGGGCTATCGGAAGTGTGCCCTTCATTTTTTGATCAGATGCCGGGATCATGCCCATATTTCACTTGCAAAATTGGAATTGTAATTTTCAAAATTGCTTACGTGTAATCTCTATGGGGAATATCGTGGCTCAATGGATAACGCATTTGACTTGCTTTCTCGAGGGCGGAGGTTCGATTCCTGGGGTAGAAAAGATGATTTTTTTTTTCATTTTTTTTTCTTTTTGCCACCTCTTACATGATCCTTTATGATAATTAAAAGGTATGAAAGTTAAAATTTAGCAAGATAAAACAGATTATAATTGTTTTTTTCATATCACATGTATTTTGTGTGTAATCTCTATGGGACATGACTTTTTCTCAAAACTAGATTCGACATTCCTCTATTTCGTGAGCCATATCTCCATTTCTTCTTGTCAGTTTTGCCGGAGCTTTTAATATGTTATAGCTGAGATTCTGGGCTTTCGGTAATGTGCCCTTCACTTTTTGATCAGATGCCGGGATCATGCCCGTTTTTCACTTGCAATATTGGAATTGTAATTCTCAAAATTGCTTACGTGTAAAGTCTATGGGAAACATTAATAATCACATTGAGCAATGGTCAAAATTTATTCTTAGGATGTCTAGAATCAAGATTATCAATCATATCTAAATTATTCATTTTATACACTAGCCGACTCTGAATGAAAAATCATGACAGACCACCTAATTCGTCCGCATGACGAATTAAATTCTAGTTTTTCTTTTACAATTGTGCCCTTCATTTCTTGTATACTTGAACATTGATGAACACCGGCAATTGACCCATTTCTTTTACATTAAAAGTGAATAGTTATTACTGGTTAAAAGTGATAAACAAAGATGATGGGTATATAGAGTTTAAGTGTAAGGCAGAAACAATTAATCACTTTAATCCCTCTCAGTGTATCTGTATGATGGCATACTAAGCTATAATAAAAAATAATAAACTCACTAAAGCTGTGTTATTTGTCAAGTATTTCCACAACTTTTCTAACACCATAGTAGTAATCTTTATCGTTAGTTAAGCAATGGCTTCAAAAGCTTCATTTTATCTACAATAATTAAAAATTCTACGTATCATACCAATACCATCATCAAGACACATGTTACGTACATGTACTCGAGCAGTTGCGATGCATGTTTAATTGTGCACGATTACGTTAATGCACACGTGCAAAGCTTTGCATTGCAACTTCGCACAAGTGTTTTCAATGGTGCAGCTAGAATTCAAGTTTTAATTCATTTTGGGGAAGGGAGCAAAAAGTGGAATTTTGTGAGAAGTTAATGGAACTTAGTACAATTTTATGTGACTTTGTGAACCTTTGCGCAATTTTGCATAACTTTGTGAAAAGTTAATGTAACTTTGTACAACTTTGCGCAATTTTTTGCAACTTTGTGAGAAGGTCATGCAACTTTGTAAACTTTGCACATTTTTGTGCAACTTCGTGAGAAGTTTATGCAACTTTGTACAACTTTACGCAATTTTTTGCAACTTTGTGAAAAATTTGTACAATTTTGCGCAATTTAGTGCAACTTTGAGAAAAGTTTGTGCAACTTTGTACAATTTTGCGCAATTTAGTGCAACTTTGAGAAGTTTGTGCAACTTTGTACAATTTTGCGCAATTTAGTGCAACTTTGAGAAAAGTTTGTGCAACTTAGTACAATTTTGCGCAATTTAGTGCAACTTTGAGAAAAGTTTGTGCAACTTTGTACAATTTTGCGCAATTTTGTGCAACTTTGTGAAAAGTTTATGCAATTTTGTACAATTTTGTGCAACTTTGGTCAATTTCGTCAATTTTTGGCAACTTGTCAATTTCCACTGTGACATGGGGCCTGCTTAGCTCATGTTTAGAAACTTTAGGCCTTTGCTTAAAATGTCTGTTTATGAGGGTACAACTCTCTTATCAAAATCTGGGTATTTGAAACATTTCGTTTGCATCAACATGGACATATTTATATATATATATATATATATATATATATATATATACAAATATATATATATATACCAGTATGCTCATAAACATTCCTTTATTTCCTGAGGAAATGATGCAGGTCTAACATTGCGAGTACCATTATATCGCGGGGCTTAGGGCGCTTCTTCAAAGAAGTTTCTGCATCTGCCAGCTAGCCAGGCAGGGACCATAGTAACTTTGTTAGGTAAGTTGGCCCAAGTTAGATTTTAACATAGATATAGAAGTCTAGGCCCATATTCTTATGTCAACTAATTAACTCAGTACTAAAGTTATAGGGAGCCAAAAATTCAAAAATCAAGTAAATATTGTATATTTCTTAACTGTTTACTACTTTGTATCCTTGTGCTTTATGCTACTTCAGTTATCATGCCCAAACAATTATGTACAAGTGCATAAATTTCAATTTTCGATGTTTTTATTAGTCTAGAATAAATCTAAGACCCTAGTAATAGTATTACAGTATTTAGAAAAAAAAAGAAATACCAGTGGTGGTAATCTAACCAACAGAGTTTGGAAAAATCCAATATAATGACCACCCCTTGAAATGCTTGTAAATATATGTTTAAAGGTCAAGTACACCCAAGAAAAATGTTGATCTGAATAAATAAGAAAACTAAACTTGATCAACTGAACCAACTAATGTCAGTGAACTTTTCAGTGCATTGTGCTTGGTTGATTTTTCTCTCTTAATTCAAATCAACTTTCTCTTGGGATGGACTTGCTAAATTGCAAATTGGGTGTGAATGCTAAGAAATTCAATCCAAACTTTGGGATTTTCCAAGCAAGTAATATTTCATTATATTAGTCCGATGCTGCATGCCTTTCTGTCTTTATCATAATCACATCATAATTGCATGTTGTCAGTTTTCAGCCAAGATTTATCACAAAGATGAGTTTACGGTAAATTGTTAAAAGGTTTAACAAAATGATGATTTTTCACCAGTCATGTATTCATACTGCATTATTTAGCTCACTTTTTCTTATAACCAAAGATTTAATTTCAATGCTTGTGAACTTCTGAATCCAATAAATAAATTAAAATGTCATTCCAATTAGCAACCTATGTGACTTTCCATTCTCATTTTCCCTATCAATTAACCCAAATATTTTCAAACTCTTGTTTCTTTGTTTTCCATCTTTTACATATGCTGTGCATTTTGAAATCTGTTGGACACTTTTGATGGCTGCCTGTTGAGTATGAGTTCCATATAAGAAACAAAGGTAGGTGCCCAATCCAATGTGCTTGAAGAAGACCAATATATGTCTGTTTTACTAGATGTCAGAATCAAAATTTTATTATAATGCAATAAACTATGAGCCATATGCAGTAAGAAGAGCAACTTCTTGGATGCGTGATGTCAGATTTTTTGGAAGATGAGGCAACAAAGAAGTTTGGGTGTATTTCAAGTTGTACTCAGAGAGTAAGAGCCAGTGGACTGTTTGTTTCAGGAAAGGAGCACACATCAACACGGACATGTTTGTAGAGGCTTTCCATCACACGTTGAAATACATTTATATGAAGGGTTTCACCAATCGAAGGGTCGATAAATGTATTAGTCTTCTTGTTCAGTTTGTCCGTGATCGTTCGTTTGATAGGTTGATCAAATTGGAGAAAGGTAGGAAGTCTCATCGCATCAGGAATAATGATAGGCAGCATAAGGCAAGTCAACAGCTAAGTATTGAAGCAGTTTCCAAGGTCAGCGATTCTAGGTGGAGTGTGCAGTCATCAGATGGTCAGCATTATTATCTTGTTGAGAAGGTGGCAGCCTCATGTTCGCCGATATGCCAACTTGCCTGTAAGGCATGTGGCGTGTGTGTCCATGGATTTTCGTGCTCGTGCATTGACGGAGTTGTCAGGGGTACCCTGTGCAAGCATGTCCACTTAGTTTGTCGGTCGCTGTTGAGTTCAGAGGAGGCAGAGCCAGCCATAGATGATGATCCCGAGGCATGTACAGGTCCCCAAGGTGATGTGCTTATTTCGGAAATTGTCAGGAATAGAGAACGATCTCCTCGTGGTCAGCATTCAAAGGACAGTGTTATTCGGAAGCTCAAGGAACTTGATGATTTGCTAGGTGCCAGTACTGCGTGCATCGCTTTAGATGCCGTGTACAAGCACATTAATGCTGCAGTTCAGGCGTTGAAGGCTGCTGGTTCTCCTTCTCAGTCGTTTTCTCCGGTTGTAGTCAATGTCCCTCAACGTGTTACACCTCAGCGACCACAGTTCAAGTCAACGAAGAAGGCTCGCAGCTCCAGTAGAGTCTCACTTTCAAAGCCTACACAAGAAGGGAGAGAACACGAAGAAGGCTTGCAGCTCCAGTAGAGTCCCACTTTCAAAGCCTACACGAGAGGAGAGAGAACAGATTGTGTACAGGATTGAGGAGAATGAGGTTGTTGTTTCGACAGGAGATCATACATCTACGCAGCAGATTGCAACCGTCCCTGATAGTGTGACTCCTCCGAGCATGACTAGAAAGCATGTGAAGCAGCTTCGTTATTTTGTTTCTGCAGAGTGTATTTCTCGAGTTAAAGATGGTCATAGGGTGCAAGAAGATGAGGTCGAGGTTATACCAGAGAATGTTCAGGATGCTGTGGTTGACATTTCAAAGGAAGAGTTGACTGATTTGAAGCAGTTTTTGGAAGATGATTCTTGGCTACTGGTAATGCAAGTGATGGATGTCAAGTACAAGCTTTGGAAGTGTCATCTCTGTCGAGTTGTTCGGTCAACATTGAACATGATCGAATGTGAGAAATGTTCAAGGTGGTACCATTGGAAATGCTGTTCGTTGAGGAGAGAACCTGAGGGGATCTGGCTCTGTAACTTTTGCAAGAGCTAGTTCATCATCGCAAGTTTCTCTTAAAGAAAATTCAATCCCATTGATATTCACTGAAGTTTACCTTAATTGCACAACACTTTACATATGCCTGTCAAACCCAAAGTTGCTCCAGATCTTGGGGGGGCTTCCATCATCCCAAAAAGGATGAATGTAAAAAGTGAATTGAGTACAGTAACTCAACAGTACAAACAAAAGAGAGTCTAAGGAAGAACATGAAACCCATCTCAACAATAAGAAAATGTTAAGGGAAGAAAAATACATTGACAAACAAAAAGCACTGATGAAGGATGAATCATTCGACTCCTATACCTTTGATTTGCAGCAAGTTCTACCTTGCCCCAAAACAAATGACTTACTGGTGTTTTACAAGAGACAACTCTGTGTACAATCTATGCTTGCACAACCAAGGCCCTGGTGATGGTCACTGCTACAGGTAGAAGGGGGAAGAGGTTCTTTAGAGATAGGGACATGCCTGCTCTGCCACCTTCAACATTTCGGGGGTGTTGGTCAAGTTAAACAAGTGATGGATGCAGTGGACAGAACTGAAATCGGTTTGTGGTTGCAGCATTACTCTATGCTGTAAGGACGACATGTATCAAGACGATCGAGCACAAGTTTCTGGAGTCGGGGCACAAATGGAGGTTGACTCCAAGCAGAAGAACATTGCCATCTTCCACCCTGATCAATGGGCGGCTGTTGCAGCTATGGCAAGACAGGTATGACAACTACATCATCAAAAGTTTGTCGACCTGAAGAAGCTGGCTGCAGACATTCTGCAGAACAGTGCCAAGGATGTGGATGGCAACAAAATCTTCTGGTCTCGAATGCGCTATGTCAAGTGTGAGAAGAAATCTCTCCACCTCACCCAGTTTAGATATTCCTTTGATGAGGAACTTAGTGACATTTTTCATACTTAATTTTCAATGGATTAAAAAAAAAGAGATACACGGTTTTTAGCCATAAAAAATGTAAAGACATCTGACATTGTAGGAATAGTACTGTGCGTGTGTATAAAAGTTTGTATTATTGTTATGATAATGTAAGGTATATGTTTTCATATTTATGTTGTATTTACGCAAAATGAATGTTTTTACATAATATTTCTTTAAGAAAATATAATTATTTGCATACACATACAGCAGTGACTGGTGAATCTTTCTTACGTGCTAAATAATTAGATCCATCTTAATGAAATATATTCGTGTAATTTAATGTATTATATATTGAATGATTGCTCTTTTTATTATGTACTCTTTGTAAAATATCTTTGTATGTTCTTATATTTTGTAAACATGTATATTTCAGCCACTGGCTGCCAATTACTATACTATACTATACTATACTAACATGTGTGCCATGCATGCAGTGTCACCACCTTCAACAAATTTTCTTTTTCCAATCCACATTGTGTCAGCTCTCAAGTATATCCTTTCAATTCCTCATATTGCTCAGGCATAAGCTGAAGGATGGAAGTTATATTACATGATCTAGGTCAAAGGTTATTTAGGGTCATTGAACATAGTATTTTATCATCAAAAGAATGGTGTTTTGGGGAATAATTGTATACTTTGGAATTGGCCTCGCCGCGTTGTCTCCATGATAATTGTATTTTTTTGGTCAAATTTCTGTGTGAGCTCTATACAGTGTGTATAAAAAAAAGTTTACACTTTGAAAAAGTTCAATTTCAAAAGTATATACCCAAGGCCAGGAAAATGCCTTTTAACATTGCAATAGGTACCTGGGTACCTTTTATCTGAAAGGGTAGGTCACTGATTGGTTAGAGACGCGAACCCAGGATACCATTACAGCCATCCAGCCATAATCAAAAAGAGTACATTAAATGTGCAAGAGGTGTGGGGGTAAGGGGTTTGTGTTTTCAACCGTTACTTTTGGGACTTAGCTGTGGAGGCAGTCACGGTGCATTGAATTTCAGGTCGTGGCACCTTATTCAACTGCTTGACTTCTTTTTTCTTGTTTCTGTGAAATGAAAATTTATAGTATAATATCCATTGACTAACTAAAAATTTTCTCATGCAACTTTTGAATTAATTATAAATTGTAATACTTATTTTTTGGCAGACTGAGACGGGGACTCTCAACACTTGGGGTGCTGGAGTCTATCCAGCAGTATCCCAAGCTCTGGACAGAACAATTTTGCACCAGACCAGCACCACTTAGTGCATCAGCGCTCCTCGGTCTCTTTCAGGAGAAGAGGACATCACAACAAGGTTCAAACACTCACCAAAAAGAAGAACATATCTCAGCTTGGTGGGCAGATTTCATCATGGACGCAGAGTCTGGATTGCTAGAATTTGGTAAAAATGTTATACATTTTTTGTTACTGTAAGAGCCTATTTCACACTTTTTTATATCACCAAGTAGGAGAATTTGTGAAAGTATGTGCCTGTATAATCCGTTCAGAATATTTTTCTGTGTTATTTGTCTGACCAAGAAAATAAGGTGGCGCCTACACTACAGTCTTGCTCTGCTATGCAAGCCAGACTCCCCCCCCAAAAAAAAATATTCTGAGCGTTTACAACATTGAAATCTTTAGTAACTTAGAAAAGTGTACAGACCTAGTTCATTAAATTTGGACATAAGGGAAAATCAGGTATGACTGATCATCTTGCGTGAGTTTCAGGTCACATGATTAAGGTCAAATGTCATTTAGGGTCAAGGAACTGTGACTATGTTGGGGGCATTTTTTTACATGTTATAATTCTAAAGTTTATGGATCTAGTTCATGAAACTTGGATGTGAAGACAATCAACATCAGTAATAGTACTACATGGGGAGTACCAGGTCATGCAATCAATGTCATAGGTCATTTAGGGTCAATGAACCTAGTTTTTCAATGTTGTATGAATGGTGTTTTTTTTAAATAATAATTCATCTTGATTGTTTGCAGAGTAATCACTGATACAATGTTGAATCGTGTAATGCAGGCGATACTCCCAGAGGCGTTTCACTTGTTTTATCACTACAGGATATCAGATTTGAAATAGCTGTTGCACATAAGCGTATAGTTTTCCCTTAAAAGTTGCATGTTCTTTATGCACCTATTTGACTCATTATGTAGGGCGTCGTGGCCCAGTGGATTAGTCTCCGGACTTTGAAGCAAGGCCGTGGGTTCGAATCCCAGCCATGGCAAATTTCCCTTGGCAAGAAATTGATCCATATTGTGCTGCACTTGACCCAGGCCAGGTGAATGTGTACCCGGTAGGATTTATTCATGGAACGCTTGAGCGCCTATTAATATGGCAGCTCAGCTACAGCCGAGGTAATAATATGATACCAAGCATCAAAAGTGCAGTTAAGTAGATTTATATACTAAATGTGTTATATAAATGGACATATCATAGCAAAATATATTAATATTACAATAACTAGAAATCTGATATGATAGAGTCCTTTGTAATCTAAAGCTCATTCAACTTTCTATAGTGCCAGAATTGTATCAGGTGAAGTGCAAGAAGCAACAATCAATAATATTCTGAATTATATCTCCCTTTACACCCTCTTTTTCCATTCACAGAATTACAATCCTGAACTATGCTTATTGTTTCAGGTACCACCAAGAAAAAGGTGCAGCTGGAAGATATACTAGTGTTTGCGACCTGCATGAACGTCGAGCCACCTTGTGGCTTTGACCCCACACCAACTCTGGAGTTCACAGGTGGGCAGTTTCCAGAAGCAAGTACCTGCTCGAACACATTGCGCCTTCCATCCCTCCATGACAACTACGATTCCTTCTGCAATTCAATGGTGGAGGGAATAGGCAATGGGCAAGGGTTCGGGAGTTCTTAAAGAAATTGGCGACGTTGTGAAATTGGCGACGTCGTGAATTTCGTCATGAATATTCGCGATTTTGTCTATATGGGATGTCCCTTCAGGGCCACCATAGTTATAACACCTTCACACACAACATTAGATAATTTTGAACCAAAATTTAAAAACAATTTTTTAGTTATTAAATTTATCCAAAATAATGTAAAATCCATATTCTCTAATTGAAAATGGTCATCAAATTCAAAAGATCGCTCAGCAAAAACCGTAACAGATATTTGAAAAAGGTTTTCAGTTTCATAAAATATAAGGTTTTGTGTACAAAGGACATTCACATTCAGATGCATATTATTAATTTTGAATTTTACTGGTTTTATCCTCCCATGTGGAATTGCCCTAGAGCATTTGAAATACATGTTTTCTGTGCAACTACAAGTGCAGGTACAAAGAGACATAAAGACAAGTGTGGTTCACTTATGCACAAAATAGTGCTGTCGCTATTTATTCATTTGTTCTATAGTCAGCAGAAATAAATCACTAAACTTACCGAGTTCTATGTTCAGGATAACTTGGGCTACAGTCTATGAGAAATGAGCATTTCGATGAAATTAATTGACAGATTGAAATCTTGCATTCAATTTGTTCATCAATACTTGTTATTATTTAACCTGGCTTTATGCATACAAATGTGTAGCTTTGTGTACTGTGAGTCTATGTTCCAAAATGAAATCAACAAAAGGCAGTGTTAGTGATGGAATATACCAAATAAACTGCTATGTGGAAATTGAAAAGAGATAGGCTAAAGGAATTATATAAAAGTCATCCAAGAATTGAGATAGGAGAGTGGGATCCTATCTAGGAAAAACTGGAATCTAGCCATTGAAATAGCAGATAAAGAATGGTCTATGATCAATATGGAAGATAAGCTGCAATCAAATCAATTCAATTTGTGGTATATGAATGAGATGTGTGAGTATGAAGTAAGAGGATTAATTGGAAGTAAACTTCACAAATTAATCATTTTCTAATATTTCATTCAAATGTATAGTTGCAGATGCATCAAAAGAGATTGAATGTGTAGTTTTGTGTACTTTTGGTCTATGTTCCAAAATGAAAACAACAAAGTGCAGTGTTAATGATAGGATGTATCAAATAAACTGCTATGCAGGAATAATAGAGGGTAGATTATTTAAAGGAACTAGGAAAGACCACCAGAGAATTGAGACAGGGATGGGATCTTACCTAAGACCAACTGGAATCTGGCCAATGAAATTGCAGATAAACAACAGTCTACAATAAATATGGAAGATGAACTTCAATCTATTCAATTAAATTTGTGGTATATAAAATGTGTGAGCTTGTGAGTTTTAAGTGAAGGAAGTGCCTGGAAATTAACTTGACACATTATTCATGTTCTAATATGTTATTCAAATATCTTATTGTTACGGATGCATCAAAAGAGATTGAATGTGTAGCTTTGTGTACTGTTGGTCTATGTTCCAAAATGAAATCAACAAAGTGCAGTGTTCATGATGGGATATACAAAATAGACTGCTTTGCAGAAATAACAAGAGGGTAGACTAAAGGAACTAGAAAAGACCATCATGGAATTGGATCTAAAAAGACTTACTCTAATCATGCTAATGATATTGCAGATAAAGAATGGTTTACGATCAATGGAAAATGAGCTTCAATGCGCTCAATGAAATTTGTGGTATCTTCAAGCTGGAACATCTAAATCTTACACATTATGGAATCATTAAGTGTTGAAGGCAAAGCATGGATTTACCACACTTGTTGAAATTAAATGTTAAGCCAATGTCACACTGTGCGATATGCTGCGATGCGATAGTATGCGATATTTGAGCCATCGCAACGTTACCACTTTGCATCGCAGGGTTTTTACAATTATTGCAGGCTACAATTTTTCAAAAATTTGCAAGTGATATACAATCTTGATGGAGTTTTCTTGGACAGAAAAAAAGAGAAGACTCTGATCGAGATGTGGAAGGAGAGTTCAATATTGCCTCCCAATCCTACCATAATATAGCTGTGAAAGAGAGGATGGCAGGAGGGCTGTGCTCAGGGCTGGCTCCTTTAATGTACAATGTAATACTACCACATGCAAATTTGCATGTTTAGTCATGTACGTAGGGTTTGACATTGGATCTTCGCTAACCCAGGGAGCTACGGCCCGCGAAGGGCAGGAGCACAGGACTTGTCTGTGTAATAGTTGGCAGACATGGGTACTCTCCAAAATGGGGTAGAATGTGGTAGAATTCTGTAGAAGTGGAAGCAACATCACTTTTATATATTATTTCCTAAAATCTTAATTGAATCTTTGAAACGAAAATTTAAATCTTTGTACAGATTATATTAGCATTAATTACAGTGATAATACAGGCTGTGGACGAGATAGAACGCAATACTTACATTATTAAATTTCTTTGATATAACACTCCACTTGTTTAATATGAGGTGTTAACATTGATTTGTTTTATTTGTCGTAGTGATTGAGGTAGTTCTTCTCTGTATCTGAAGGAATTAGACAATAGATCCACTGTGAAACTAACGGGTATGTGTAAAGACGTCTACTAAACCAAGAAATTAGCTTAAATATTGCATTCATCACAATGTTGGTATTGTGACGAGAGCCACCCCAAGGGCTCTCTCTCTACAACTCTTAAAGTAGTTGCTGCCACCACATGTTTTTAGAGGGACATGACCCCTGGATCAACTGAGGAGTATTCAGTTGATCCCAATTGGAAAGTTAAACTACGTCATAAAACCAAGTGAGGTAATAATACAAGACTTTAACAAGAGCGAGAATTCCAATTAATCATATATGCACACGTGTGCATACATGTACACGTGTGCATACATGTACATGATTAAGTAGAATTAGAAGAGTACATGGAAATCTCAACACAGAAGTGGAAATTGGTCGCACCCATCTTGAGGCTGAACTTGTGGTAGCTGACATTGAGAATGAAGGCATTCTTACAATGACTGGAAGTATTATCGATTGTGACAAATTTGAGATGAACTGCGAAGGGGAGCTAATTCATTGTATTAGGAGGAGTGAATGTTCCCAAGTGAGACATGTTGATGTAGTCAAAGAAGTACCAGAATTTCTGAATGATTTACTGAGTAGATCAAAGACGAACATTGACAAGTCGGATCAACCTAAACTAGTCAAACTGCTGACAGAGTATGAAGATGTATTTAGCAAGGGCGATCATGATCTGGGGAGGACAGACAAGATTACCCATTCAATACATACAACCTATGACCTAGACGACCACCCATGGGACAGAGGGAGGAGATTGAGAAGCAGGTGCAGGATATGTTAGACAGAGGCATAATCAAAGCATCAGCAAGCCCATGGTCGTCACCCATAGTATTGGTAGATAAAAAAGATGGCTCTAAGAGGTTTGGTGTGGATTACAAAGAATTGAATAAACAAACAATCCGGGACTCTTTTCCCCTTCCAAGAATTGATGAGTCAATTGATTGCCTAGCAGGTGCAAAATATTTTGCACTTTGGATTTAGCAGCTGGATATTGGCAAGTACCACTTGATGATGATGCAAAACTCAAATCAGCTTTTGTGGTTCCGGGTGGACGCTTTCAATTCGAGGTGATGCCATTTGGACTGTGTAATGCCCCTTCAATCTTTGAGCGTCTAATGGAAACCGTACTAGTTGGACTCCAGTGGAAAAGTGTACTAATCTATCTAGATGACGTCATAGTATTTGGTACAACAGTGGAAGAGGTAGTAGAGAGATTAGAGGTCGTATTCATTTGACTTAGAGAGGCAAAGTTGAAATTGAAGCCCAGGAAATGTCGAGCCAAAGTAGTGCACTTAGATAGATTGAAGTCATATGAGGGCCCTTCATTGAAGGATTGGACTACATTACATGTATTACCCCCTAGAAGAAACCCAGAAAGAGTTAAGAGGACCCCCAGAAGGTACATATGTGAATCTCCAGAAGCATGATTCCGATCCTACATACAAATGTAAGAGGTGCGACTTTGAGCATGAGGATGAAAAGGCACTTTTAAGACATTATCATCGACAACATGGCATGAAGGGTACATCAACAAGAAATTCCAAATATGACGAAGCAACGATCAGATATCTAAGGAGAGATGCAAAGGAGAGGCAAGAAAGAAGAGATGCAGAAGAGAGAGGAAGGAAGCAGGGAAAGGGAAGAGGAACAGAAGAATTAGGAAGGAGAGGGTCAAAAAGAGAAAGAAAGACGGGAAATGGCAAAAAGGATATCGAAAGAGATAGAAGAGGCGGGAAGCGGAAATTATTTTGAACGTCACCACGGATTCAGAGAGCGAGGTCAGTAGTGATGAAGAGGTGCGTGTAGAGAGCGATGAAGGGGGCAGCGACATTGAAGAGGAGGCTGACGAGCCAAAGGTGCCACCCCTCAGGATGATAGTGCGCCACCCTTCAACAGACGATCAAATTGGAGTGACATGTTTCGTCCAAAAACCAAGCCTTGGAAACCAATGCTAAAATGTGTTTCCATTGTCACTGAGACTTTTATTAATGTTAGGGGACAAAGTGTTCTCCATGAAAGGAAGATTAGCAAATTCTACCCCCACGACGAGCTGTCCGATTCGGAATAATTAAAAAATAATGTCGTTTTCACTTTTGTAAATACTTGGACTCTTTATATATATATATATATGTATTCTATTACAGAATAAGAATGTTCATATATCCCTTCGCTGAGGACAGCGAATTTTGAAAGGCGGGGGTAATGTGTCGGTTTTTGCCCCCACCCCTTAAAAAAAATCTTATGATGAACGATGCTGTTATGAAATGCTATTATTTATTGTAAATGATTATGTAAAGATGTCATGTTGAGTTGTCACCCTGTTATCATAAACTGAAGAATTTGTACTTACCTCTGATATTTTCCAGTAATAATGTATTTCAGGGAAGCTGGCTGATTGTCAAACAGGTTTCGATCAGGAATCATTTTATACGTCCTATGATAGTTAGGGTTGGAATTGATTGTGACGTCATAGTGGTATCGGCCTTGGGCGAGGTATTTTTGACCAATCAGGGGACAGGATTTGGGGGTATAAGTAGGGAGAGGGAGGTACAAATTCGGCACTACTTGTTCCAGACGCCCTCTTGAAAGGTCACTGTCATCTCCATCTGTAAACAATTTTCTCTTCCTCTCAATTTCAATCTTGAACATCTCACACTGTAAGTACTTATTTATCATGATTCTATAGGAGAAAGAAATATGAGGTTGATGTAAACTGCTTCCCAAAATTAATTTTAAAGAATTTATAGGATAAAAGAAAGATTTTGTGAAGGAAAAATTGATTCTTGAACCCTGGATTTTAAAATGAGGGTTTTGTAAGAAAATTCATTCAAGAGGTACTTTAATATCTAATGAAGATAATTTAAATGATCTATTACGTGTATGTTGAGATAATTTTCACTGAATTGTTGTATTGTTTTTGTCATTAGATTGGAACAATGGTGAAAATTTTCTAAGTGTCACTACTTTGGTTCTCTTACTTAGGACATGGACAGATAATAATCACTCACTGCATTCATTGTATGTAATTATTTATTATAGAATCAACAACTAAAAACAAGATGATTCCAGCACGAGTTACGTGTAGGGTCTGGGACCCTGGCATTATTAACAAATATCTCTGGCTTTAATTATTATAGATCTTGAACATTGAATATATTATTTACTCTTAGTCTTTGGCTAAGCCCTGAAGTTAAGTGTGTCTCATAGTGCCTTAAATTCATGATTTGTACCAATTAATTTTTGAATCACCATAGAATGTATCATATATCAAACTATTCTAAGTATTGACACCTTGGTCATTTCATAGATCAAAAATATTCTAAGAATAGATCTATGGTACTGTATGACACTGTGGTCATAACATAGACATAGATCAGTATAGACACTTTGGTCATTTCATGGTATGAAAAATATTTTAAATATTGACACCTTGGTCATTTCATAGATCAAAATATTCTAAGTCTAGACACTGTGGTCATTTCATGGTACAAAATAATATTCCAAGTTTAGACACTGTGGTCATTTCATAGATCGAAATATTTTAAGTCTAGACACTGTGGTCATTTCATAGATGGAAAATATTCTAAGTATAGACACTGTGGTCATTACATAGTGTAAAATATTCTAAGTATAGACACTGTGGTCATTACATAGACTGAAATTTTCTAAATATAGACACTTTGGTCATTTTGTATTACTACATGGATATGAATTTTGTTAATCAGTGGTATGCATTTCTGTCACGTGTGCATACATGTACATGATTAATTAGAATTCTTGCTCTTGTTAAAGTCTTGTATTATTACCTCACTTGGTTTTATGACGTAGTTTAACTTTAAAAGGGGTCATGTCCCTCTAAAAACATGTGGTGGCAGCAAATACTTTTAGAGTTGTAGAGAGAGAGCCCTGGTAAGCGATGAATCCCAATAACCGGAGTTAGAAATGAATATTCATTATGATTGACGTATTCTGTTGAATTTCGGGAATCGAAGAGTCATAGCAGTGTCATAGCGCGCGTAATTTGATAGCGTTGTAGAGACGTACAAACTATTATGTGGTGCCAAAGAGAACTCGTTTGGAGAACGGTGTAGAGAACTTATGTTGGTTACCAGACTTATTTTAATTTGTCTTCTCGATCTCGGTAGGTAGGTAAAATATTTTAATCTGGGTATACCCTTGAGCTGCCTCATCCGTGTCTAGTTCTGAATCTTGTTATATCACAAACAATTTGTGTTGGACACTTCACAATCGAGAAATGTTCAAAAATGTCTAGACAAATGGTACCTAGATAGGTAACAAACCAATGCCCAAGCAGCAATCGATAATGGCCTACGAATGGTATACGTGGTTTAGAAAGTGAGCCATTCCAAGTTCAAATACAGATGAAAGGACATGTGTGTTTTCCACTCATTTCTTCTTGAAGGGATGGAACAAATAAAAATTCCTGTTTGGTCAGCCCCAATTACAACCGCCCACCACAGATACGAAATTGCAAACAATTTAAAGGATGCCTCAGATGGAGTTAACTACTTATCTTTTACAATTAACTGTCATTGTCAACCCTGAAGATGTTTATCTCAGCACTCTACTTTGAAAAAGTTGCTAGCAATGTAATTTCGCTAATACCCCAAAATCGCAAAATTAATTTGCTTCTAATATTAATAATGTTCAATGATTTCAATGGCGTGCTGATGCAATTAGTGAAATTTAAATGCCGCCAAAAACCACAGATTCTGAAATTCACAACATTTCCTTTCAGCAAATATCTCTTTGCTTTGCAGTATTGTAAAATGTAACAATGGCTTATACTGTTGTTTTATACACAGAGATGGGTATGGGCATTTCGGCAGCAACGTCTGTTATTGAGTGTGAACACTAATAATGGCATAGAGTGCCAGAACCGTTCATTCAAAGATGAATACATACGGACAAAGTATAAGTTACCATTGAGTAAAATGGTCAAGGTTCTCGTGCAAGACTTTCTTCCCGATTCATGGAAAAAGTAAGTAATACTGCAAGACCATATTTATTGAACATGAAATGAAATCATGACATGTCCCCATTTTTTTTTCAGATTTTCATGAATCTTGGACACAACTCTCCATGTGACATGTGACCTCGAGGCTCGATGTGAGTTGGGTCATAGGTCATACACATATCATTAGGGGTCAATAAAATTAATGGTCAAAGTTATATTTCATCATGTTTTCATAAAAATTGGTCACCAGAGTTATTGGATAGAAGCAAACATGAGTGAAGTCTAAGGTCTTCTCTGGGACAGTGACCTTCAAGTACTGGAAGTAGAGCGAGTGATGAAGAAGACCAACGAGCTGAATCAGACCAAGAGCTCTGTGCCTTTGGTTAATGCGACCATGGGAGATCTGGTTTCCACTATGATCAAGGCACTGCAGCCTGTCATCGAGCAGGCTGTGTCTGTTGCCGTGTCTGCTGCGCTGGATAGTGTGACCTCAGCTGTAATGGTGGCGAAGGAGAAACGCTTCCAGATGGTGGAGAAGGTGAAGACAGAGGTGGTGAAGACAGAGGTGGTGAAGACGAAGTTTGCGCTGGACAAGCTTGAACAGTACGGCATCCACGGTCTCCCCATGGAAGAAGGTGATTCAACAAACACAGCAGTAGTCAAGCTGGCTGGTGCCGTAGGTGTTCCAATTACCCAGGCTGACATTAGTGTTAGTCATGTGCTACCGAGCAAGAAGAAGGGCGACGGTGCAGGGACGACTGTAATCGCCAAGTTTGTAAGAAGTGACGTCAAGACCGCGATCATCAAGAACAAGAAGAAGCTGAAATTGATTGAAAGTTATAAATCAACCTTTATAAACGAGGACCTCACTCCCATGCGGAGCGCTATGCTGAGAGCTCTACGAAATGACGAGAATATCAAGTCTTGTTGGAGCTCAGAGGGGAGGATTCTTTGCAAGCTAGTTGTTGAGGGGGATGAGGTGATAAAGACCTTGGAGTCGCCAGACGACCTTTGGAAAGTCAGCTGGGACGAAGACAGGGTCTTGAAATCTGGTCTTTTCCCAAAATTTTAGGACAGGCACGGCCCCAGAAAAACTGATACATGTAGTAGGCTTGTTCTTAATTTTCTGTGTTTGAATGTATGTGGCCTGAAAACCAAATCCCGTCTTGGCATCCTTGATAAATTTGTGAGCGACTTTGATGTAATTGGTCTCTGTGAAACTAAATGCAATTCTAGTGATATTTGTGTCATTCCCGATTTTCATCCTCTTGTCATGCCTTCCAAAACTCCTAAGCACAAATTCGGCGCAGCTCATGGCATCTCTGTCAACATAAGGGATGGCATTAATGCTCGTTTTGATGCGATCGAAAATACCAATTCTGAGTTTGTATTTTGGCTCAAGGCAAGTTCGATTTCTAGACCTTTGGAGATTTCAATTCTAGAACAGGCATTTTGAGTGATTTCATTGAGCCTAGTGACCTTGTTACTATTGAAGGTGGTTTTGAGTTGTCATCTGAATCTTTTGTTAATAGTAAAGCTGAAATCGACAAGGCTGGGATAGGGTCAGAACGCTATAGTAAAGACCACAACGTTAATGATAATGGTCTTAATCTCATTGAGCTATGTAAGAACTTTGACATCAAAATAGTTAATGGTAGGTTTGGTAGTGACATGGGAATAGGTGAATTTACATGCCAAAATGCAATAGGCTCTAGTGTGGTGGATTATGTGCTTGTTTCCTCACAATTCATGTCGAAGATTACAGATTTTCATGTTTACCCCTTAGATAAGTGCTTGTCTGATGCTCATGGAGCCATTTCTGTCCAACTCACTTTTGATGTTGCTCAGCTAAGTGATACATGCCACGACGTGCCTCCGACTACAGAAAATTGTTTTATCGATGAAGATGGTATATATGAACGTTTGAAAATATCTTGGAAAAAGGAAGTTGAAACTTCCTAACCTAATGCTTTTGATACTGAGGCAATTAATGATTTGAATAATAAGATTGACTCTTTTTATAGTGAATCAATTTCTCAGTGCATTATGGACGATATGGTTAAAGACTTGAATAGATACATGTTAATCGATCCTGCTAAGTCGATAGGAATTTGTAAGAAAGCACATTTGGTGACGAATGCTTGTAGACGTAATAATCATTTTGGTAAAACTGATAAGCCCTGGTTTGATAAAGCTTGTGAAACCCGTAGAACAGACTACTTTAAAGAAAAACATAGGTTGCAGAAGTTGAACTCTGTTGATGCAAAGTTAGAACTTAGGAAATTAGCAAAAACTTACAAACGTTTTATTAGGACAAAATTAAGGGCATATAATAAAGAGTTTCACACTTCTCTGCGAAAATTGAAAAATTCTAATCCCAAGAAATACTGGAAAGTGTTAGATGATGCTTGTAAATCGCCAGAAAAAGGAAATGACATTCCGTTAAATGCATTTATGACACATTTCAAGAATTTAAGTATGAAGCCAGAAGATTTGACTTCAAACGAAATTGATTTTGATCCTTCTGTTGTAGATCATTCAATAAATGAGGCTATAAATAAAGACTTTACCTATGAAGAAGTCATTCTTGTTATAAGAAAATTAAGGAATAATAAGGCTAGTGGGATCGATAATATTATTAATGAACAACTGAAAAACTGTCCTGATTCTTTCGTGAATTTGTTGGTTAGAGTTTTCAATGTTGTACTTTACACAGGTGTTGTACCTTCTGTTTGGTGTCTAAGTATGATTAAGCCATTATTCAAAAAGAAAGGTTCCGCTGATGATCCAGACAATTATAGAGGATTCACTCTTCTGAGCTGTGTTGGTAAACTGTTTACAGCATGTATTAATGCCCGGCTTTCGCTTTACCTAGAGTGTGCTGGTATTTTAGGAATTGAGGAGGCTGGTTTTAGAGATGGGCATAGTACCCTGGATCATATTTTTACTTTGCATGGTCTAATTGATTTGTATTTAAACCATGGGAAAAGAATTTGCTGTGCTTTTGTTGACTATAAGAAGGCCTTTGACCTTGTAGATAGGTCCAGTCTTTGGTCAAAATTGATATCATCAGGGATTAATGGAAAAATCATCAATGTTGTTTATAATATGTATAAGAATGCAAAATCCTGTGTAAAACTCGGTAATAATTTGTCTGATTTTTTTGTTTGTAACATTGGTGTACGCCAAGGAGAAAATTTATCCCCCTTTTGTTTGCACTTTATCTTAATGATTTTGTACTTTTTGTTAGTAGACATTATAAAGGTCTTGATATGTGCTCCTCTGCAATAAGAGAGTATTTAAGTGATGAGGATGTTGAGGTATTTTTGCGTCTGTATGTATCATTATATGCTGATGACACTGTAATATTTGCCGAGTCTGCTGAGGAGCTACAGTGTGCTTTAACAGCTGTTCATCAATACTGTGATTTATGGAAGCTCACTGTAAACACCAGTAAAACCAAAGTTGTTATTTTTTCCAGAGGACGTGTCCGTCGGTTTCCTCAGTTTATGTTTGGTGAAAATTCCCTTGAGGTTGTTTATGATTACACTTATCTTGGGGTTATTTTTAATTATAACGGTTCTTTCAAGAAAGCAATGAAAAAACAGATTAATCAAGCTCGTAGAGATATGTTCCATTTGAAAAGCAAAGCCAGGAAACTATCCTTACCAATTGATGTTGAAAAATACAACATCTTGAAATTGACACAATTAATTTATTCATTTAGTAATTTAGAATACTATCAAAGGTAACTTAGTTGTGCCATTGTGTTTATTTTTTTCAGAATTGTAATGACATGGAATGAAGGGAAAGATTTGTCACTCCTGAAGGAGGTAGCGTCCGTTAACCCGTTCCTTTTTAAGAGAGGATCTAAGGAGCGAGGGAAATGTTGGACGGAGGTAGCGGAGGTTCTGCAGACACAAGGGTTTAAAGTCGATCAACGAGCGGTGAGAGACTGATACAATTTTCTTCAGACAAGGAATCTAAGAAGAAACCAAGATGAAAGGAGGGCATCTGGCATTGCGCCCGAAGACAATGAAGTCCAAGAGGAAATTGTGACAATTCTAGAGGACCTGCACCAGCAGGATGAGCAATCAGACAATGTTGGGCCAAAAAATGACGAGGAACAGAAGATAGATGGGATTGAGATGAGGAAGAGGCTGGTGGAAAACTTTGGAGAGACAAATAGAAGGTGATCATTTTTATAGATCAAGTAAATTGTCAAAATATGTCACTGGTCCAAAAGGCCGCCTAACTTTAAGCCTAGCTTATATTTTTATTTAGCTATGGTTTACTAAAAGTAAAAGAGAATCAATCTTTTTATGTTGCATGTTCCTATCTCTTTCACTGAATTCTGTTTTGATTGGAAGGAAAACTTTGTACTTATCATTCCCAAGCATTTGAATAGATTCACTACTATTATCATGAATTGAACAGCTACTTTTTGGATCAAGTTTCTTTTAGTAGGCCATACAAGGCCCGACAATAAACTTATTATAAAAACGCGAAAAAATAGATTTTCGCCAGAGGTTTGAGAAAAATCCATCAACAAATTGAAAAGTTATTAGAAACAGAATTGTAATTACTTAATTTCTGATGTCATATGCTAGCAGCATTCCTACAAATACAGCAACAAAAATAAAACATTGCTTCATGTGCTTGACTTTTGCTATTGAGCTTTAAAGTTCACCCAATTGGAAGTTCCTAAGAATCTCACATTCAAAAGAATTGAGCACTTTTGGACCTCACAAGATCCCTATATTAAGTTTTTGCCTGTCTTCCTTGGTCAAAACCCACTGAAATTGATCAATCTTTATAATCTAGTTCATAGCAGATACCATGGTCAGTTGCATTACAACTATGCGTCTTTTCTGATACTTGGTGCTGTAAATTTTACAGGAGGGAGTCTCTTTGTCATGTTTATTCTGTCAGTTCATCTTGACATATGAGGCTTTAAATTTAAAACAATATATACAGAACGATTGTTTGCTTTATATTGTGGACCCCGTGACGTCCCGAAAATTGGTCAGTCGCAAAAAGGACATGAAAGTAAATTGATGGACTACTTTTTAATAGTTCTTTAAATCAAACACTTTTACCAATTTCAACACCTACAAAACATTATAAAGTATAGAAGTCTCAAATAAGACATTTGAATGTGGGAAATAAATGTGAGTTTCTTTTGTGGATACAAAAACTCTGGTCATTCGCATTACACTTTGTCCGGCACTTAAAATTTGACATCTTTAAACCCTTCCTGCAACTTATATTTGATAACTTTCTAAGTAAAATGATGACCTTCTGAATATCGAACTGAAAATTTTTACAAACGAGAGTTTTCTTTTCCACTACGCCACTGCCTGGAATCCCCCAATGTAAATAGTTAATTCCAGTCAGAGATTGGAGGGGGGGTGTCTGGTGGGAGATGGCATGGACATCATTCGTAAACAGCCAATGGAAAGAGAATTTTTGTCTCAGTCATCCAGTCTTCCAGCAGCTGGTGGAGAAATTGAGAGACTACATACAGAAAACGATAGCAAGGGGCAGGTCATAACTGCAGAGAAAAGAGTGGCCATCGCCCTGTGGCGCCTTGCCACACTAAATGCATTCCGCTGCATAAGCCAACTCTTTGGAGGTCAACGGCATAGGAAATTACATGTACTCATGATGTTTGTCGTGCCATTGGGAGAATCCTGTCATGGCACCTGAAATTCACAACTGCAAACCATGAATATTAGCAGAAGGTCAAGGCAGGATTTGTGGCTTTGGGGAAGCCCCAAGCTATTGGTGCCAATGATGGGACCCACATACAGATAAAAGCTCCAGTTGACATAAAAAATGATTATTTCAACCGGAAAGGTGTTTTTTCAATAATAATGCAGGCTGTTGTGGACCATAATGCAGGTATGTATGATTGAGGGATTCCGTATTCGAACAATAAAAAGAGATATTTTTACTCTGGATTATCTTGATATTTGTGCAAAAATAATTGAACTATTTTGCTTTGTACATGTCATACAACAAAATATTAGAGTAAAAAAAAGAAGTGGTGTGCAGATGTGGGGAGCAGGAGCTTGTCTTCGGGCTTTGCTCCCCACATCAAAACAAGGAAAACGTAAAGGGGGGGATGGTGGAAAACAAAAGCAAATACAATGGCCAATCAATTTTTAAAGACTGACGCAACGGCAGATCTTCCTTGGAAGAGTTTGAAGTAAGGGAAGTGCCTGGAAGTTAACTTCACACAATCATTTTCTAATATTTTATTCAAATATATACTTAAGGATGCATCATAAGAGATTGAATGTGTAGCTTTGTGTACTGTGGGTCTATGTACCAAAATGAAATCAACAAAGTGTTGAAAGGATACACCGAATAGACTGTTAAGCAGAAATAATAGATTGTAGACTAAAGGAACTAGAGAAGACCATCTGAGAATTGAGACAGGGGTTGGGATTTAACCCTAAAAAGAATGGGGGGTGGGCTGAATCAGCCCCCCCCCCCTCTACATTTTCGTGATAAATCCACCGCGTGAAATTTTTTGACCACGTCGCCCCACTGAGTTTTTACATTCAAGTCTCGCACAACTTTTGAGACCAAATTTGCGATTCCGAAATAATGAAGAAAGAATATGCATCATTCCTATCTCATGTTAGTAGGGTCCGTCAGCAGTTCCGAGGCACTGGCTGAACTGAAGAGATCACTCCTAGTAAATCAGGCCATAGTTCTTTTATCCCTGATAAGAATCTACTAGAAAGTAGTGTTTCAATCTTGGAAGACTGTTCAAGCTATATCCGTACCTGGAAGCTTCATCATAAGCTCATGCTTAATGAAAAGAAAACTGAATTTCTCATTGTCGGAACATCCACACAAGATGCGAAACTGGATATTAATCACATAAGAATTGGAGAATCTGGAGTAAAACCAATTAGTACAGTAAGAAACCTTGGTGTTTGGCTAGATACTCAGTTGAATATACAGACACAGATATCCAGTATGTGCAAATCTGCCTTTTACACACACTATAATCTTCACCACATCCGTAAATAATAGAGAGCCTTGTTAATGCCTTGATTAGTAGTAAACTTGATTGTTGTAATAAAGTATTGTTTGGTTTACCATGTGCACAGATTTCAAAATTGCAGCGTGTTCAAAATTCCTGTGCTCGACTTGTGGCTAACATGCCAAAGTTTTCACATATCACACCTATCCTGAAAGAATTGCATTGGTTACCTGTTAATTATGGTATAACATTCAAGATACTTTAACTGGTGTTTAAAGCATCGAATGGCCAAGCCAGTAGTTATCTTTCAGAATTGCTTTCCTTCTTTCAAAGCATTACTGAAGACATATCTGATTAAGGAAGCTTATAAGTAGATCATCATTTTTAGTAAGTATAAGCAGTAGGAGTAACCAAAGCACTGTAGAGTATAATCATATAGTAGATGCGCTATACAAATTTATCATATTATTATCATTCTTAAACCATTTTGTTCAAATAAATTGTGGCTGTTGCAGACAGTATTAGTCTCTCATAATCAACATAATTAAATTCATACTTTGAATGATCATTTAGACCATTTCTCTTTTTTTCTTTGTCTCTCTTAAACTCAGATCTGCACACTTGCCGACTCTGGTTTCTGCTCACTACTTCATTCTGGGAGATTCCATCATGTACTGTAACTGTGATTTGGACAAAGCTATTTTTTTCTTCATTCACTCTTTGCTTTCCTGGAGCTACTGTTTGCAAATTTTGGACTGATAATGATACAACAGAAAATTTATCTTTATCAATATTGGAAACAACAAATTAGAGCAGAGTTTTGGGTGGGACTAAGAACACTGATTTGGACAGAAATACAGTGTGCAGTGAGTCGTGAGTCGGCCACCACAGCAGGACTCCAGTGCAGCATCACCAGCGAGGTAATATCCATAAATGTTCCTAGATAATGCGTGTTGTTGTAATGACTGTCCCCACGACTTGTAAAAATATGAAGTAGTATAGAAGTACACAACTCTTTGAATTGAGAAATTCCTAAATAATGGGATTTTACCAATGCCAATGGATGGTAGTTATTGGCATTAAAGTTTAAAGATGTTTTTACCGTTCACAAATCAACCACTGCAGGAAAGTATGTAAACCTATCGCAATTTCCAGTTTAATGTGGAGAAATTAGTTTAAATCTTGAGTTCAAACTTCTATGACAATGTTGTTTACGAATTGGTTTACTTATTTTTAATATCCATTAATTTTGTTCAATTATCTTTTGTTTTTATTACAGATGCCTGTCAACTATGTCCGAAAATCTAATCATGTTTCGTGGTCGGCCCATTCATTTCCAGATGGCCATCAATGCATACAATTCTGGATAGCTAGGCTTTCTGGCTGCAGCAAAAACTTACAATATCCCAAGGTCTACTCTTCAAAGAAAAGTGAAGTGCAATGAAGACCATACTACTCCCCTTGGTAGAAAACCAACATTATCCGGTGAGAGTAAAAATCAGTTGGCTGAATTGGTCTTGACTATGGAGGCGCGTGGATTTGGACTTACCCGATATGATGTACAATCATTAGCATATGAGTATGCAGAGAAGAACAACCTGTCACACAATTTCAACCATACCACCAAACTTGCAGGACCCTACTGGCTAGTTGGTTTTCTCACGCGTCACCCTGATATTGTGCCGCGTAAAGCTGAGGGACTTTCCAAGTCAAGAGCAAGTGGAATGAACAGAACTGCAGTTTCTCAGTACTTTGATAAACTTGGTGTTGTTCTTCATCGTGACATAATCAACTCTAATTTGATGACATCATTGTTTTACGTATATTGCTGTTTTGTGTAAAAAAACAAAACAAGGGAAATTACCCTATTAATTCAATTAATTTTTTTGTTGATGTGAACTTGACCTTTTGGCATGTTGCTATAGGAGAGCTACCAGCATCATCTTATGCAACTTGTGCGGCAAAATTTGCAACATACATGTATGCAATTTTCAAAATAACTCGACATTTTGTGAATACAAAAACTTCTCTGAATCTTGATGAGTGTGTACTGATACCCGGAGGGCGAAGGAGGAGGGGTATGTAATACTGTTATTACAAGGTGGATGAATTATTCAGCAAATAGCTGACATCACAGAACCCTGTGTTAATTTACTCTGGAGGAGAAGTGATGGAAGGTCAATTTCCAATGTATTGGCTGAGGGAAAAGGTGTCCAACTTGGAGGAACTTTAGTAGCACTTCACTGGGTTCAATGTTTGAATGTAAGCATGTAAACGTACATTGTGTGTAATATGGGTTGTGTGTAAAAGTGCTTGTATGAATAAGTTTGTGTATGCAGATTGGGGGAGGGATTTAAAAAATAGAACAAAAAATAGTTGCCTACCTACCCTATAACTCCAAAACAACCATTTTCGGGGGGGGGGGAGGGGTGTGCTAATCACCAAAAGAATCTCTGTGTTCTTCAATGTGGTACATGCTAGTAAACAATTAAATAGGCCTATACCATAATTATCAGAATGTTGGTATATGAACACTTCAAAATTGTACAGTGAGGAATTTGCAGGGGTAAGTTTCATGACAATCCATTACTTTCATCACATAAGGGTGGTGTATCTTTGTACTGATAACCCTCTTGGTTAAATTAAAGGTACAGTATGTACCAATCAGTTGTGGCAGATACTGATCACAAGGTAATAGTCCTGAATATTGAGCTCTTATGATAAGAACTTTGGTGATATTACATTGCAGAGGCATTCATCAGGATCCCAAAGCACAGAGCTATTAACAAATTGATCATAGGGCTACTTTTTATTAGTCTGCTGGCACAGACCTTTGATTTTTGCAACTCGCATAGTGCATAACGCAGAGTCTGAATTAGTGAGACTAGACTCACTATGTAATGTGGCTGGCTCTTATTTGAAGCAAAGTCTTTGGAGTCTAGTCTTCACTCTAGACCTGTTATTGGTTGAAATGGCAAATATGAGTCTGCGCTTGCAGACTAGCCTATCATGGTTGGAGGCATCATATTATTATGCAAAATCAGTCATACAATTTAATAAAACTGTATGATTAATTGTTAAAACTTTTAAAGAGCCCCGTGCCACTCCCATACAGAATTGGACTTGTGTCACATAACTATAACAATTCTTTTCTTTCTATAACAAATCTTGTTCCAATAATGGCAAGCTGTTTTTGATAACAAATATATCTGTTTCATAAAAACAATATCAGCTTGTATTAATCAATTTAAAGAATGTGAACGAGCCTAATTCATGGCACGCTCTGAAATATGTAACATTTTGCAATATCTTTGTTTTGCACTAAGCAACTGCTCCTGAAGAACATGTGAGTTGACACTTAGTCTCCATTTTCATTCACTAATACTTTGCATGGCATTAACAAATTTGGTTTTCTCATTTTTTTAAAACTTTTGATTTTGTTTTTAAACTGTGGAAATTACTCGCTGAATAACCAGCCGGAGACCACAATAGGTAGGGCACTATTATGACCTCTTTAACGTGCACAAAAGCCAACAGAGTAGTCAGACTTTCAGACTCCACTGTCCAACTTCAGGCAAATTTCATAAAAACTGTTAACTTTGACATATTATTTGAAGGCTGAAGTATTCTGAAATATTCAACCCCAAATTTAAATCTAAGGATAATATTTACCTCAAACACTTTCATTCGGAGATAATGTTCAACATTTTGAATCTGCGGAGAGTATGAATAGAAAATACACCTGTAGAATACAGTGAATTGGTCATAAACCCCATTCGGCAGTCTCAGCAAAGCAATCACCGGTGGGAGGGATCATTGAAGGTGGAAGGTCTGGTATATTCTGTAACTCTGGAGGAAGGCTGAACTGCATGTGTTGAAGGGCTGCTGATCCACCTGATGGATCTGCTCCCTCTGATGTTGATGATGCATTGTCTTTCTTTTTCCTTTTATCAAGCCAGTCAGCAAGGTTTGGTTCCGGTCGGTTGGCTGCCTGATCCTCAGCTGCCTTGGCTGCAAGTTTCTTGGCTTCAATTTCTACATCATAACAAGTAACATGGTAACATTCTAAGTAGGTCATCAGACAGCATTCATGTCTGTCAAATATGCAACAGAGCCACATGATGGTGCTCCACAATTACATCTATTAACCAGACTTTATGAAAACTGTCAATAAGAAGTGACTATTATAGAATAAATTCCTACCCATTTTCTTCTATTTGACATTCAAGATTACTTGATTATGTGTGCAAAAAATAAAAGGATATTAAGGCATAGAATATTTTGGTAAATCTAAAGATCATTTATATTCAATGTTTGAATCTATCGTTCATATTCGAAGTTTGAACTTTTTGTAAGATAAATCGAAAATATTTATAAAACCAATGGTGTAAGTTTTAAGAAAGATGCATGTTAAAATCTAATAATTAATTTGTGTAGATTTTGCAAATGTCAATCAGGACATGCATCTCGATAAAAGGCATTGTAGCGCGCCTTCTTCATGTAAACTGTACAGATAGAATCATAATTTATTCAAAAATGACAATGCCATCAAAACAAATTTAAACTGGACTTAAGATTATTTCAAACTCATGCATTGTCAGTGGATAATACCGTTTTGCATGCTCGTAAAGAACAATTTCAACAATCAATCAAGCAGAAGTAATATCTAAAGTTATTTCATTGACTTTTTACACTATTCTAATTAATTGAAATTATAAATATATATTTAAAAACAGTGGAACTTGGGATATTTACAAACAGCTTTTAGAAATAGCCCCCCCCCCTCCCCCCTGTATCTCTTACTCAAACACTTACTTTCCAGTAGCTCTCGTTCCCATTCTGGAGTCAAGTGGGAAAATCTACAATTCCCCTCAAAAGGACAGAAACCTGATGTGAAAAAAAATAAGATACGTTATTATGGTTAAGTCAGAATATTTCCTTTAAGTACACAAAATGCCAAATCCCTGATTACTGACAGTGGTTCTCACTCTTCAGGCAATTTGAAAAATTGCCTTGTGCTCCACAAGGCCTACTGCAAGGGAAAATGCAAATACAACCTTTCCTTGGCATGAAAAATATAACCGTTTTCTTATTCCCCAATAACGTCAGTTTCAGTGTTGAAAACAATGAAGACAGAATGAACACATATTCTTTAAGGGGTACATGTAACTGGGCAATTCCATAAAAAGTGTGTCCAACCCCCTATATGTAGGACCTTCATGAAATATTTTTTTGTCTGATTTTTTGTTCTTTCGGCAGTCTGTAATATTCTCTATTTGACCATGACTTGGTCAGTTTATGAAGTGCAGTAAGACTTGAGAAAAATGGGGGTCGGACTTACAAAAAGGTTGACCATTTTATGGCATTGCCCAGCTGCATATTTTTTACTGCATTAGGGGGTGGCGATCATTCAGATCTTTATTTTCAAATAACCAAACTTTCTTACCTGATTGCTTTATCTTCACACATGGAAATTTGGCTCTTTCTTCTGACAAAATCTCTTCCGGTTCTGAAATTAATAAATAGATAAATAATTATTACAATAACAATAACAATAATAATTGGCATTTATATAGCTCTTTATCAATCTACGACTGTTCAAAGCGCTTCACAATTATTATTACCCGATCACTGGATTCCTAGCATTTTAAGCAGCCTGCTGGACGCCCACTTGCTAAATTAACCAACCACAATGATGGTTGTTTCCTACCAGTACCCAATTAGCACCTGGGTGAGAGTAGCAAAGTGTGGATTGATGCCTTGCCAAAGGGTGCTAGGCCATGGTGGGATTCGAACACACGACCCTCTGATTCCAAGTCGAGAGTCAGAACCACTGTACCACAGTGCTTACAAAATATTCTATTACACACTAATACTGCACTGACAGATCTTCTTTTAATTTTCTTTTTAAATGTCAAAAAGTATCAGGCATGACATTAGTGTCAACGTGGAATTTAAGTTGTATTTACTACAATTCTTGTGTATGACCTCATAAATACATAATTTGCCGTACTGGCATCAATACTACATGTACAATTGAGGTAGGCCTATTATTGGCCTGGATCTAAATGCTATGAAAAAGAAAAATAATACACGAGACTACATTTGTATGCCTTTATTCCTACATGCATTTGGTCATATCTTGGGTTCCCATCCATGGACCGATTGTCACCAAGTTTGGATAGTGGAGGTATTTCTTTTCATCATGCTTTATTGAAATATGGTATCATAATATACTGAATGAAAAAATCACTTTGGTACACTATTGGGTGAGTATCGTGACTTTGTACACACACACACACACACACAAGAAGAGTTTCGAGTGAGAGGTTACCAATTTCACAACAACTCTTGGATAATTTTATTTTTAATGTTAAATGTTACGCTTTCTGAGTACCAACATCACCAATTCACCATGCACCATCACGTATGTGTCATAAGAGTCTTGCATGTAAAGTTGGTCTGAAAATGACCTTTGACCTTATCATGTGACATCCGACTGCAGCATTGATATGCAGGTCCCCCAAGTCCATCTACCATCCACGTTTGGTCGAAAAGTGACTTACGGTTGTGGAGTTAGGTGACATAAGAGTCTAGCATATAAACTTTGAATTTGACCTAAAAATGACCTTTGACCTTACCATGTGACCTCCTACTGCAGCATAATATGCAGGTCCCCATGTCCACTCCATTTACCATCCAAGTTCGGTTTAAATAATTAAAAGTGACTTATGGTTGCGGAGTTATGTCATATTGAGAGTCTTGCATGTAACGTTGACCTGAAAATGACCTTTGTCGACCTTACCATGTGACCTCCTACTGCAGCATAACATGCAGGTCCCCCATGTCCACTCCATTTACCATCCATGTTCGGTTTAAATAATTAAAAGTGACTTATGGTTGCGGAGTTATTATAGGTCATAAGGTTTGTGACGGACGGACGACATTCTTAAAGTTTTGGATCCCGCTGATGAAATGGGAGACACTCTCAGAATATTGGCCATGCTTGTTTTTTTAGAGCGAGTATTTGTTGGCTGAGGAGTATGGAGTGAGGGTTCGGGAAGGTGTTGTCAGGTCCGAGCTGAAGAAAATCCCCAAATGGCACTCGAAAAATCCCCAAATTTTTTAAATCACAATAATTCATGAAAAAGTGAGGATATTTATCATGGTTATTGCCCCAAATTAGTTGATATGTGTTCATTTGTTCATACAATACAAAGGGCAAAGCAGATTTTTTCTTTTTTTTTTTAGGTTTCAATTCAAAGTAGATTGGCAACCCCACCATTTACCGTGTATTTTCAACCAATGAAGTTCAATATAATGAATTCATCGGTTGAATTGCGGATGATCTACATATTTTAGCATAAGAGAGTGGTATAGCATCATATTACTGAAAAATAACTAATCTTGGTGCTTTTCATTAAAACCTTCAAAAATCCCCTAAGCTAAACTGCATGAAAAATCCCCAAATTTCTTTTGATCCCCAAATAAATTTTTTCATTCCCAAAGGCTTCTCAAAATCCCCAAATTTTGAAAATTTGGGGATGGAGATCCCCAAATGGCAACACCTTAGGTGTGGTGGAGGGTAAGCTTTTTCGATATACCGGTATTAGTAATACCGTTCGGTATGAAAGTCATACCGGTATGGATACCGCCGTTGAAATTTCAATACCGAAATACCGTCATACCAAAAGTTGAAAATATCATACCGGTATTTTCTTCTGTATTGTCGTTTATGGGTACTTTTACAGTAAAATTAAGCCAAAACAATAAGTTCTTTGGCTCTCTCAACGTATTTAATGAAATCAGAATCCAATAATCTAACCTCGAAATGAATACATCGCCCCTTAACTACTGTCTGAGCTCCGTTAGCCGCTGCATAAGGCCTCGGCCCCACCGCTACTGATACTGGGGTGCATGTCGGCTCAGCTCCATGCACTCGTGTACACAGCTACAGTAAACAACGAAGTCGACAGAGACGGAGAGCATTTCATGAAGAGTTTTTTTCAGTGGTTTCAACAACAGATTTGCTTTCCGCCAATCACATGCGAGGGTTTCATAGCTTGTATCATCCCTCTACACAAACAAAATCACTGAAAAAACTCTTTTTGAAACACTCCCTAGCCTGCCTTTTGACCACGTGGTGTATTGCGGGCTTCAACAAAGTATCAACCTTGGCTTGGGGCGTTGACAGACAAACCACAGTGATTAACACTTGTTTTTTCTTTATGCAAGTTTTTTTTTCTCGGACTGCTCTTAACTTGTATCAATGGGAATATCCACTGAGTTTTTTTTTTTTTTTTTTTTTTTGGGGGGGGGTGCTGTGCATTGACAGACAAACCACAGGGATTAACACGTTTTTTTTTCTTTATGCAATGTTTTTTTTTCTGGACTGCTCTTGACTTGTTTCAATTATGACAAGTTTACTTTTATACTATAAGCCTGCTACAAAAACCGTCTGACCCCCCCCCCAAAAAAAAAATAAATACATAAAGAAAAAAATAATACATTAATGAATAAATAAATTAAATATGAAAATTAAAAAATGACAGAAAATGTTGATAAAATTAACAGGAAAAAAATGTTACGCCATCCCTCTTTGTTTATTTTGATCTGTGAAGTGATTGTAAATGGAAGAAAGTGGCTGAGAATATTTGTGTGATTTGTGATGGGTGTTGTATCCGTTTTGTGCATGTGCGGTCATGAATAAAATAAAATTAATTATTGGATTGATTGTATGATGGTCTCGTGGCGTGATAAGATGTTGATCAACTAAAATTTGGCATGTGTGAAAGATGAAATTGACAAAAAAAGAGGGGAAGATCGAGATTCGGAGAAGAGGATGTTGATTGTTCGTGGTAAGAGAGGGGTGGTGACGGGGAGAGAATGGGCCGATGGGAAAGAGAGAGTGAAGAATTAAGGGGCTTGGGAGATAAAGAAAAACAAAAGCAAGAAAAAATGAGTGAGAAAGAGGCAGCCAGGGATAAGAAGTTTGGGGGGGGGGGTTACTTTTAGACAACGTGGAGATTCACAAGAGGGGGGTCAACACAATGGACATTTATAAGAAAAGTTATGTACGAGACGTCAAAATTTGAGGTCAACAAACTTTGAACCTTCGACGAACACGTGTTGATGTGAGTGGTAAACAAAAGGGGCGAATCTGAATGTGAATGAGTGGGGTCAGTTCGGTGAAGGGAAAATCACGCAAATATCCTTGACAGTTTTAGCAGGGAATTTAGGTGCTTGGAAGTTAGGGCATGTACACATGTTTAGCAAAGTAAGTAGCAGTGAGTTTGTGCCGTGTAGCATTTGGCAACTTGACTTATTGATTTCGTACCATGTGCTTGCTGAGATAATTTTGCACACATGCACAGGTAATTCACAGCTCTCGTTGGGAGAGAGCATGATCGTATAACTTTTGGTAAAGAAAGAGAAAGTTTTTGTCAATGAGAACGGACCATGCTGAGCATTCCTCAGCTGACCACAAGCATCCCCTCTTTATCCGAGGCCATATCAGGGCTAAACAAACATTGGACACTGTTTGTACAATAAATTGGGAATTTACTCGGTATTAGTCGGTATACCGGTATTGAAGCTATTAGTAATACCGGTATTGAAAATATCAATACCGAAAAAGCTTAGTGGAGGGAGTGAAGTGCCTACAGCTGGTACAGTACACGGACCATGATCATCGCCTGAGCTGAGCTAAGTGCAGTCTCACCGGATCCGAGTCAGATAATCAGCGGGGCAGCGCATCGTGCCCTGCCGGCCGGGTGATCATGAGCTGAGGCGAAGTCCGGTCACTCATGCCATGGCACGTACGTACCTCTAAATTGTGAGTAATGAAGCTTCCGCAGTCTGTCATGAACGACTCCATTAAGATGTTTCTTTCTGTTCTCTGAATTATCAGCGAAACTTTTGTCACAGTAGTCACAATAGTACCTTTTCCCCATTTTTTTTTGTTTCAGAAATGCGGCGGAGCGCGGAGAAAGCTTAATAGTAGGCCTAATGGCCCAAAACCACTATTTCGGCACAATTGGTCAAAAATCATGTCTCCAGCGTTCTTGCTCATCTTTCGGAGAAACAAAGCTTTTTCTGAATGATTTTGTGTTTTAATGTGATGCCAAGGGACATGTAAACAAAAGTTAATTTGATTTCAAAGGCAAAATTTAAGCAATAAAGCGTTGGGGGAGGGTTGAATTTGGGCTACAGGCTAAAAAGTGCATGTCGCCAGTAATAATTTTTCATGTTTTTTCAACTTTATTTGAATATATAAGCACAGAGAAGAAACTTAATCACAGCTTTATAAAGGCAGCTAAATGCCCCATGAAATATACCAAAATCTTTTGAATTAACCGTTGTTTTAAAAAAATACACCGCTTGAAAATGTGTCTCCGGATCTAGTGAAACCTACGTTACCATTTTTATACTCCATATTCGGCTATGATATTACAGTGAGAACTATACCACTACATTGTTTTTCTAACCACGAGGGGTATATATATATGTTTAGCAATGCTTTATCATTCCGATTCAAACGTAGTGCGACTTGTAACATGAAGAAGAGATATTAGAAAAAAGTAGTTTTAAGAGGTGTAACATACGTTACCATTTTTATAAATTGTATGAAGGTACAGAGCTCTGAATCATTGCTCATGAGTTGAGACTAAAGGAGTATAATCTCCCTTCCCATGGGGGTCTTAGGATTCATTATTATATTGCCAACTTAACAAATTTAATCCACAGATGTAACATACGTGATGTAACATACGTTACCACACAATCGGAAATATCTGTATTAATCATTAATTCAATAAAAATAAACATAGTTGAGGCATGCGCCGTCTGCGAGTGGTCATTAGAAAGCTTAGCCACAGCTTCCCAGGAGTATCGACTGTACAAAATACAATTGAACCTGCAAACAAGACGGGTTGAAAATTTTGGGTGAGTATTTCAAGTTGAAAATATACATTGTTTTTGTTATATAATCATGTTTTTTATGTGATTGTTGTGGATTTATTTGGTATATAGCTCCCAATGTAAAACATAATCATTACGTTGATCTGCAGGTATATTATTTCCAAATAAATCACTCAATTATCAGGTAACGTAAGTTTCAAATTTTGGTAACGTAAGTTTCAAAATATAGCCACATTAAAAATAGATAAACCACAGAAAAATATGTCACTTTGAACCAATTTTATTGTTGCAGCTAAGATGTAGAAGAGTTTCTGTGTCAAACCATGTTAAATTGTGTGTTTTTTATTAATTGTTAGGGGGGTTCAGTGTAACGTATATGAACATAACTGTCTGTTCAATAATTTGATTTGTAAGTTTTGTTGTTGAACCTGGCTTAAATATTATCATACTTCGAGTATAAAGAAAAATGTAAATTATAAAAAGAAAAAATATTGAATAAGCGATAAATAAGATTATCAAGTTTTTCTTTAAACATTAATGGATCAGGCATCTGTAATGATGTGGTAACGTAAGTTTCATGCTTAGGTAACGTAAGTTTCAACAATCTTGTGTCATTTAAAAGGCTTTTTCAGAGATTATGCATGGATAAGAACAGATTTTATTGTTCTAGTATAATTGTTAGTGGGCTTCTCTAGTGGAAGAGTTGTATTAAATAGTATATATCTCCTATGATCAAATACTAATTGGGGAATTCCTTACATGACCATTTGTAAACAAAAAATATCACTAGAATTAGTGTTGGGAATATCAATTGTTATCTCATAGTGAAGAAGAAACTATTTTGAATGAAGAAAATACAACAAATGGTATGAAATACACGTTTCAACGATTATCCTTGCTCATCATGGACCAAACTAATAAACTCATAAACCCTATAGTGACATAAGTTTCAGTAAGTGATATGGTTCATAAACCTAATTGTTTTTTTTTTGCATTCTTCTCTTAATTTTTATAGAGTTGCAATGGGTAGAAGCAGAGCTGAGATACAGGCCGCTTATAGGGCACGTAAGCGCCAACAGATTGTATTCTATACCAATCTGTCATTAATTTAACAAAGAAAGAAGCGAGTCAAGGAATTCACAAACGCAAGAGTAAAAAGGCTCAGGGAACGAGTTCGCCGAATAGCTGGTGTTATAGATTCAATTGCATTAAGACTGAAGTTATCATTCCCTATCATTGTTATTAATACATTGCATAACTTGTAATGTAGCAATTAGATTTTCACTTAATTTATATTTATAACAAAGTCAAAACATTAATCCACGAGGCAAATTCATGTGGCATGATTAACTGATATTTTTTCTCACATACATGTATTTTCCATCAATTTCGTAATATGGGTTAACTTGAAAAACATATTTAATATTTTTAGGCATGCTTGCATGTAAATTTATTTAATTCATTTTTTTTGCATGTAGATTTTGTGAAACTTAGAAATGTGATGTTATTTCTTAGGCTATTGACATCCAACTGAGGTGTTATTGATTAAAAAGTGACAAAATTTGTTTATTATTTACCTTTTCCTTTAGTTCTTCTTCAGCAAGTTCATGATAGATATTATATTGTGCATAGGGCGTTATTGTTCATGTTTGAGAGCACATTATAACCGAGTATCTCATTTATTGCCATTTCTTGTTGTTCCATGCAAAGGTTATGAATTTTTGACTACAATATTGCAATCGCTGTTCTCTAGAGTGTTCCTGTTTTAAGTTTATTGTTATTTTATTCAATCGTTTAAACAGCCTATTAAAGCGACTGGTAATAATGGATATAGTACATTACAGATAACAATTTACAAGAGGATTGATAGTATACTTTCATGCTGATAAAATCAACGTGAAATCTACGTTACCAATTTCTCAATTGAAATCAAACGCAAAAAGCATGGCATACTTATCCCTTGAATGAAGAAATAGCATTTTCCAAACTCTCGTGATTTTATTGGCATAATGTATCATGATGTATAGTGCCTCAAATTGTCTTCTCACAGGTTATTGATTATTGTTCTTGTGTAAAGTATATACACTGACAAGTCAGAAAGTTTTACAGTTTTATAGATATTCGAAGTGTAGCGTTTGATAATTTTTATCTCCAATTCATTGGAACATGGGGTGTTGTATACGTTCACTTACAATTTATGACAAATTAATGTATGAATATAAACCAAAACAAAATCACATATAATAATATTACCCATGTAACTTACGTTACTTATAATATGTAACTTACGTTACATGGAAACCATTGAATATAATTCTAAGTACACAGTATCACTTGCGTCCTTGATGTTACTCAATAATTGTCTGGCACGTTGGTACTCCTAAATGATGAAAATAGTTTCTGTCGTAGATTCAGATGTCAAATAGAAAGAAAACTCATAAACCTGAAATTAAGTAGGTTTAACAAAATATGACACGCTTATGTTTCGTATCTCACGTAGGTCATTGGTCATGGAATAATCTGGCAGAAATTTTTACAAATATTACAGCCGATGATTACTGCACTTTTGGTTTATTACGTTCTCAATTCTTGACTGTAGTGACCGATTTAAAAGCATTTGGGATTTAATGATAGTGGTAACGTATGTTACAGAGAGAAATTTACATCCCGTGAAAAAAATTATCCCACTATGATAACGAAGTAACATTATGTGCTCATATTTTTCAACTATGAACTTGAATATATGTCACTTTGAATGTTAATAAAATTAATCCAATTTCGTTCACTTTATTTTTTCATTTTTGTGATTCTCCAATTGTGCCGAAATAGTGGTTTTGGGCCTAATAGGTTTTCAATAATAATAGTATGGAACGCCAAAGCAGTGTTTCCACAGATCCAAAACATATTTCCCGAAACTGAATCCCAAATTTCCCGAAATTCATAGACATTTTGCATTTCCTAGAATTTTCAAGTTTGATTTGTAATGATAATCGGTCAATAAAACAGCGAGCCTAAGTAGACCAGTTCGTAGTTACTTTAGGACAATTTTGGTCAAATGACCTTTCATTTCTTTCATTATCATGATAGGCAGATTTCAAAGCAAGATATTACGTAAGCTTGCCTTACATAGCAGCGGCACAGCAGGATGAAGAATTTGAATAGACCAGGTGACTAGAATAGCACACCAATGAACACTTTATGAAGGTAGTTGTTGCATTCTTACTCTGAATGCTTATCATATAGCATGTTGCACATTGTACTTGGCAAACTGTGAAATACCAGACGTTCGTGGACGCATTATTGTTTTTTGTGGATGTAAATGAAAACCACAATTCAAAAGAATATATGAATAACCAAGACATCAAAGTTGGTGCTTATCTCATTAGATTTTAAACCACCACGTCCTTTGATCATGTGTAGAATCTTTTGATCATGCGCAGAAAGGAGCTACGAACTGGCCACTCTATGGATCTGGCTTATTTATGTTTCGTACGCGGTTCATCGGGCTCTCTGATTTATATAATTACATTATATAATTATATTATGTAATTACTAAAAATCTGCCCCATATTATTCCATAATTGGGCAACGGTCTAAGCCAAGGACACAGATGGGATCTAGATATAAGATCCCTAGAACGTATTGATTAACCTGTTCATTAATTTGCTTTATTTAACTTAAATTTTGAACGGTCTTCCGAACTCCTGAATTGTTCAATAATTATATTTATTTATTTATTTATTTATTTATTTATTTATTGTTTTATTCATTTATCTATTCATCTATTCATTTATTCAATTATTCATTCACATCAGTTGAAAGTGGGCAGAGGGAGCTCACTAAAAGGGGCACTATCTTAAAACAAAGAAAAATGTCTATCTGTGGCGTAATGTCATATCATGGAAAATCAATAGAATTTGCCAAAAATTGATACTTTTAATACGAAAACTAAATTTTGTGATAGGTTTTGACAAAACTTTCACAAAATGATATATTTCACCCTTCTCTCTTTTTTTTCTTGGTCGTTAAACTGTACACCACTGCTTATCTACCCCACTCAGTGGCGTAACTACGGGGGGCATGGGGGGCACGTGCCCCCCCCCCCTAATCGGCTGGGCACAAAAAAATGGGGAAAAGGAGAAAAAGAGGGAAAAAGGAAGGGAAACGTAGTGGGGAAAGAAGAAATTATTGTTCATTTTAATGTTATGTTATATTATGTTATATGTTGTTCTCAGTAGTCGATTGGTTTGATTCCTGCTCTTCATGAACTTAAATCAGTCCTTAAAATGTAAATTTTTCTGATCTGAATATGAAAAATTTTCAGCTCGCGCTTCGCGCTCGCATCATTTGGTTAGTGAAATACGTAGGGTCTTAGTGAATTCCTACAAACATAGGCGGCGGAAGCGGGGGGACAGGGGGGACACGTCCCCCCTGTCCCCCCCGCTTCCGCCGCCGACAGGGGGGACGTGTCCCCCCCAAAAAAATTTGGGGAGGGGGGGTCCCCCCCTAAATTTTTAGTTGATGACCTTTTTTTTTTTTTTTTTTTTTTTTTTTGCTTGTCAAAAAAATTTTGGTTGTCCCCTCCTAAAATTTTTTGCTTCCGCCCCCAATGCCTACAAACAAGCCTTAGAAAGCCCCTCTTCAGGTCTGAATTTCCCAAATTTTCAGCTCGCTCTTCGCGCTCACGGTATTTGATTCGTGAGATACGTATGAGAATCATGATTACAATGACTTCAAAAAGTATTTCATGTGTTTAGATGTAATTCTACTAAATCAGCAAGCGGTGAGATATATCTTACTCTTAATTGATTCCTAAAAACATAGTCCTTAAAATATCCATGTTTTGGGACAATATATGCAAAAAGTTTCAGCTCGCGCTCGCATCATTTCGTTAGTGAAATACGTACGCTCTTAGGGAATTCCTACAAACAAGCCTAAGAATGCTCCTCTTCAGGTCTGAATTTCCTAAATTTTCAGCTCGCGCTTGCAGTATTTGATAAGTAATATGCGTATGATAATCATGATTACAATGACTACAAAAGGTGCTTCATGACTGTGTTTAGGTGTAATTCTAACAAAATCAGCAAAGGATGGCACTAGCATTACATAACTACGGTGCGATATTCATATTCTTAATGGATTCTGAAATATAGTCCTTAAAATTTCCCTGTTTAGGGTAAATGTATACAAATAATTTTAGCTCGCGCTTTGCGCTCGCATTGTTTGTTTAGCGAGAAAGTTACGTATCATGATTACGAAAATTGCTTATAATGTCCCTTTTTAGCTCTGAATATCTAAAATTTTCAGCTCGCGCTTCGCGCTCGCATTATGTAATCAGTGAGATACATATCCGTTTAATGGCACTGCATGCCCTTAAAATATCGCTATTAGGTCAGTATACCTGACAACTGAGCGCGCTTCGTGCGCTCCCTAAGTGACTAAAAAATTTTGCTGGTGCCCCCCCCCCCCAATGACGTGACCCACGGTACGCCACTGACCCCACTCACATTACTCATGAAACTAAAGTCATATAGGATTATTCTTACAAGTTTTTTCCTTTATAAGTAGTAACATGAGTAAACTGAGAGTATCGTTTTCTTGTTTAAATGGGGCATACGTTTGCAAAGGATCCTTCTCAGGTGAAAGGGGTACAGAACACATTTGTAAAGGGTAATTTTCGTGGATAAAAGGGGGCATTGATACGAGAAAGGGCACCTATAAGAAGGCAAAGGGGCTAGCCTAACGGCATAAACGGGTCCTATTACCAGGCGGAAAGGGGCACATCGAACACGTTCGTGAGGGGCATTTTTTTTTTGTTTGGCAGGGCACTTGGTAACACCTAAATCGGGCCCTCCTCATGCAGGTGAAAGGGGCACAGTACACGTTCGTGAGCGGGCAGTTTTCTTGCCTAAAAAGGAGCTTTTCAGTGCTTATTTCAAAAAGTGGGGGGGGGGGTTCTGTGCCCCGCCAGGCCCCCCAGGGGCGGCGATCCTGAGCTTGTCCCGTTAAAGCCAATTGGCCTGCTTTTCAAAGGAGACTTGTCGAATGTTGGGTTGGGCACTCTGATATGTTTCCGAAGGGGTGATGTGGGTCCCCAAAATCTGAAACCATGCCGCGGAAGTCGTTATGAAACGAGATGTCCTTCTGCAAACGGGGTAGTGGTTGGAAACTAAGTGAAATTTTCGAGATTGTGGGACTAGAGGGGTTTAGGAAAGGGGGCGGGACGGTCTGGTAAACGTAAAGGGTGGAAAATTATACCTTTGGGAAATTCTGGCAAATAGGGAGTGAATTTTTTTTTAACATGCTGGGGTGTTGATGTAAATTTCACTACAAAAAAAAGGATATTTTGGTCCAGAGAATTTGGCAAGCAAAAAAAAAAAAAAGGGGGTAACTTCTGGCTCATTACTAGGCTTCTGCAGGGGCGGATCCAGATTTGGCCTATGGGGGGGGGGCGATATTTTTTCACCCATATGTTCCCCGATCGGCCGATCAAAGTTGATTTTTGTTTGTTTCATTGAAGGGGTAGTCCAAACAATCACTTCTTATCTTTATTCTTACAAAACATAAACAAATAATAATAATCTCATATAAGTCCAAATTGAATAGTACGATAATATAGTCCAACAATGCGAGCGCGAAGAGCTAGCTGATTTTTTTATATTCTGACCTAAAAATTGGACATTCTAAGCACTTTTTGTAATCATGAACAGGATAGGTATATAACTAAACAATGTTATTAATGCGAGCACAAAGAGCGAGCGGAAAAGAGATTTAGACCTAAAAACGGGACACTATATTCATTTTGTAAATCATTAAAAGGATGAAGAATTGGCGGGTGTCTTCCTACATTTACATTGATAATGCGAGCGCGGAGAGCGAAAAGAACATTTTTGATACAGTGATATGAAACTGGATAATTTAAGCACGTTCTAAAATAAGCAAAACAAAACAAAAGCTGCGTATCTCAATAAACATGTGTGCTCATGATTTTCAGATTTAGACCTAGAATCTGG